>NC_092872.1:87272641-87583656 GCF_028372415.1 Notamacropus eugenii
GGAGGGGAAGGGAGGAGAGGGGAGGAGGGGAGGGAAGGAGGAGGGGAAGGCTCAGTTCCAACAAAATACTTCAGATATGATTTAAACAGTGCAAAGAATGGTGGACATAGTGTCTCCCTTATTCAGAAAATGATGCCTACACTTACCTAAATTATGATTTTTTAATCTTTTTTGTGTGTGTTATGGACTGCTTTGATAATCTAATGAAACTTATAGACTCTAGAATAGTGCTTTTAAATTCATAAAATACAGAGTACTACAAAGGAACCAACTATGTTGGAAGACAGTTATTCAAATGTACATATATATGTGTGTGTGTGTATATATATATGTATACATAAAAATTTTTTCAAAACTTTTTCTATAAATTTATCTGTTTTCAGTTTTCTATAATCACTTTCATAAGTCTTAGATTTTCTCCCCCTCCCTCTCCCCTCCCTCCTTGAGATGGCATGCAATTTTATATGGTTTCTATACATTCTTATTAAGCACATTTTCACATTAGTCATGTTGCATAGAAGGGTTAAAATGAATAGGAGAAACCATGACAAAAAACAAACCAAAACAAAACATAACACATGACAAAATGTTCTACTTCATTCTGCATTCCGATTCCATAGTTCTTTCTCTGGATGCGGATGGCATTTTGCCTCAAGAGTCCTTTGGGAGTGCTTTACATCCTTGCATTGCTGTGAAGGGCTAAATCTATCAGAAACAATCCTCGCACACTGTGGCTGTTACTATGTATAATGCTTTCCTCGTTCTGCTCCTTTCACTCAGCATCAGTTCATATAAGTTCTTCCAGGTCTCTCTGAAGTCTTCCTGTTCATTATTTCTTATAACACAATAGTATTCCATTGCATTCATATACCACAACTTGTTCAGCCATTCCCCAATTGATGGGCATCCCCTCAATTTCCAGTTTTTGGCCACCACAAAGAGAGCTGCTATAAATATTTTTGTACATGTGTATATTTAAATTTAAATGAGTTCACAGATGCCATGTTAAGATCCCTGCTCTAAAGTGCCATTTTCCTTTGTATCTGGTGGCACAATGGACAGACTGCTGGGCCTGGAGTCAGTAATACCTGAATTCAAATTTGGCTTCAATGTTTGACCCCAAGCAAGTCATTTAACCTTTGTCTGCCTCAGTTTCCTCACCTGGAAAGTGAGGGGTACTAATAGCACCTACCTCTCAGGACTGTTGTGAGGATCAAATGAGATAATATTTGTAAAGTACTTTGTAGACCTTAAAATGCTATGTAAATGCTACCTATTGTTATCGTAATTTTTATTATCATAATCTTCATGATACCAGGACACTGAACACTACCAAGAATTCAGACCACTTCTATTCTCTCCTGTTTTGGAAAAGGACAAACAAATTAGCCTTCAAGTTTCTGTTAAGTCTCATTGTCTCCTAGAGAAGAGGGAGTCGGGACGGGAAGAAGGTCTTTTCCCAGTACGGTGTGTTATCAGTGATTGTTCTACAATCTAATTTTTCTAAGTGGCACGTTATGTTTTGATATAGCAGATACATCCCTGAAACCAAGATCCACCTTTTCACATAAATATTCTTATGGTAATGCTGTTTGGTTGGTCAATCAGCAAGCATTTATTAAGTTCCTAAAATATGTGGCAGGCACTCTGCTGTGGGAATACAAAAAAACACACACAAAAATACAAGGAGCTTAAATTCTAATGATGGATACAACAAGCAAACAACTATTTACATACACAACATATACAGCGTAAATGCAAACTGATTTCAGAAGGAAGGTCCTAGTATAGGAGGTGAGGGATGATGGGTTGGAGGTGTGCTGAGAGGTGTCTCCTGCAAAATGTGAGATTTTATCTGAGTTTTGAAGGAAGCCTGGAGGCAGAAGTGAGGAGGGAGAAGATTCCAGGCATAGGGGACAATCAATGGAAAGGCATGAGCTTAGGAAAGAGAGCAAGAGAATATATCTGTGAGAAACAACAGAAAATCCTGTTACTCTGGATTAAAGAGTATGTGAAGGAAAGTATATGAAGGCTTGAAAGACAGGAAGGGGCCAAGCTGCAATGAATCATAAAATTTCAAAGTTTCTGAAAAATTAATTTTACTGGTCAACCAAAAGGCAATAGAGATGTAATTAGTATATGCTAACAGGCTACAACATATTACCAGTGAAGATCTGTACAGGAAAAATGGAAGAAAGAATGTTGTCAGAGACATACATGACTAAAAAAGGAGGTGAACTTGTCTTGCAGTGAGAGCAAAGGAGAATTGATGGATGGCTCTCACATTCTATTGGTAAACATGAAATTTCATATGATATAGAGGAAACCCTCCAGCATATTGGTCTCACCCCTTGTGAAAGACTTATAGAAGGATTTGACAAAGAAATTCAATATATAATTATTTATTAAATGCCTGATGTGGGCAAGGCATTGTGTTAGGTGCAGGGATACAAAAAGTTATAGAGACAAAAACAAAGTAATTCTTGCTCCCAAGGAATTTATATTTTACCCAGGGGAAGGGAGGATACAACATGCCTATAAATAATCCTATAAAATCCCCATAGAAAGTGATTTCAGGAGCGAGATAGTGATAATAATTTGTTAGGGGATGAAGAAAGGCCTTCTTTAAGAGATGGGAACTGAACTGAGCCTTGAAAGAACCAAGGATTCTATAAGAAAGAAACGAAAATGGAATGGATACTATTTGTATAGAGGTATGGAAGTAGAATAAGAACAGTAATATTTGGGCTGGACAGTTTGACTAGGATGGAGAAAGTGGGAAATAACTGGAGCCAAATGATGGAGGACTATAAATTCCATGAAAGAATTTTGTATTTTTTCCCAAATAAACACACATTTAGAGACACACAGGTAGATAGAGATTGACGGGGGGGAGGGGGGGAGAGAGAGAGAGAGAGAGAGAGAGAGAATATATCTTAAGAGTTTATTATTTCTGTGGCACTGTGCTAAGATCTAGAAATACAAATAAAAACATGCTAGACCATCTTTGCCCTCAAGGACCTTACATTCTAAAAGGGAAGACAACACACCAAAGAGAGTGGGTGGCAAGGGAAGGGAACTCACAAGGATGGTGAGTGAGGTCATAAAGAAGTATATCTATACACCATATCCAAGAACAATTGCATGGTTGATTTGATCCTGGTTTATGGTTCCAGAGATGGAAGAAGGAGAAAGCAAAGAGGGAAGCAGGACAACTGACAAGGCTATGGAGGAGATGGATGGAGAGTCAGGAGTGAAATGACACATGGCTGGGGCTTTTCCTGAAATAATGGTCCAAGAGAGGCAGTCACCAATAAGGAAAGAAGAGCCTAGGGATTTGATTCTTTTTTTCTTTCTTTTTTTAAAAATTAAATTATTTTATTTGTTTTCAGTGTTCTACAATAACTTCCATATATCTTAGATTTTTTCCCCTCCCTCCCCCTCACTTCCCCCTCTCACTCCCTCTCCGAGAAGGCATGCAATAGGTTCTACACATACATTCCTGTTAAACACATTTTCACCATAGTCATGTTGCATAGAAGAATTAAAATGAATGGGAAAAACCAAAATCAAAACAAAACATAATACAAAAGAAAATGGTCTGCTTCTATCTGTGATCCAATTCCATAGTTCTTTCTCTGGATGTGGAAGGCATTTTGCCTCAAGAGTCCACTGGAAATTTTTTAAGTCCTTGCATTGCAGTGAAGTACTAAGCCTACCAGAAAAATTCCTTGCACACTCTGGCTGTTGCTGTGTACAAAGTTCTCCTGGTTCTGCTCCTTTCACTCAACTTTACTTCATATAAGTCTTTCCACATCTCTCTGAAGTCTTTCTGTTCATTATTTTTCATAGCACAAAAATATTCCATTACTTTCATATACCACAACTTGTTCAGCCCCAGTTGATGGGCATCCCTTTGATTTCTAGTTTTTGGCCACCACAAAGAGAGCTGCTATAAATATTTTTGTACATGTGGGACCCTTTCCCATTTCTATGATCTCTTTGGGATAGAGTCCCAGAAGCGATATTGCTGGGTCAAAGGGTATGCATATTTTTGTAGCCCTTTGGGCATAGTTGCAAATTGCTGTTCAGAATGGCTGGATCAGCTCACAGCTCCACCAACAATGAATTAGTGTTCCAACTGTCCCACATCTTTTCCAACGTTTATTATCTTCCTATTTTGTCATGTTTGCCAATCTGATAGGTGTGATGTGGTAACTCAGAGTTGTTTTGATTTGCATCTCTCTAATCAATAGTGATTTAGAGCATTTTTTATATGATTATAGATAGCTTTAATTTCTTCCTCTGAAAACTCCGTTTCATGTCTTTTGACCGTTTATACAATTGACTTGTATTCTTGTACATTTGACTCAGCTCTCTACATATTTTAGAAATGAAGCCCTTATCACAGCCACTAGCTGCAAAAATTCTTTCCCAGTTTTTTGCTTCCCTCCTAATCTTGGTTGCATTGGGTTTGTTTGTGCAAAAACTTTTCAATTTAATTATCCATTTTGTACTTCATAATGTTCTTTATCTGTTTAGTCAAAAATTTCTCCATTCTCCCTAAATTTGACAAATACACCATTCCTTGCTCCCCTAATTTGTTTATCGTATCAATCTTTATACTTAGATCATGTACCCATTTGGACTTTATTCTTGTGTATGGTGTCAGGCATTGGTCCGTGCCCAGTTTCTGCCACACTGTTATCCAGTTTTCCCAGAAGTTTTTATCAGACAATGAGTTCTTGTCCCAGAAGCTGGGGTCCTTGGGTTCATCAAACAGTAGATTGCTATATTCATTGACTACTGTATCTTGAGTACTTAACCTATTCTTAGCCAGTACCAAGTAGTTTGGATGATTACTGCCTTATAATACAATTTGAGATCTGGTAGGGCTAGGCCAGCTTCCCTAGCATTTCTTTTCATTAGTTCCCTTGATATTCTGGACCTTTTGTTCTTCCAGATGAATTTTGATATTATTTTTTCCAGCTCTAGAAAATAATTATCTGATAGTTTGATTGGTATGGCACTGAATACCTAAATCAATTTAGGTAGAATTGTCATTTTTATTATATTAGATTGGTCTACCCATGAGCAAGTGATGTTTTTCCACTTACTTGGATCTGACTTTATTAGTGCAAGAAGTATTTTGCAATTGTGTTCATATAGTCCTTGGGTTTGTTTTGGCAGGTAGACTCCCAGATATTTTATAGTGTCTACCATAGCTTTAAATGGGATTTCTCTTTCTATCTCTTGCTGTTGGGCTTTGTGAGTAATATATAGAAATGCAGATGATTTATGTGGGTTTATTTTGTAACCTACAACTGTTGAGGGTCAGGGTGGAATGTGGTTGACAAGATCAGGATAGACCTTTGGGGAAACTGTTCTTTGAGACTGTGCTCATTACCATCCAGAATGGCTCTCCATGCCCCCCAGATGTTGCTGTCTCAGCGAGACAAACAAGAGAATTACAGAAAACAAGGGATATGTAAAATAGATGCCTTCTAGGCTCACAGTCTTTAAGGTAAGACTGATTAAATCACTAGGGCAGGAGACAAGCAGAATGTCACATAGGCTTGCAGTTTCTGTCTATAAATACTCAGACCCTCAGATCAATAAATGGAGTTGGTCTGTCTTCTCCCGCCTCCCATGTCTTTCTTCTTCACCACATCACTGAGC
The DNA here is from genome assembly GCF_028372415.1 of Notamacropus eugenii. Taxonomy (NCBI): domain Eukaryota; kingdom Metazoa; phylum Chordata; class Mammalia; order Diprotodontia; family Macropodidae; genus Notamacropus; species Notamacropus eugenii. The sequence goes on from NC_092872.1 coordinate 87,278,321, forward strand.
CATGTAGGGACGCAGGCTGTCCGCTACATACAACTTTGCCAAAGTTGTTTATTATTTCAAGTAGTTTTTACTTGATTCTCTGGGATTCTCTAAGAGTATCATCATATCATCTACAAAAAGTGATAACTTAGTTTCTTCTTTGCCTATTCTAATTCTCTCAATTTCTTTTTCTTCTCTTATTGCTACAGCTAGCATTTCTAATACCATATTGAATAACAGTGGTGATAATGGACATCCTTGTTTCACCTTTGATCTTATTGGAAAGGCCTTTAGCTTATCCTCATTGCATATAATGCTTGCTGAAGGTTTTAGGTAGATACTGCTTATTATTTTATGGAAAGTTCCATTTATTCCTATGCTCTCCAGTGTTTTCAGTAGGAATGGGTGTTGTATTTTGTCAAAAGTTTTCTGCATCTATTGAGATGAAATCATGTGGTTTCTGTTAGTTTTGTTGTTGATATGATCAATAATGCTAATAGTTTTTCTAATATTGAACAAGCCTTGCATTCCTGATATAAGTCCTACCTGATCATAATGTATTATTCTCATGATAAGTTGCTGTATTCTTTTTGCTAATATCTTATTTAAAATTTTTGCATCTATATTCATTAGAGAAATTGGTCTATAATTTTCTTTCTCTGTTTTGACTCTTCCTGGTTTAGGTATCAGAACCATATTTGTATCATGAAAACAATTTGGGAGGACTCCTTCCCAAATTTTCCCAAATAGTCTATATAGCATTGGAATTAACTGTTCTTTAAATGTTTGATAGAATTCATTTGTAAATCCATCTGGCCCTGGAGATTTTTCCTAGGGAGTTCATTGATGACTTATTCAATTTCTTTTTCTGAGAGGAGGTAATTTAAGTATTCAACTTCCTCTTCTGTTAATCTGGGCAATTAATATTTTTTAAAATAATCATCCATCTCATTTAGATTGTCAAATTTATGGGCATACAGTTGGGCAAAGTAATTTCTAATTATTGTTTTAATTTCCTCCTCCTTGGAGGTCAGTTCACCCTTTTCACTTTTTATGTTGGTAATTGGTTTTCTTCTTTTATTAATTAAATTGACCAAACATTTATCAATTTTATTGGTTTTGTTCATAAAACCAACTCAGTTTTATTAGTTCAATAGTTTTCTTATTTTCAATTTTATTAATCTCTAGGTATTTGACTCTTAAGACATTCTTGATAACCTTAAAGTAGGTTCAATAGAGTGGTGGAGTTTAAAGATAGATTGCAAAAAGTTGTCATCCCTTCCTAGGAGTTTGCCTGCGAAAGGGAGAAAAGAGACAGGACAGTAATTTGAGTTTAAAGAAAACTGCACTGAATAAGAAAGTACAGATGTATAGAAAATATAGATGGCTTATGACCTGCAACACTGAAAGTGACGGTTATCCAATAAATAAGTAGTTAAAGGATATGAGCAAACAATTCTTTATTAGCAAACTATTAACAGCCATATGAAAGCATGCTCCAGATCACTAATAATAAGAAAAATGCAAATCAAAACAACTCTGAGGCTTCACTTCACATCTAGCAAATTGGTAAATATGATAAGAGATAGAAATATTCCAAGTTGGGAATACTGAGGGAAGACATGCATGGTGCAGAGTGCATGGTTAGTACAATTGAGATTCAGTACAACTTTTTTGAAAAGCAGTTTAGAATTATTTAAATAAAATGATTAAAATATTCATACTCTTTAACCCAGAGATTCCATTAGTGGGAATATATCTCCAAGTAGACCTCTTATAAGAAGAAAGTTCCCATATGCCAAATATTTATAACAACACTTTTTTGTGATAGCAAAGAATCAGAAATACAGAAGACGGTCATCAGTTGAATAATGGATAAACAAACTGTGATTCATGAATGTAACGGAATAGTATTGCACACAGAGAAGATGGAAAGACTTTCATGGACTTAGAGGGAAGTAAACAGAGCCAAGACAACAATATGCATGGCTACCATAATGTAAATTGAAAGAACAACCACACACACACCCAACAACAACCACAACAAAAGTGAATGTTCCAAAACTTGTAAGTGCTAAAATCCCTCTTTAAATGAGATTTAGAGTTAATGACCCTACCCTCTAATTATGGAGAGAGAAAGAGGCTAGTGATATGATGGAATACCATGACTGATGGGATCTTTCAGAATGATGAGATTATCCCAATGAGCTTCCCTGGGCATGATGGAAAAGTTAAGAGTCTCACCTTCAGCCAGATAAGAAGTGTAGTTCAGGTTTGACACTGGGACAAAATGAAGCCCTTGCAGGTCGTTGAACATTTAACAAAGGGAATAAATTTTGCCCTAACACATTAGAATAAACAACAAGGATACAGTGTTACTGATCTTCTCTGGATGTAGCCCCTCCTCATCAGCATCTGGAAATGCTTCTGATTAGTAAGTCAACCAAACATGGTGACTCATGCAGTCTCAGGTACCCACCAACTCAGACTACAAGAAGCTGGGACTTTTTTATTCCTTCCAACCAGAAAACTGTGACAGGAAAGCCAGGATCAATCAGGTTACATGAAGAGAGGAAGCTGGAGCTGTCAGTCAAACAGGGGCTAACAGACGTTGCTAAAGGAAAATGCTGGTCTTATCACATAAGTCCTTTGTGTCAATTAGCATTTCTTTTGTCTGTAAGAAATACATTCGCAATAGCTGATTTACACCATGCGGTGAAGAGTTTTCTATTCCCCACTCTTGGAGGACCCTAAAAATGAACCCAAACCTGTTTTAAATAATCCTTTCCCCCCCCCCCCCCAGGCATAATGATAAGAATGTACAGGGCTGAAAAGTGTGAGAAAAGGAGGCCTAACACATCTCATTAGAGTCCAGGCTCTCCCAGGTCTGATCCTGATTTGAATTGTATGTATGTGTGTAGAACAAAGAAGCTTCTAAGGTAAAAGGAATGGGTACAATACCCTTGCCCTAGTGAGCCAGAATCTCTCCTAAGATTAGACTAGAATTTCTGATGCCCTTGTGTTTCTTCTCTTTGTAAAACTTCCTACAATAAGAGGAAGATTCACTGAGCAGTCCCAGTCTATAGCAAGGACTGGGCCAGATACCTGGATACTCCATAGTTGGAGGGTATTTAGGAATGAGAGGAAACCTTTGTTTAGAACTTAGGTTAAAGTTAGCAACTTTGGGTTGCTGAGGAGCTCTACCCCTACCTCCTTCTAAATTAATGGCTAGAGCACTCAACCCAAGTCAAGAAGACATAGGTCCAAATCCTGCCTCAAATTGGTGATAGGGAACTGGAGAGTTAGAGTAGGTCTAAATGTGGGTGTCCTCTACATAGAGATGATAATTGAATTCATGAGAGCTGGTGAGATGATCAAGGGAGGCCCACTGTAGGTTGAGCCTTATACACTTAATAGCTGTGTGATACTGGGTGAGTCAATGCCTCAGTTTCCTTGATCCATGAACTGTTGGATTTGAATGCCACTAAGATTTCTTCCATGTCTAAATCTATGATCCAACGTCCCTACCATTCCACAACTGAGGGCCATGATTCCTTAGGCAATACAAAAGGAAGGAAAGGTGAGATGGAGCCTGACTTGGAGAGGGAGGTAGGGATGAAGCTAGAATAAGCAGCAGTTTGACCCTTTGAGTGAGGAGTGGGGAGAGAAAACAATGAATGAGAGTCTGACCTAAGGATGGGAAGGGGATGTGGGGGTGCACCAAGCTTAAGTATGACTTACATACAAGCAGGGGTAGAAGAAACCAGGAAACAACAGATTAGACTCTGCTGGCCATATTTTAAGGAGGGAGGAGAGGAAGGGTGTAAGGGGGAAAACGGAGGGGGTGAGGCGAGGTAGCATGCATTGTACACTTGAAAGTCTGATGGATTTAGAATGGAAGGACTTGAATTCAAACATATCTGACCTTGGCAAGCCACTTCTCTGGGTTCATTTCTTCACTTGTAAAGAGGTTAGAAGACTGAATGTTCTATTGTTGTATGTATTGGTGGGGGTGAGGGGATGGGATGGGAGGGGTGACGGACTAGAGGCTGACTTATAATTTAGGGACTATAGAGGCGGGGGTGGGGTGGGGAGAAAGATAGCCAGAGTCTGACTAGGGTTGTGTTTCTCCTTCATTCGCTAAGAGGATTCTCTCTCAAAGATGAAAGCAGACTGAGTAGGGTGGGATATGGCTGGAGGCAGGGAGGGGCGACAGTGACATGGTGGGGGTGGGGGGAGTAGAAAGAAAAACTGGCTGAAACCTAGCAGGATAGGGCAGAGGGCAGGTGGGACCTGTGTAGAGACTGAGCCAGCAGGGGTCGGGGGGAATTTACATCCTAATCCCTCAATCCAATTCCCAACTCCCTAGCTCCATGGCCCCCAGGATGAACACTGCCCCACAGCCTCCCCGGCCGGAGGCTGGACCTTGCCCCCAGGTTAGCTCCCCCAGCATCCTCCTCCTTCTCGCCCCTCCCCCTGGGGGGCGGTGGCCCATTCTGTCCCTGTTCATTGGCTGTGGCCGGAGTGTGTTTTGGAGCCGGGGTAGTGATTGGCCGGGGCGGCGCGGCAGAGCCGGGGAGCGAAGCAACCGGGACAGACTGGTGGGAGAGCAGCCCTGAACGCTTGGTCTCGAGGAAGACCTGAGCGTATCGAGCCTTTCTGAGCCGTCCAGACGACGCTGAGAGCCGCCTGAGCGCGTGGTGAGTGAGGGGCCCGAAGGATCGCGGCCCCCGAAGGGGGGCTGGGTGGAGAGCGGGGTTAAGGTTACAGGGAGAGGATCAGGATCCACCCTGATGGAAGATTTGAGTGTCCCCCCCCTTTCCCATCCCCGCGGCCAAGACGCGATCTTTGCCTGTGGTGTGAACCCCAGAGGTTCAAGATTTGAATGTCCACGAGATAGCCCACCCCACCCCCAGGCCCAGAGAAAATATGAAGTAACCCTCCCAGAGCTCAGATTGAATCTCCAGAGGAAAAATAGGATGTTCCCTCTGGGAGGTCAGAGTCACCGTCCCGTCCCCCTCCCCCCCCAACACACACACACACACACACACACACACACACACACACACACATTATATACACACACACGCACGCACGCGCACACACTCATGGTGAAGACCCTTCTCAAATCAGACACATATACTCCTAGAAAGGAGAGACAGGAGATCAGGGTCATCACAGATGAGAGGTTAGAACATCTCTCAGAAACTGGTAACCACCTCTTAGACTGTGTTGGAGACACAATGGGAGATTTGAGTGCTCACCCTTAGACGCAAGTTCAGGATGCCCTATATTTGAAGAAAAATTTTGAGCTACCCATCCCCAGAAGGAAGAAATCAAGACATTGTTTTTGCCCCAAGAATGGAAATCAGTGTTCTCTTTCAAAGATGGAGACTTACATGTCTCTTAATTGACATCCTGCCTTAGATATGGGATTAAAGTCCTTCCACCTTAGAGAAGGGGCCAGGTTCTCTCTCTCTCTCTCTCTCACTCTCTCTCAGAAAAGACCCCTTCCAAAATGGCATACTGACCCCTAATAAGTGAGGGACAGGTTATCTTAACTCCTCTGGGGAAAATGATGTTCCTTAAAATTTAATCTCAGTTTGCTTCCTGAGACTGCCCATGATCTTCCCTCTGGTGATAGATTTGTAGTGATAAATTTGGTGCTTGACATTCTAGCAGAAGAATTAGCCCCAGTAAAGTAGAAAAGTAGAGTCTAGTAGAGGTCCCCAGGTGTTTTTCCCAATGGAGAAATGCTGGGTTAATTCTTGCCGCTTTCAAGAGTAGAGCTGACATGTTTGATTATGGGAGAGTCCAGTTTTGGCCAAGGCCTCTGACGTGACTCCATTTCCATCTGGTGCTTTTGCTAGGGTCTGACTGGGAAACCTGATGTCGGTGGGCATGACAGCGGCCCTGCAGCAGAACAGAAACAGTACCCAGATGAAAGTAGGCAGTTTCTTAGCAGGAGCTGCAACTGGCAGAGAGGTCAGGCAAGAAAGAAGGGAGGAAAGAAAAGATTTCTAGAGCTACCTTCCCCAAGATAGGGGAGAAAAATCTTGTCTGTATTTTCAAAACAATTCAAGCCTAGGAGGAGTGAATCCTAGGAGGTAGGTCTCTCCAGGGGGCCTGAGAAAATACCTTCTTGATAAGTGCAAGTGATGGTCCTGAAGTCTGTTATTCTTGTTCCCCAGAATTCTCCCCTCCTCCCCCAGTGGCATGACTATATCTTTCCCAGAGGTAAATATAAAAGCAGTACCTCTGTCCTCCCTTATCCTGATCTCCTAACTCCAACTTCCCCACAGAAATCTTCCTACTCAGCACTTTTTCCCCCCAGGGAAGAGAAAAAAAAAGTAATCTTAACTTTGGAACTTCCCAAACCACTCCCAATTCTTTTCAGGATCTATAGATGCAAGTCATACAAAGGGCCTGTATTTTCATGGCATTCCGTTGCCTGTCTCCATGACTTTGGCCAGATGGTTCCTTTTGCAATCCCTCCTGACCTCTGACCTTGTATCCCTGACTCCCTTCTGGGAGCACAACTCCAATGCTGCATCCTACGGGAGGTCTTTTCTGGACACCCCCTCCCACCAGTGGATATCAGTATCTTCTCCTTCTTAAAATAATTTTGTATGTGATTTGTATTTACTTGTGAACATGTTGTATTCTTCAGCAGCCCTCCAACTCCCCTTTACTAGAATAAGCTTCTTAAGGACTGGGACTATAGAGCTTTTTAGGTGGTTTTGGAGGGTTTTTTGCTTTTGCTTTTTTGTTTCCTGGTATCCCCTGCCTTTTATATAATATATACTCAATAAATATGAACTGAATCGAATTCAACTGAGGGGGAAAAACAGGCTCAGTAATGAAATAATTCTGAACAGTCGGAGGTTTCTTTAAGGAGCCTTGGTATGGGATTCTCTTGTCAGCAGAGAGATGTGGTCATTTTGACCTAGAGCAGAGAGCAAAGTTCAAGGGTAAGATAAGAAGTCTGAGGAGTTCAGAGACCAGCCTCCTACAGCTGCCTACAACTTGTTTTGTTGGGTTTCAGTTTTTCTACAAAAGCTCCTTAAATCTGCTGATTGACCTAAATTATAACTGCTGAACTCCAAGTCAAGACAGTGATTCACTCCTTGAAAGCAGAGACTAGAGTGATCTCAGGAAGTGAGAGCTGGAAGGGAATTTATACATCATCTACTTATGCAACCCCTCATTTTATAAAGGGAAAACTGAGGCTCAAAGAGGGTAAGTTACTTGGACTTTTGACCTAGAGCCTGGAGCCAAGTTCAAGAATAAGATTAGGAATGTGCAGGGTTCAGAGATTCACCTTCTCCATCTAGAAAGGTCACCTGTTGAGTGTGTAGCAAAACTAGAATTGGAACCCAGGTCTCCTGATTCTTCCTAATGCTGCTGCTTGGGAGAATCTAGAATCTTGGTCTCTATAGCAACTCTCAAGTAGTACCGTTCTATTCTTCCAAGTCTGAAGAATATATGTGACACTCTCATGCCTTTTGATATGCCAGAAGCCAATATGATCTTTTGAATGAAACCTAAGGGAAGATAAAGAGTGTTGCCTGGATTTGCCTCAGACCTTTGGTCTTCTTGTTTTCATTTCATTAGAATCCTGTTGATCTAAGTTTGTATTCTATCTTTGTTGCACAATGGACTTAGGCTATCACTATTTTCTAGGCCTCTCTATATCACCCCAAAGGCACCCAGCACTGGGACTGTGTACACACATGGATGCCAAAGAAATGCTGTTGACTGGCTGAGTATAAGGAGTTTCATGAGTCTGACTTATTCCCTCAGTACCCATTTTCACAAGGAATGACTACACCACCATTCAGGGTTTAGGTCAGAGTACCTGGGGCAATGTAAGCAAGGATCAAAGGATGATGGATTTAAAGTTGGACTAGAGACTATCTAGTCCAATCCTCTCTTTTTTCTAGGTGAATAAGTGAAACTCAGAGAAAAGTGTTTTGCCCAAGGTCACATAGGCAATGAGAGGAAGAGCTGGTAACCAAACTCAGGCCTTCTAGGTCCAAATCCAGGGCTCTTTCCACAGCAGTTCCCTGAGCTGGGGCAGATGCTCATCATCTAGAGAAAATACAAGTTGTCTTCTCCTGGAGAATTTGTGGCCTTAGAGGGGCTGAATGAGTTTGAGCTCAGTCACTTCCTCACATATTGGTAATGTGCTGTTTTGTCATCCTGGGTATGGGAATCTACCTATCACTCAAGGGCTTCTGAAAAGATTTCACTGAAAGGGTAGCTAAAACCTCTGTAGTCTTTCCACTATTAATGCTTCCTTTCCCTGGGCACCTGCCTGCCCTACTTCCAGGAAGGGATAGAAAAGGGAAAGAAAGCTTAGTGAGCAGAAGCCTTCTATTCTGGTAGCCTTGAAAGACCAGTTCAGCTGGCTGGATCAAGCCCCTGCCCATTCTAGCCAAGGAACGAGAGGTTGATCCCTGCGCATTCAGGCCATTGTGTGCTGCTGATTTCATTTCAGAGCCATACTCAGAGTATTTGTCACTTTGGAGCCCAGCCCATGTCCCTGAGGGACAGACATGCTAGAAGCAAATGACCCCAAAAAACTCCATTTTCTTCCGATTCAAGGCAGTGATTTGTATCCAGGCTAGAAGAAGCATGCTTATGGATTAGGAATACAGGACCGGGACAGGATGCTGGGGTGAGCAGAGTTCTGGCCACAGTTGAGATAACATGGAGTGTGGAGGGGAATCTAGCTACGGATGTTTTCTCCTAGCTGTTGCTGATGACTCCTATAGACCTGAAAGGGACAAAGATGTAGGGGAAGGGTCAGCAGGCCATTTCTTGCTCTGAATGAGAGGAAGTATGGACTTGAAGTCAGGAAGGGTCTATAAGTTCACACTCCCTCTATATACATGCACAAACATACTTACTGCCTATGTGACCCTGGGTAAATCCTTTACCCTCTCTGTGCCTCAGTTTCCTCATTTGCAAAAGGAGAAGGTTGGACTTAATGATCACTAAGGTCCCTTCTAACTCTAATTCTATAAGTAACACCTTTCTATTAGTATCTAATAGCTGACATTTGCAGTGAGTGTAATTCAAGGTTTGCAAAAGTATTTTGCACCCTTGAGATAGTACTATCTTGATTTAAATCTGGCAAGAACCTTTGAAGTCATTTAGTATCACCCACACCTCCTTTTTGAAAAAAAAGAAAAGAAAAAAGATAAAGAACTTGAGACCCTTCAAGGTGAAGCAACTTGTTCCCAAGTTTCACATAGGTAGTACGTAGCAGAGACAGTGTTAGAACACAGGATCTCCAACTCCAAATCTGGTTCATTTTTCACTGTACTCCTATACCTGGAATGCATTCCCTTTGTTTGTTGGGGGGAGGGGGGCTGAGTTTTTCATTTTTATTTTGTAAATAGTATTTTATTTTTCCCAATTACATGTAATGATAGTTTTCAACATTCATTTTTTTATATGATTTTGAGTTACAAAGTTTTCCTCTCTCCCAGCCCCCTCCCCAAGATGACAAGCAAGCTGATATAGGTTGTACCATCAATTGTATTCCCTTCTTACTGCAACTTATAGTCTGTCCTTTTAAGATTTAACTCAAGTACTATCTCTCTGAGCCCATGCCTGATCTCCAAGTGCTAGTGTCCTAGCTCTCAAACTACCCTGTATTTAACCAATACAAAATAAACAAATATACTTGTTTTCTTCATTTTATACTTATGACACTGTATATGTGTATGTATGTGTATATGAGTTCACAACTCCCCCCACACTTACTACCTATACTTTCATGTGTATATACACACATACACATGTATTATATACGTATATACACATATGTGTGCAGACATGTTTGTGCTCATGTATACACATACATATATACACATATGCATCACATGTACTTGTCTCCTCCATTAGAATGTTAAACTCATTGCGAGTAGAGATTGTTTTATCCTTTGAAGTACTTGGCATTAATAAATACCCATTGGTTGGTTGATTGATTATCAAGGCCCTGAAGCCCCTAGAGAGTGGTGGCCTTGTCTACAGTGACCATAGCTATTTTTGGGGAGTAAGTCTGTAGGAGCTAAATGCAGTCAGTCCTCAGGGTCCATGTATCAATATAGCTAATTTTTGTTGTTGTTAAGTCATTTTCAGCCATGTCCAACTCTTTATGGCACCATTTTTGAGTTTCTTGGCAGAGATTCTGAAGTAGTTTCCCATTTTCTTCTCCAGCTTATTTTACAGATGAGGAACTGTGGGAAACAGGGGTAAGTGACTTGCCCAAAGTCACACAGCTAGTAAGTGTCTGAGGCTGGATTTGAATTCGTGAAAATGGGTCTTCCTGATTCCAAGTCCAGTGCTCTATCCACAGTTCCACCTAACTACTACAATAGTTAATAGGAATTCTGAAAAAACCAAATGGCTTCTCTAAATCTTTATCTGGAGTACAGTTTTCCCATCCAATCCCAGTTTGAGCCACTGACCCAGGGCATGTTTTTTTTTTTAAACTGCACTCATTCTTGAAAAGTAGCTCAGTATTGAAATATCTCTGGAGTTTCTATTTGAATTAGTTTCCCATGGGCCTCTTATTTCTCTGTCTCTGCCAGAAACTTGTTTTGGGAAAAGACAAACTTCTAGTTTACCCCATTCCCTTCGATGATCATAGCAATTAAAAAAACCAAACATTTATTAATTATCTACTGTGTACCAGCCATCATGCCAAGTGCTTTACAAATATTATCTCCTTTGATCCTCACAACAACCCCGGGAGATAGATGCTATTATTATTCCCGTTTTACAGTTGAGGAAATTGAGGCAGACAAAGATGAAATGACTTGCCCAGGGTCACAAAACTAATAAGTGTCAGGAAGTAGGCTAATTACTAGTCAGTCAGTAAAACACTTATTAAGTACCTACTATGTGCCAGGCACTGTGCTAAACACTAGTGATACAAATATTAAAAAAAGAAAGTCTCTGATTTCAAAAAGTTTATAATCTAACAGGGGAAAACAATAAACAAAAGGAAGCTGAAAAACCTAAGGGGAGAAGGTGCCTGGCTTGGAGGCATTGATGGAGAAGTCCAAGGAAGTCCAGTAGAGTACATCCAGGTGGAAGAGGAAAAGATGGCTGGCTTGTGCTCCCTCCTTAAAGGGAGATTTTGGAGTTTGTGGCTCCACCCTCCAGATCAGAAGGACAGAGGGTGCTGAGGAGTGATTAGATCCTGCAGGATGATGGCATTTCCAGTGATAAGGTCCTGGAGCATGATGACAACAGAGATGGCGAAAGAATGTCCAGTAGAGTGCAGCCAGGTGGGAAATTAATGGTAGAACTGAAGAGAAGGTAATGGACAGGTACCCCCAAAGGCTTTTTCCACCTCACTGCCCAAAACATCGCTATGGAATCTAGGAATTTCATAAATAACACCATAGCTAGAAGAAAGCTTTAAAGGCTTGAAAGGAACTTAGAAACACTTAATCCAGTCCCTTCATTTTTCAGACAAGTAAAAGAAGACTGAAAGAAATTAAGTGACTTGCCCAAGGTAAGGTGACAGAAAGAAGCCAGGTTTACTGACTCCTTGTCCCACAATGTAAGTCACTCTCCTTCTCATCTGACAAGCATTTTGTTTCAGATTTAGGAAGCTAGTACCATGTAGTGGAAAGAGCGTTGGTGTGTTCAAGACCTAGATCTGATGATTTCTGATCATGTGATTTTGATGACTCCATGTAACCCTTTCTGGGCCTTTGTGGACTCAGTAAAAAGTGGAAGAGAAATACTTGATCTACCTGTGAGAAAAGAGCTTTTTAAACTATGAAGCAGTATGTAAATGTGGGTTATCTTTAGATTTGTAACAAAGGATTTCTAGTCTAATGCCTGTGAATGCTGGACAGGTCCCAATGATCAATGCCTTTGCATCTGACCACAAAATTCTGGTGGCTTTTTACAATACTTTTGGGAAGATATTTGTACAAGCCAAGTTCGCAGTTACAGGAGGTTTTCCAGCAGGAAATCTTGGGCAGTGACTGAGGAGGTAAAGAAATATGTCTTCGGGGCCTTCAATTCTCTGTGATAGTAACCAGCTCCTCTTACCACAACCTGCCCTATGTGAAAGTGCAAGAGGAAAGAGGAAAGGAAAAGTTGATTAAGTACCATTCTACCAAGCATTTTAGTAGAGAGGTACTATTATGGGAGGTACTATTATGATCTCCATTTTATAGTTGAGGAAACTGAGGCAAGGAGCAGTTAAGTGTCACACAGCCTCAAACACAAATGTCTGAGAGTACAAATTTGAACTCAGGTCTTCCTGGCTCCATGCCTTGTGCTCTTTCCACTGTGCCACCTGGCTGCCTCTGAGCTATAATTAATGGGTTTTTTTTTCTTTTTCAGTACAATAATAGGATTGAGAATTGAGAGAGACTTCAGTAGTCATAGGTCCAAACCCCTCATTTTACAGAAAATGTAAGTGACTTTCTCAAGGTCATACAGATTGTAAGTAGCAGAACCAAATTCTAAACTCCTATTCTGTTGCTTCAAATTTAATGTTCTCCCTGTTGCCTCCTACTCATGGAAGGAAGGAAAGAATTTGAAGGGGATAGGGGGAGAGGACCAAGAACTAGAGAACTTTTCTTGAGGCTTAACTCCTTTTCCTAATTGACATATGTCTTTCTGAGAAGTCATTGTAGAGATGTTTGTGTTTTCCTTGATTTGAGTCTAATGACCTTTCTGAACTTTTAACTTCTACCCTTTACTGGAACTCTCTATGGTATAAATGTCTGTCATGCACCTAATTATTGCTTCATTATCATAATTCCCCCTCTTATTAACCACTGTAATATTGTTCAGTGCTGTTCAAAAAATAATTCTGCAATGGCTTCTTGGGTTTGTCCTCCTTGGAAGTCAATTAATGATTGAGGTCTGATTGGACTGGTGTTCAAGACCCATGGCACTTAACTAAGGCCAATATCTATAGGGTATCTAAGAGCCTGCCATCACTGCCTGAAGCTCCCTTTTAGTAGACTAGTAAATACCTTGAGGAAAGGGATTTTCATTCTTGTACCCTTCATATCTTGTATAGAGTTGGCACTTAATAAATGCTTGTTGAATTTGGATTGTTAATTTTAGTTTAGTCTTTCTTTTTGAATCTCAAAGTATTCTATTTTCCCCTTCACGAAATGTTCTCCCATTTTCTCTCCATTTCTCTGAAACCCGTCCATTCAGGTTCCTCCTCCATGTATTCTTTACTGAACAACCCAACCCATTGGTAAACTCTACCATATTGTGTCTGTGCTACTCTCTGGGCCATTGTTAGGTAGTGAAAGTAGAACTTATTTGAAGTCAAAGAACCTAGCTTTCTTACTTGCTACGTCTGTGTCTTGGGCAAGTCATTTCCCTTCTCAGGGCTTCAGTTTCCCAGTGCATAAAAGAAATAGGTGGAACTGAATGATCTCTAAGGCCTCTCTAGCTTTTAATCCTTATTTTCCACTGCCTTCTATTATTATCTTTTACTGTGTTTTTCTTGCTTTTCCCAACTATCCTATAAGACCTTTGAGGGAAGAAGACTTTGTCTTATAATAATTGCTCATTAAATAACTGTTGTTTCTGAAGGCAGCTATTAAAATACAAGTGCTTTCTAGACAGCATAACCCATGAACATCATTATCAGATGGACAATGTGGAGAAAGAGAGCTGGTCTCTGCATCAGAGGAGACCTGAGATCAAGTCTCATCTCTGATAGATACAGACTATGTGACTCTGAACTAAGTCATTTAACCTCCTCAATGACTCTAAGTTGCAGAATAATTTGCTGTAATAGAGGGACTTTCATCCCTGGGAGTTTTCTATCCTGATCAAATCACAGGTCTCTGTCAGTCCTCACCCTGAAGAAGAAAAACAACCCTTAATTAAGCTTCGTTTATCAGTTCCTTTAGCAAAGAGCAAAATCCTGAGGAAGGTTACAAAGGTTTCTCATTGGGAGCCAGAGTAATAATATGAGTGCCTGGGTGCCTGAGAGGCCTAGTCATAAGGTTTAGAGAGGATCCAGAAAGGTACAAGGTGAATGCAGACTTAAGTTCATCTATAAGAATCCTAGACTGATGGGGCTGGAAGGGCACTTAGATTAAACCCACATCTCTTCCAAACCCCATTATTTTGCAGATGAGGAAGGTAAGGCTGGGATAAAAGAAACTACCCAGTAAGTTAACCACATGACATGGGGAAAAGAGGCTTGAATGTGATGTCAAAACTGACAACACTCACTGGTGATCTTAGGCAAAGCATTTTAACACTCTGGGCCACGTTTTGCTCAGCTGCAAAATGAGAGTTTTTGCATTTTGAACTGGATGGAATTCTTAACTTGGGGTCCATGGGTCGATTTCAAGGGATCTGTGACTTGGATGGAAGTAATACATATTTTCCTTTAACTACAATCTAACTGAAATTTAGCATTTCCTTCAGTTATTTAACACTGAGAGGGGGACCAAAGGCTTCATTGAATTAGGTCCCTAATATAAACAAGATTAAGCACTCCTGAATCAAGATGATCTCCAAGGTTCTGTCCAACTCCAAAGCCTGTGACCTTGTAAACTCAGGCTCCTGACTCTTGGTAAAATGTGCTTCCGACCATACCATACTGTTCTTCTGGCCGCCATGGCAGTAGCTTTTTCCTGTAGACTCCTGAATATCTTCATTCCTCAGCAAGGAAAAAAAAAAACTATAATACTTATTCCATTTCACCTAGTGTTAAGGAATCTTTATAGAAAAGTTTTTTTTTCCTGTCCTGAGCTATTAATGACAAATGCATACTTGAACTCTAAGCAATGAAGCAGTGTCTTAGGCAAACAGAGTTCTAGTCTCCTAACAGAAGACTTCTAAAAATCTATTTTCTCTATGGAAACTCTGCTTACTGGCTAGTGTTTGGGGAGGGGAGGGTTGGTACAGACTATGATTTAGTTGGTTCAGGGAACTCCTACTGAGGAAATTCTATCCACTAAAGCAGAATGGCAATGCTTGTGAAATGCTTAATCTTGGAGAGCTGCCTGGGCCATTGAGAAGTCAATTGACTCAGTCAGGGTCACACAGCCAGTAGGTGTCAAAGGCAGAATTTTAACCCAGGACTTTCTATAAGGGGGCTCCCTATCCTATATGCTTCATTAGGACTGCAAAAAAGATACTTTTACCAGATTAATTGCATGCATTGAAAGTGAACTTCTTTGATTACTGCTGTGGCCCTCAGCTCTCAATAGGTCTCCCAATTTCAAATCCCCAGCCCTAACTTTGCAAGAGGTCCTTTCAAGGGGCAAAGCTGAAAATTAGCAAGCACGAGAAGCATTTGTGCAGATGAATGATTGCGTTATTCCCTAGATTGTACACTGGGAACAGCTGGCACTTTTGCTTCAGGGCCTGAAACACAATCTTAGATAGAGTTGAAGCTGGTCCCATAAAATTGTTTGGTTACCATGTACTTGGCTCAGAAAAGTGGAAGGTCAATAAATTATATAAGATACTGTCTTGGTGGTAAATAAGACTCCAAGCCTTCCTTCTGTACTAGGCCAGGAACAGTGTTTTCAGTTACTCTGTCAAAGTTTGGGGACTAATTGACCTTGGGAAAGGTGCATCTGTTTCCTCCCTCATCCCTAAAATCAAGAGGTTGAACTAGAATCTTCACTAGATTGAACTAGAATCATGGGTCACTTGAAGCCTATGGATCTCTTCTCACAATAATGTTTTAAATACATAAAATAAATAGAACTACAAGGGAAATCAATTTATATTGAAATGCTTATTAAATTTCTTTTTGAAAAAAGAAGTTTACATCTCCTGAGTTAAGAACCCTTAAACAGAGGATCTCCAAGGTTTCTTCCTAGTATTAATCCTATGAATCTGCACTGTGTGGTGGAAAGAGCAGTGAACTGCAAGGTTCGGAAGTGTGGGTAATGAGAGAGTGTTTGAGCTAAGGTCAGGAAGATAGATGACAAAGGAGGAGAGTCCGTGCTTCAGATCCTATCTCTGGCACTACACTAGTTGTATATAGCACATTGTACAGCTTCCTTAGCTTCTTTGTGCCTCAGTTTCCTTATCTGTAAAATGAGAGGGTTAGATTTGCTGACCTCCAAGGTCCCATCCAGAATAAGGATCTTTAGAGATACTCCAGTTATGTGATTCCCAAACTTTTCAATTTACAAGGACTTCTTTTTAACATTTTTTTAAACCCTAAGGCTCCTCTAGACAATAATGTATTCTTATTGACTAAGAAAATACATGATAACAAAAGGCTACTATGAATTCAGTAACACTTTTAAATGCAGCTAACAGTATCTATACTGTGTACATTTGAAGAACAGTCATATGGGTGTATAGAGACAAGGCAGCCTGGTAGAATAGATGAGGATGGGAGGAGAAGGGGATAAAATTTATTAATTGCTTATTATGTACCAGGCACTATGTTAAGGGCTTCTATAAATATCATCTCATTTAATCTTCTCAAAAACTTTGGAAGGTAGGTGCTATCATCATTCCCATTTTACAGCTGAGGAAACTGAGGCAGACAGAGGTTAAATGACTTCCCCAAGGTCACATAGCTAATGTGTCAGGGATGGGATTTGAACTCAATTCTGCCTGACTCTAGGTTGTATCCACTGTGCCCTCTAGTTGGGCTTGGAGTCTGAAAGACCTAGATTAAAGTCCTGCCTCTGAAAAGCAGGGCTGTATGACCCTGTACAAACCATTTAAGTGCTCTGTACTCCAGGCAATGCACTAGGATTGTAAATTGCAGAGTAGTGGTCATGCACATTGGTAAAGGTAAGGTCATTTTAGGTACATTTTAAGTTCCCTACATCAATGACATCACAGGTCTAGTTAACACACTTGTTACAATAATCATATGTAATGTTAGGTAAATAGATTGTATGTGATACGTTTTTATATATTCTTACGTATTTGACCAAACCTGGAATATGTGTGTGGGTGAAGATACATTATTCAACTTACAGGAGATATGTTTCCTTATTTATTATACTGTTACACTGTATATTTTGTTGGAGCTGAGTAAAGATTAAGATGACGCTCCTTGTGCATTTAAATCTCACAAACTGAGAGCGAGTGATGAAACTCCAGAGAGCCCTAAGGAATTTGTCTATACAGCTAGTAAGAGACAAAACTTGAACCCTGATCTCATCTCTCCCAGTTCCACCCTTTCTAATTCAAGTTTTGCCACTAAGTTGTCATGGCACAGGAAAGGTCACTTAATCTCTCGTTGCCTCAGTTTATCCTCAATCAAATAGAAATAATCTTTTCTGTCTTCTCCACTTATGAGGGTTATTGTAATGAGACACTGCTCTGGAGACATTAGAAATGCTGTGTGATGTGGACTAATAAAGCTTATGTAACTTTATGATTGCCACACATGTCTCATCCTTTATCCCACTGGATTCCCACAACAAACCCGGGAGGTAGGTATTACAAGCATCATTAACCCCATTTTACTGATGAGGAGGCTGCAGTGTCAGAGGTAAAACAGCTTAGCCCAAGGTCATTTCTCCAGGAGTTCACTTACTTCCCAGTGACTCTCCTCCCTAATAGAACCTTATGCTGTAACAAAGTAGAGTTAAAAAGCAAAGCAAATAGCAGTTGGCTACATAGGCAGATATGTCTCATTCCATAGCTGTAGTTTCAACATTTCTCTGACAAAAGGAGGGAATCCTGCTTTACTTGTCATTCCTCTGGAGTCATCAATCAATAAATTTATTAAGCACCTACTTTGTGCCAGGCACTGTGCTAAACTCTAGAGATACAAAAAGGGGCAAAAGACAATCCCTACCCTCAAGGAGCTCACAATCTAAAGTTATGATTGGCCACTGCATAGATCAGCATTCTGAAGTCTTTTCAGTGTGGTTTTCCTTGACATTATTGTGGTCATCGTATGAATGAGAGGCATTTAGGTGGATAGAGTGCTGAATTTGGAATCAAGAAGATCTGAGTTGAAGCCCTGCCTCAGACCTTAAGCTTTCAGCTTCAGTTTCCTCATCTGTAAAATGGGGATAACAATAAGCACCTATGTCCCAGGGTGCTTGTGAAGATCAAGTGAGATAAAACATATGTAAGATGCTTTAAAAAAAAGGTATATAAAAACCAGCTATTCAGTTGCCCTCTTTGTTCTGCATCAGTTTACAAACATCTCAAATTTCCCTTACTTCTTCATAGTTATGATTTCTTACAGTACAATAATATTCAATTATTTTCAAATACCCCAGTTCTTTCAGCTGTCCTTTAGTCAATGGCTACCTCCTTTGTTTCCAATTCGTTTCTATCGAGGAATCTTTGTAGTACAACGATGACTTTCCATCTCTTACAAGAGTCTAGAATCATAGCCTTTCTGGTCCACCCAGGTATTCTGTAGTACTTCAAGGGGATCTCCCTTAATAGAGGTATTTTTTTCTCTCCCCAAGATTTGACTTGCTGAAGTACAGAATTGTGGATATAGAATTCTTATGGAAAGTTTTCAATGATGAGGAATTCAAAGAGATTGGTTGCCCTCATTTAGTTGCAGTCTTGTTTTTCCTCTGCCCAGTGACTAATTTTCAGAGAAAGAAGAGACAATTGGAGAATGGATAGACAAACAGAAGTATCTTCAGTGATGCATTTTTGGCTGCCTTTCCTGTGCACCCAAGGGGAGAATAAACTCTTTTCTGAGACTTCAGTTCAATTCCAATGTAATCTTCCCACTCCAGAAATACCACTGAGAAGCAAGCCACTGATTCTATCTGTGGTGCCCAGAGACATTATAAGAACATCAGGTTTAAGAACAGGCCTTACCACAGTCTAACTGCCCTTAAATTATTTTTTATCTGTATCCTCAGCTCATAGAACAATGCCTGACACCTAATAGGTGATTGATAAATGTTTATGGCTGGATTGATCAAATAATTGGTTGGCTTCCTGCAGCTAGACACTATTCTGTGGCCCTCTTGTAATCTTGAGACCAATTGGATCCCTGATGACTCCTTCTCTCTTGGAGTGATGAGAGAAGAGCACTCATCAGTGATAATGGGAAAGAAATATCATCTTCCCACTTTGGTATGAGCCTCTAACACCCTCCTAGGTCAGCAGGGAGACCTAACCCTTTTCTGTCTCCTGTAAAGGACTGGGCTTTACCTGTCATCAGGATTAAGAGGAAGAACATATATCCATGGTCAGGCATGTGTGCAGACACCAGAAATGTAGAGAGGAAAAGCGAGTGTCTGATTTGGGAAGAGTAATGGGCCTCCCTTAGGGATCACTCCAAGATTTTGAAACAACCTCCCCCTCCCACTGTAAGGCTGTCACCATGCAGTGTCTTTGACAAAAGACCTTGGAACACTGACTATGGTGCCAAAAGGAGGAATCGTGCTGAATCCTTGTAGTTTCTGTGGTACTAGGCTGTAAGTACTTTCAGAACTCTGGTTGCCCAAACTAGTTATGGCTCCACCAGTCACAGACTCTAACTGGTATCTCTGAAAACTCTCAGTCTAGATTCCTAGTGCTCCAAGAAGTCTGAATTCAGTAAAAAAAAAAAAATGTATTTTAGCTTCTACAACCATTTATTGAGTAACCACTATATATAAAAGGCATCATGCTTCCTTCTTTAATTTTCCATTTGGCTGCCTCCTCCCTTCCTCCAGCAGTCCTACTCCACCCTCTATCTGGTAGGTACCCCAAGGCCCTCAGATGATTAGTAAGGATAATAGCAATCCCTTCCTTTTGTACTTTGATGCTTTGGAGGATCCTCAATTCCATCCATTTCTTCAACAGACCTGTTCAGATTTTCCCAGAAATCAATCCTCCAAAGAGGATGGACCCAGCTCATTGGAGGTTTTTCTTGTATTCATTTAAATGTTGAAAGACACCAGCTCAGATTGTCCTTTGGTTGTTTTTAGTTCTTGCAAATGACTCCCCGCCTCCTTTTCTCACTGTGCATAACCCTGAGAATATCTTTTTTGCCATTTCTCATGAACATGTCCTCCTTGATAACTTTCTGTAATATGTTTATGCTTTTTTCCCCCATTGCCATTAAGTTATTTATAACTTTAATTCTTTTTTGTTGTAGCATTCTCACTTATCTCACTTAAGATGGGCAAAGCCTCCATTTATGGTTAAGACTAATCCAGGTTAGGGCAGCCAGATGGCATAGTGGATAGAGCACTGGGGCTTAGAGTCAAGAGAACCTGAATTCAAAGGGAGCCTTAGACAAGTAATAGCTATGTGACTCTGGGCAAGTCACTAAATCCTGATTGCCTGAAAAAAAAAACAAACCCACAACTAAGCCAGACCCTAGGGCGAGCAGCTATGATGAGGCAGAAAAAGCCTTTCATCCGAAGCCCCAGGACCTGGGTTTGAATTTCATCTCTGTAGCTCGTTATACTCTGTGTAAAATTTGCCTATCCCCTCTGAATATTAGTTTTCTCATTTGTAAAATGAGAGTTTAGGGCAACTAATAGAATAGTGGATAAAGCACTGGGGTCAGGATGACCTGAGTTCAAATTTGGCCTCGTACACTTACTGTGTGACCCTGGGCAAGTCACATGAGCTTGTTTGCCTCAGTTTTCTCATCTGTGAAAAAGAGCTGGAGAAGGAAATGGCAAACATGTCCAGTATCTCTGCCAAGAAAGGCCCAAAATGGGGTCATAGAAAGTCAATCACAACTGAAAATTGACTTAACAACCACAACATAACAGTTTAGGCAAGAGGTGCTGATGGAGTGATGACCACGTGAATGGAAAGAAGGAGATTGATGTGAGGAAGGACTGGGGGAGGATCCTTATAACTGGGAGAATATCCTTTCCTCTATTTCTATTTTCTGGTTTTCTGTCTATCCTTTAAAGCTAAGCCCAGATATGGAGTCTTTCTTGATTTCTACCCTCCTCATCCTCATCCACACTTGATCATCTGATATTTTAGCACTTTTATACTTGTTTTATGAATTTGTATTCTTATTTGCATTTTATCTTTCCATGTATATCATCATATGTGTCATCTTGTTCTGTCAGAATGTGAGGTCTTTGAGACTAGGTATTCTCTTGCTTTTCTATTGCATCTATAGTACTTAGCATAATACCGTGCTTTGTTAGATATATGATTTCATCAATGTGGGTACTAAGCACTTAATAAGAACTTTTTCTTTCATCTCTTATCTTCCTTTACTAGACTGTAAATTCCTTATTTATCTTTTCATCTCGTTGAGTATCTAGAAGGGAGTTAAATTATGTGCAGCTTGAAGGGAGGCAGAATAGACATCTCTAGCCTCTTCTCTCCCTACCCTTCTCCAAGAGAAACTTTCATTCCTAACAGGAGGAGAAATAGGAAGTTGGGGCCAGAGAGAGGAGGTACCAGACTAGAAGTATATCTATCTGTTCCCTCAAATATCATTCATCTAGGACATTTGATTGGGTCCCATCTAACTTTTTGTTGCTTTGTCATTTGGCAGAGTATAAAGACCCTAAGTTCTACATGCAAAGTTTGACCCTTTTCCTGCCTAATGCCAGTTCCACAGTGAACACACATAGCAAACAGCAGAGAAATCCATGTATCCAAATTATAGCAAAACAAAAATCAGAGAAGGTATACATAGAAGGATGTATACCAGGCAATCCAGAGTGACAGAGCTTTCCCATTGGGAATGAGATAACTCAGCTCACCCGAGAGTATCTTTGATCTCACCCAAGGGGAAACTCCCACAGTCTGTAGTGTAACAAGCTGGAGTCAGAGACATGATGGAAACTATCCAGTTCTCTCATGTCTTCCCAGTCTTTTTCTTCAGCAGCCTGTGGTAGAATTGGCCTTTTTCATCTTCTCTCTCAAAGATGGAATCAGACTTGATGCTGTGCAAAGAAGAGTCTTCCTTGGAGAGTCCCCAAAGGGGCACTGGCTGACACTTGAAGTTCTTGCCTCTCACCAACTCTCTCCCACCCCTCCCACAGGGCAGGGCCTTCATCTGCACTGATGAAGAGAGAGGCCCATATTAACGCGCTTTGGGACAGAGGCTAAGCAGCTACTTTATATGTGATTGATAATTAGTAAAAACACTGAATGAATGAATGATTAGGCCAGTATTAAAAATGTTTATTCTAATCAGGCCCACAATTTGTTGCTGTACACATAAAAAATAAATAATTAGCAGGTAGAGCTGGGGTCCAGCTAACTGCAGTGTGAATGAGCCTGTTCCCATATGTCCCAGTACAGTTCTGGCCCTAATTGGATATGGCATGGTACATCAGTTTGGTGGAGAAGAGAGAAGGAGAGGGAAAGAGAGACAGAGAGATAAAGAGACTGAGAGAGAGAGATAAGCAGAAGTAATGGAAGAAATAAGACATTGTTCTCATTGGGGTTAATGCTCCAACTCTTGGAGACAAATACTGTTACCTTCAAGGTCACCAAGAGCAAAAGTTACTCACATTATCAGCCTAGTCATAGCCAGAATTAAAAACACAGAATTCAACAGTCTCATAGTAGGGGACCTTTTTTATTCTTAGTCCTAGTAGATCATTTTTATGAGCTAGTAGTTGTGGCTGATCTAACCCACCCAACAAGAAGTTGTCTCTGACCCTTTCTACTTGTGCCAGAGACCTGGTCTGCCTCCCTCCCCCTGGTGCCTGACAGTTTCAAGGCCCTTGATTAAGACACAAGTCTGGGTTTTAAAATACTAAAACCAATGCCATATAAGCCAGTACAAAATCTAATTAAATTGTCCTTCATTGTCCCAAGACAGGAGTACTCCTTAAAACTGTTTTTAACCCAGAAGATGGATGTGGTTTTCATGAATCTGGGCATCCATTTCCTCACCCACATTGACATTTTCAAAGAAGTGAACTCATTAAGATAAAAAAAATAAAAGGTATTAGAGAGCTGTAGTCAAATAAACTTTCCCACATTCTCAAGCCCACTCTGGGTTTCAGTATATTGGAGTTGTGGGACACATTGCAGGGATCTTCTGAGATCTGCAGAGGAATTGGAAAAATGGTTGCATTTTTCAGTAGAAATTAGGGAGGATAGATTCTAGAGGTTCCTGCAGATAGAGGATTCTAGTAAGTTTTTGTTTTGGGCAGAAAATGTTTCAGAAGGTTCTGTTCAATGCTGGTTCTTCGGATGACTTCAGGGAGGCATCCACGATTAGGTATCAGTCATGTGGTATTGAAGATTTCATAGCTTTTCATGCTGCCCGCCTCCTGACAGACAGGTGATGGACACATTTTTGGACATGGCCAACACAGGAATTTGTTTTGCTTGACTGAATGTTTGTTGTCAGGCTTTTGTTTGCTTTCGATTTCCCCCAAGGCTGGGGGGAGTTCGCAGGAGGAGAAAGCAGATTTCTTTTTGCTGAAAAGAATTTTAAATTTTAAGAGACTTTATAGCTTCTAATGCTGTTCACCCAAGGAGGTTTACTGATGTCCCTTTTATTTTAAAATTATTTTTTTCAATTAACAAGCAATTGTTTCTTCCTCTTGCCCTTTCCCCCTGTGGGGGAAAAAAAGAAAAACAAAACTGTTGGAACAGATAGTCAAACAAACCAAACAATTCCCATATTGGACACGTCCAAAAAATGGGCCTCATGTTGTATATTTAGCTCATCACTGCTCTGTCAGAAAATGGGAAGAAGTTTTCGTCAGTGGTTCTCTTGCATTGATCAGGGTTGTTAAGCTATTCGGTGGTGTTTGTTTTTATAATGTTGTTTAGTACAAATTCTCCTGGTTCTGCTCATTTCACTTTGCAACAATTCATGCATGTCTTCCCAGGTTTTCCTGAAATCATACCTTCATCATTTCTTATAGCACAATATCATATGCCATGCGGTGTTCAGTCGTTCTCTAATTCATGAGCACTCCCCTGTTTTCCAGTTCTTTGCCATCACACACACGTATACACACACACACACACACACACACACACACACTCACTCACTCTTAAAGTACTGCTATAAAAATGTTTGTACACATGGGTTCTTTTCCTCTATCTTTGATCTCCTTGGGATATAGGTTTGCTAATGGTCTTGGTGGGTCAAAAGGTATGTACAGTTTCGTAACTTTATGGGCATAGTTCCAAAATGTTTTTAGGAATAACTTGACCAATTCACAGCCCCATCAATAGTGTTTTAACGTACCTGTATTTTTCATAGCTCCTCCAATGTGTCATTTTCCTTTTTTCCAATGCCAATCTGCTGGGTATGAGGTAGAACCTCAGAGTTGCTTTAACTTTCATTTCTCTAGTTAGTAGTGATTAGGAATATTTTTTTCCTATGACTATTAATTGCTTTGATTTTTTTCCCCTGGAACTAAGGTCTCTTTTACCAAGATTACCTCAGATTTAAAGTGAATGCCAACTCCACAGAGATCATTGAGAGACATGGGCAGTTCCTGGGACCTCTAAGGTACATATTATGAGGATCCAGAAAGAATATTCCATACTGAGAATACTAAATCTAAATAACCCAGAGTTTCTTGGATATGTATGTCACATAGTTTCAGTTTCAACATAAACTGTAGTTAAAAATTCTTTGGGAAAGTGCTCTAGAAGAAATTACAAACTTAAATTCACTTACATTTTGCTCCACCATGGATTCTTTTTGAAAATGGAAAAATTTTGGCCAGTCTCACCAAAGTTTTCTGCTTGAAAGTAACTGGTATACATCAAAATTGGTTAGATGATCTTTTTCATGTGGGTACTTCCTCTTTTGGAGTCATATTTGTTAGATACATGATGGTGTATGTAAGCACTTATTCATTCATCTCTTATCTCACCTTATTAGATTCTTACTTATCTTTTTAGTACCTGGTATAGTGTACTGTATGTAGTAGGTAATTAATCACAGTTTGTTGAATGAATGAATGATTAGACCAGTATTCAAGGTGTTTAGACCAATCAGGTCCTTATGCTAAAGACTGAACTATAGCCCATTCATACATCCTCACCTGTGATTCTTGTTCATGACCCCCTTACAAATCCTCCATAAGGAGTCCATCAAACAATATTATCTTTTTCTAGGTCCTTCTTTCTTAACCTTTTAAAGTGTAGGGAGTCTTTTTTATAATGTCAAATGTCACGGAACTCCACACAGGATAGTAGTTGTACTATTAGTAACTGTTGATTATAAAAATATATGCCTATATATGGACCCCTTACCACAACATCTCAGTCTTATAGATTGGGAATCACTGCTCTAGATATTTTAATATTCTCTGGCTCCTAGTCCAGTATTTTGTTATCTTTCATGCACAAGATCTTAAATTCAAAGCCAAAAGGGATATGAGAGGTTATCTAGGACCACCCCTCATTTTGCAGATAAGAAAAGCAAGTCTAAGAGAAAGAAATTAAGTGATTTGCTCAAAGTCACCCACAAAGGAGCCAAATCTAGATTTGAACTCAGGTTCTTAATCCAAATCCAGCACACTTTCCACTGTACCAAGTCAGCCTACCTTTTCTTATCTTACAATTAAATTCCATTTAGCAAGCATTTAAGGGCCTACTATGTGCCAGGCACTATCTTTGGTATGGGGGAATGCAAAGACAAAAACCAATACTTTGCCTCAAGAAGCTTACGTTATACTGGATAATATTTTTATGTCATTGCTTATGGAAATTATCGTTGTTAATAAGGTGAAAGCTACTTATGCCCACTGCTTTTGAATCACCTACAATTTTGATCCTTCAGACATTCTAGCTGGTTTATGATTTGCAGCCATATAGCAATACAGGAAGAATATTATTGTTAAGTAGATAGGCTGGCTTTTGTGGATAGAGACTCTCAAATCACCGAAACCATTGCCAATAATCTTCATAGCATTAATAGCCCTCAGTGAGGCCCAAGGGATGGATTTTTCTGTATCTTTTAAGCAGGAAGGAGAGTTAGGATACTAATTAAAGACAGAAAGAAGGTCCTCAGAACAAAAAATTTAAACTAGAGAACTCTTACCAATAGCAACTGCATCTGCTTGCCTTTGAAGGGGACAACTCTTTTTGAAATCTGAAATCCCTTTCTTGGCACATTTGAAATAGTGCTCAAAGTCCAGCATCTCCTGTCTATGCTGTACTTACCAGGCTGAGAAAGAGATTGGTTCTTAAGAGTGAAGCAGCCCAGAAGGAACACAGCTGAGAAATCCTGGAGCTCTTTCTCTCCCTGGGATTTGTGCGGTGACCTTGACAAAGTCATTTCTCCTCTCTCTGTCTCTTCTCATCTATGAAATGAGCAGTCATGACTCTGCTTAGATGGAAAGTTCTTTGTAAAAATAAAGTGCAGGGTAAATGCAACATTCTCAGCTTTAGTGAAAAAGAAAGTAGCATTATCCGGGAGATGGATTGGAGTTTATCTAGAGAGAGAGAGAAAAGCAAAGAATTCACCTAGATTTTAGCTCGACGACTGGAGTGGGAAGGAGATAGACTTGACAAGCATCAATAAGTGTATGCCTTGCTTTAATTTTAGGTTTCTGCAAGAACCAAGTGATTGAGTTTCCTTTCCGCTGCAGCATGACAGCCTTCTCATGAATTCTGTCATTCACCTCTTTTCCCAGGGCTTTATAGGTTCTGAACACCCAAGAATGGATGTAACCCATAGGTCACAAACCCACTTCCACTGTAGATACAAGATAAATTTGGTATTTGTGTTCTCCACATATTGAAAATTTCAAATCCCATCTTTTTACAGAACTAGAAGGAACCTTAGAGACTATTGAGTACAATTCCTTCATTTTACACATGTGGAAACTGAGGTACAAAGAGAGAGAAAGATTGAGTTGTCTATGCACAGAGAAAGTATATGAGGCAGGATTTGAACTCAGGTCTTCCTCCAAGTCTAGCATTCTGCCTACTACACACCACCTAAGACTTCATGAAAAGTCTACTGTGTCTAGAATTCACTTCCTCCTAATCTCTACCTTTTAGTATCCTTACCTCCCTTCAAGACTCAAGTCCAATGCTATCTCCTATAGAATTCCTTTCCTGATCCCTCAGCTGTTAGTACTGACCTCCCCCCCCATCTGAAATCACTTTATATCTACTTTATGAAAATTTTGTAGTTACTTTTCTAACATGTTGTTCCCAAAAGAATGTGAGTTTCTTGAGGGCAAGGGATTATTTAATTTTTGTTTTGATAACCCCAGTTCCAGGCACATAGTAGGTGTTTGATGTTTGTTGACTAAATGGATGAATGAGAATGATCCTGGGCCTCTCTGACAGTAGGACCAGAGAGATGGTGAAAAGAAAACAAATTACATATTTTGTTACAACTAGAAGGGACGTTAGATATTATTTCAGGCCTCTTATTTTACACATGAGGAAACTGAGGCCAAAAAAGGTGAAATAATCCTCTATGGAGAATTTACAGAATTGCACAGGGTCAGGCTTTGATATGTACTGGTGAAGGGACATCCACTTCAGGGACATGAGGGAGTCATCAAACTATGGGTGTATCTCAGTGCTTTGTGCTCATTCTCTTTTACTAGTCTGAGAGATGCAAGAAGGTGAGGACTAGTCATCTCTATATCATAGGACCATAGATAGAGAATTGAAAGGGATATCAAAACCCATGTAGTCCAACATCTTTATTTTATAGAGGAGGAAACTGAAACACCCTGGGAAGTGACGTGATTACCTAGGATAGTGCCTTATACCGAATACGTGTTTATTAAATAAATGAATGATTTTAATGTATGAGTTGAATAATTTGTCATTTATAGACATCCATCTCTTAATTGTTTACATTAATGAAGATGGACAGTGGGCTAGGTCATCCAAGTCACTTGATAATGAAAAAAAGTTATATTTGAGTTTAGAATGTATGAATTGCTTGGTTCTCTTGGAGGAAGGCTTACTGACTTAACTAAAGTTACTGGTGTTAGAGCATGAAGGGGCCTAAGAAATCATCTATGTCAGTCTTTTCATTTTATAAATGAGGAAACTGGAGTGCTAAAAGAGCCACATTTTCTTGGTCAAGATCACACAGGGGCAGTGCCAGAGATGGAATTTGAACTTGCATCTCCTGATACCTAATCCAATGCTGTTTCAATATGCCATAACTGCCCCTACCTCATTATATTTTTCCTAATCCACTTTTTCAATTAATTTTTGCTCCCTTACATCAGCCACACAACTGGGCAAAACAGTTCAGGAGTGTACTGGGTATGTAGGGAGGGCCACCTGGTATTTCAGATTTGCCTATGGTGAGCTTTGAGTGGCCCTTTGAGAACCGATCATGCAGGAACTGGCCCCAAGGCAAGGACCTGAGCCTACTAGCCTTAAATCTAGATCTGATTGTGCTCAGACCTTTTTTTGTTTCAAAGACCTCTTTGTTAGGCTGAAGACCCTCTGTATCATTTCATCCACCTATGCCTGGTTGACACAGTGTAATGGCAATCAAATTAGGATCTTTTGCTGTTTTTGTTTTAGTATAATCAAGAAGTATAATGCCTCAGATTGACTCTTGCCTTTATCAACCAAGAGTCTTTCCTAGGAATAAAATACAGAAACGAGTTTCTTTAAGTAGAAACAGTATGTATATATTTGTATTGTTAATGTTAAAGATCTTCTCCATCCATCAATGGGCCTGGCCATTAAGGGGAGTTTGATTAGGAAAGATTTGTAGGAACACCCACAGCTTTTGTTAATGAAGCACTGGTTCTCGAGGATTGAGATGCCCTCTGGCCCCCCCAAAAAAAGTATGAATACTCTGAGGGTATTAGTTTTTGGAAGAAGGTTTGTATGCCAGATGAGACTCTGGGAAACCGCTAAGGAGCACCCCCCCACCCCCAGATGAGAACCCAGATGTCATGCTTCCCTCTCTAATGATAGTCAGACAGTTTGGGTCCAATTGTCTGTTGAATTCAGGCAGAGGAAGCCATGTCTGTTGAGTTTTTGATTTCTCTGTATTTTCTTTGAAGTTCAGGATGCTGACTCCCTGAACTCATTGAATGATGTATGTACCTGGTTAAAGGAATGATACATGTGCTTGATTAAAGTGATGGTTAACCCCTTGAAAGTTGGTTTCCCTTTATGAATACAGATCTAAGAACTTGTGATAGCAAGCCCTCCTCCGCCCCCCCCAGGTATGTTGGGGTGCTTACTGTTACACAGAGAGAACAAGATAAGTGTAAAGGAGAAGTCCTGGGGAAAAAACAACCAGACTTTGAGAATTTGAAGAGGGAGACATCACTTAGTGGTGGAATGGAAAGTGTTGTCTTCTGGAGGCAGAAGTTTTGGGTTTATCATTTCAATCTTACTGCCTCTGTGACATTGTGACGAGGTTGAGGGGTGGTGGGGAGCCCCAAAATACCGACAGCCGGGGTCGTGCTTGAATGAATTCGACTCAAGCCTCCTTAAAGCCAAAGAAAACAAAGTTTATTAAAGATTCACCAAATTGGGTTGCCTCTTAGGAACCTAAGCATTTGTGACGCTTGTATTCACAAGCGGGCCAGATAGAATCCGAGCTAGACAGAGTCTGAGCTAGATTGTATCTGAGCGCCTGCATGGAGGCAAGATGGAACTTAAATACAGAAAAGAGTATAGGAGGGATCTGGGGGAGGTGGTCTGGTAGTCCAGGGTGATGGGAGGAGGGGTTTAGGAAGGGTCTTGAGGAAAAGTCTAGTGAGGGAATCCAAGGAGGATCAAAGGCTGGAAACAGCTGGAGGCTATCACGAGACAGACTAGGGAGCAGACTAGGGGGCACCTAGGTGGGAAGCAGGTGGGGCAATCCAGAGATCTTGACAGGGGCAGCATGTGGATGGATACAGATCTTGATGGGAATGGTTGGCAACCTGGGGAATGGGGTTTTGATGGGATCAAGGGTAGGGAGTGCAACAGAGACCTAAGTAGAGTGATAATGAAAAGCCCATGGGCTTCCTGAGACTGCCAAACAAATGGGAAGATTAGATTTGAGTAAGAAAGGCCAGATTAAGTGGGAAGATTCAAGGGGAGCTCAAGGAGGCTCCCAGAGTCTGAACCCCATCAATTGCATGAGTCATTTAACTGCCTTGGGTCTCAGTTACCTCATTTGTAAAATTATGGGATTGGACTACATGCCTTATGAGATTTCTTTCAACTCTAGATCTAAGATCATAGGAGCCTATGACCTGGGGTGCTTTGGGGAAAGAAGAAAGTCAGGGAGGGCTTAGCGGAAGAAGTAGCATCAGAGTTGGGCTTCAGAAGTAGGGACAAAACATCACCAGGTGGATATGGCAGAGGAATCTATTCCAGGCATGGAGGAAGTCATGAATCAAAGCAGAGAAATGGGAGATGGAGGATGAGATACGGACAGGGACAGAGAGTAATCCAGTTTGCCTGGAATACAAAGTACATGAAGGGGAGTAGTATGAGATAAGGCTGGACATTTGGATTGGAGTCAAGTTGTGAAGGACCTTTAAATGCCAGTCTTGAGAATTTATATTTAAATATCCTAAATTAATTACTAACTATATCAGGTAGGTTTTTAATCAATGTCAGCAATGAACATGTTATCATATTAGAAACCAGCCCATGTGAGGGGCCTTTGTGGATGGGCAGCACTGTTATCATTATTATGATTCAGAAAGCACCAAGAGAGGTGAAAAGTTAGGAGAGGAAGAGGTGAAGTTGAACTATGATTGATGATGTTTACCCAAGAGGCTAGTTGTGATGGCAGCAGTTAGGTGTGCCCAGTTATCAGGACAACTGTGTGGTACTAGGGATGCTGCAGAGGTGAAACCTGAAAATGTTGACCCTTTTCCACCTCAGACATTCCCTCAAAGCCTCCTATTTGCTACGTGCTATCAAAGGATCAAAGGAATATAAGATTCAGCACTGTCCGACTTTCAGAGCTTATGATCTGGTAGGAGAAAGAAGACATGTACACATTCAATTCAATTCATTTCAACTCGCCAAACATTTATTTAGCAACTCTTATAAGCAAAGCACTGTTCAAGGTTCTAGGGATGCAAAGACAAAAATTAGACAATCCAAGCCCTCAAGGCTCTTACAAGCCTATAAGAGAGTTACAAGCATGTATATATAAAAATGCATATAAAAGTATACCAAGTAATTTCAATGAACAAATTAAAAGGCATTTATTAAAGGTTTATGATATGCAAAGCCCTCTGCTAAGTGCTGGGAATACAAAGACCAAAGCATTATTTTTCCTGTTCTTAAGGAGCTCACATTCTAACTGGGGACACAACCAGCACATACAAGAGTTTTTCAGCTGGAAGTCAGACAGAAAGATCCTATGATTATTAGGATACAAAAACAAAGTAGATATTAACCCATCTTTAATGTCTTTTCCACTGGTAAAATTACATCTATTTCTGAGGTTGAGATGTTGAACCAGATGACAGTGGTAAGGATTTTAGTGGTCTCCAGACACTGGATGCTGAGAGAGCAAAGGTCTGGAACCCCCGTAGATGCTGATGTCATGTCTCATCTCCACAGGGGTTTACTCTAGGGATGATTGCCAATGAGGGCTTGACTAGGGTCTCCCATTGCATCCTGGACCATTTCCAGTCATCCTGATATATATCAGGCCACTGGACCCAGATGGCTCAAGTGAGGTTGGTGACCTTGCACAGCCCTCCCTCACTCAAATCAAAGTCAGCTGCAAGTCATGGCATCATCTTGATATCATGGTCTTCTTTGAGAATGAAGGACAAACACAAGAAGCAGGTCAGTGATTGGGGGGATGCTGCCCCTCCTAGGCCCCCTGGGCTTACAGGCTCATTGGTGTCAGTTGATCAGCAGTTGTTGGTATCAAGAAAGGTGAACCCCTTCTCCACAGTGATTGCTCTCAATGATGGCTACAGGGCCTGAGATGGAAGCAGGGTCAGTAATCTAGGGAGGCACTGCTATTCCCAAGGTTCTTAAATTCAGTATCTAGGGCTATCTCCATTGGGTCTGAGGAGAGGTGGTAGTCAGGGTGATGACTTACCTGGTATATCCTGCTTCCTGTCTCCCCCTCTGGGTGCCTTGTTGCATCAGCCAAGCTAATTTGCCGATCTAATAGATGACGGTCAACAGTTGGTGAGGATAGCTGGCCCCTCCTCCATAACAGTTACTTCCCAAGTACTGGGGGGGAAAGGGGGCAGGAAAATCCCTGTGAGCTGTGCCATTATGGAAGCTGGGAATTAATTGTATAAGGTGTAGGTGAAGAAGGAATACATTCCAGGCATGAGAAGAAAGAAAGTCACATATGTGGAACTAATAATCTAGTTTGATTGGAATAGTAAATGTGTGAGGAGAGAAATATGAGATAAGAATTGGAATCTGATTGAGATCCAAATTATTGAAGATTTTCAAATCCAGACTGAGGAGATTATATGTTATTCTAGAGGCAACAAGGAGCTACTGAAGACTTTTGAGTGAGGGAATGACATGGACTATTCTATATTTTAGGAATGTCACTTTGGCAACTATGCAGAGGATGAATTAGACAGTGAGAGAGAGAATGGAGTTAGGGAGGCCAATGAGGAGGCTATTGCAGTGGTGTAAGGGAGAAGAGATGGGATTCTAAACCAATGCAGAGATGGAGAGAAATGTGAAAGATGTGATGGAGTTAGAATCAACAGAACTGGACAATATATCAGGACATAGGAGGTGAAGGAGAAGGAAGAGTTCAGGATGATTCCAAAGCTGTAGGTCTGGGGAACTTGAAGAATAGTGATGCTTGCAACAGAAATGGGACTGTTAGGAACATGAATGGATTTAGGGGAAATTTTTTAGATGTGTTGAGTTTGAAATGTCAACAGGACTTTCAGATGGAGATGTTTAAGAGGCAATTGATGATGTGGGACTGGAGCCCCAGGGAGAGAGAGAGACAAGGGCTCTTATATAATTCTGAATTCTTCCTCAGAGATGATCATTAAACCCATGGGAGTTGATGAGCTCACCAAGGAAGATCACTTAACTACAATAGAAGGCAGTACAGGATATGTGTCATACACACGTTGTAGTCTAGTGGAAAGAGACCCTGACTTGAAAGCAGGAGATCTGGCTTTGATCTCTGGCTCTAACATTTATTAGCTATGTGACCTTGGGCAAGTCATGTAAGTCAGAGGCTCTTTGAAGCACCATTATTTTTTCTGTCAGTATAATAAAGATTTAGCAGTATCTACTTCTCAAGGTTGTTCCCAGAAAAACACATTTTATTTCAAGTACTAGGTCAGTGTTAGCTGTAGCTGGGATAGTCAAGGAAGGCTTCATAGTCAGTCTGTCAGCAAGCGTTTATTAAGTGTCTACCCTTTACCAGGTCCTGGATACAAAGGAAAACAAAAGACAGTTTCTGCCCTTAAGAAGCTCCCAGACTTATGGGAGAGACAACATATAAACAACTGTATACAAACAAGCTGCATACAGGATAAATTGAAAGTCACCAACAGAGGAAAGGCAGGAGTATGAAGTGGAGACTGGTAAAAGGTAGAATTTTCACTGGGATTTGAAGGAAGCCAGGGAGGCCAGGATGATGAGGAAGGAGAGAGCATTAGAGGACTGGAGGACAATCTGTGAAAATGCCCAGAGATCAGAAATGGCGTGTCTTGTTCAAAGACTGGGGTCCCTGGTGCTTTAAAAGTATGCTTTGAAAAAGCTCCAGCCTAGCTAACGTAGTACTCAGCCACCAACCTGAACTCAGCAGTTTTATGTAGATCAAGTGAGATCAAACAAATTTCTGAAAGGGGAATTGGCTGCCTCAGGAAGTGGTGAGCATCCTGACAAGACAAGTCTTCAAACTGAGGTTGGATGAAGTAGAAATGCATCATAGAGGATTTTTGTGCAGATATAGGTTGGATTGGATGGTCTCTTCACACTCTGAGATTCTAGACTTCTGAGTATCTTTGAAAGCACTTTGTAAACTATCAAGTGTTGTACAGTGGCCATCTCATAACACTGTTGCTCTAGGAAGATTATATAAAGGCATAACTCAATAACTGCTTGCCAGTTGTTTGTCTGGTGATCAGAGTTTCCAATAAGTAAGGAATACTGTGAAACACCCTGGTCTCTGCTGCTTGCTAGAAGCTCCTTTAAGACTTGGGAATAAGCAGATTTTTATCTTCTGAATTTCATCCAACTGTTATCATGCCTAACAGATGTTAATATGCTGACTGGTACATTGGCAGGAGAGACGATCAGACTTTTCTCAAAATGGAGATGTTTTAGGCAGCCGATACAGCCATGCCAGGGCCCAAGGGGGCCAGAGAATACTTCTCTGTGTGCTCTGAGTGCCTAACAAGTGCTAGGACAGATGAAAAAGGTGAGAGATGAGTCTTTCCAATGAGATCGGATCATAGATTGGTTGGAGATCTATGGCCCTACCCTAGTACCAGCTTCCTAGTGACCAACAGTCTAGGTCATGAGATGGTAGGACAAAGAAGCGAATAGGTATTTATAGAATGCCTACTATGTGCCAGGCACTGTGCTAGTGCTTTTTACAATCCACAAAACAACCCTGGAAGGTGGATTATTATTATCCGCATTTTACAATTGGAGGAACTGAGGAAAATAGAGATTAAGTGACTTTCCCAGAGTGACACAACTGCTTAGTGAGTGCTTAAGGCTGAATTTGAACTCTTCTTCTTGACTACAGGCCCACATACTTATCTACCATGCCACTGCCTCAGATGGTAAAGAATCAGTAGCTGGTTATTACTGTCCTGTCCGAAAGTTTAGGAAAGGTATTATTAAATCATGAGTTTAGAATTAGAATGAACCTTAAAGGCCATCCTATCTGACCACCTCATTTTACAGATGAGAAAACTGAGGCCCATGGAGGTTAACTAATTTTCCCAGAGTCACATGGCATTTAAATAAATGCCCGAGGCAGGATTCATTTTAAAACTCAAGTCTAACAGTTTTTCCATGTACTATACAGGCAGCTAGGTGAAAAAGTTGAATAGAACCCTAGACTTAAAATCAGGAAAATCTGAGTTCAAATTCTGCCTTGGATAGTTACAAGCTGTATCACCCTGGACAAGTCACTTAACCTCTCTCAGCCTCAGTTTTCTCATGAGGGGTTGTTGTGAAAATCAGATGAGAAAATGTGTGTGTGATGCTTTTCAACACTAAAAGCACTATATAAATGCTAGCTCTTATTACTCCATGCTGCCTCCCTATCCTGTTGGTTCATAGACCTTTCTAACAGGCAGCCTAGTCGCTAGTCCTATCCCCAGACTCTCTCAATGCAGGTTTTTTTCAATGGAAAAAAAAAATAAAAACAGAAAAGCCAAACATATTCTAAAACCTGAAAAAAGAAACAGTTGGTTTGGGATTTTCTTTTCTTTTTAAAGTGGGAAATAGAAAAGATGTACTGCTGAGCTCCCCATTGGAATTGGAAGTGCCTGACTGGCAGGCTGCCGTGTGGGGGAGTGAGTGTTCCCACTGCTAAAGAGAGCATGAAGGAACAAGTGAACTTGGAGTTCTGCATCAGCACTGCCTTCATTTGGCCCTCCCTTCTCTCCTCCCTCCCCCTCCTTCTACCTCCATTGCTCTCAAAAGAACTCCCAGTAGCTCAGAGCATCCCTAAAAGGAAAAGTCAGGTAGCAGGGAGGGACATTGTCCTGAGTTGATCTGGCTGAAAAAAAAAGAGGAAATGGGCCATAGAACAAGGTCCTTAGAGAATGTAAAGAGGGTGAGAAGTCTATCTTTCTGGATAGAAAGAGAATAAATAGTCTGAACAGTCACAAGGCAATGTGTAGCAAAAAGAGCCAAGATCATGTCGTATAAGGAAGAATACAGTATTTGGAACCAGAAGGACCGAGTTTGAGTTCTGCCTCCAAAACTCAGTTTCCACATCTTTAAATGAGGAGTTGCTCTAAATGGCCTCTTGGAGCTTCTCCAGTCCCTGGATCTATGACACTATGATCTCCTCCATTAGATTGTTAGCTCCTTGAGGGTAGGAGCTGTCTTTTGCCTCTTTTTGTATCCCTAGCACTTAGCCTAGCATATAGTAGCATACTTAATAAAAGTTATTGATTGGTTGATCTATGACTCTCTGACTTAGCAGTTATGTGATCCCCAGGAAAACTTGTCCATGCCTTTTCTGTAAGTTGGGCTTAATCATGTGAGAGGTAGCCATGGTATAGTGGAGAGAGAGCTGGCCCCAGAATTGGGTTCAAGTTTTGCCTCTGACATATACTGACTGTGTCACCCTGTATAAGTCACTTGACTTTTCCATGTACCACACATTTCTCTGAAGATTAGTTACAGAGCACCAGTGCAGGTGCTATCTGCATTGGTAGAGGGCATTTTCCTACTGTGAGTTCCTTATACCAATGAAATCACAAGTCCAGTCCAAAATAGTGGTGTTTATATTTGCCCTTAAAGGACTGTGGTGGAGAAAGTACTCTGAAAAACTAAAATTTGGGAGAATTTGCTTTTCAGGTTTTCTCACAGAAAAAGTGGTAGTCCTCCAGCCCTATCTACTCCCTTGACCTCCTGGTACAATAAAGGATGTAGCCAAGATAGACTATAGTATTTCCAAGAAAGTTCGTGTGACTTTTTCTGGATGGTGGGGGAAAAAAAGGAAGAGGGGAGAAACTTGGGGCAAGAGTTTACCCAGAGATTTCTCCCAGTGTCTAGAAATACTATTCATGAATTTCGATGTTTGAAGGGACCTTGGAACCAAATCAGTCTAACCTCATCCTTCCAGAGAAGTCAAGGCATTCATGAAGAGAAAAATATAATCAAGAATTGAATTTCCAAAACTTTACAAGACTGTGGAAGCAGGATACTGAAATGGGGGTGGAGGGCAGAGTGAAGCATCAGTATGCTCTCTGCTTCTTGCACAGCCTCTGATTAACTGCCTTCAATGTGACCAGCCACTTAACCTCTATTCCTTGGATTCTTCCCCTTTAAATTGGAATGTCAGTATTTGTCCTGATGATGTAAGAGTAGATGAGATGATTTATGTAAAAGCAAACTGAGCTTTTCAAGGAAGAGAGCTTGCTTGGGCTCTATTTTGCTGTTTCATTGGATGGGCATTAGGTTGGAAATATGGCCAGTTGGCTGAACACCAGAATTTTCCTAGCTGGCATATTACGGTTTCTCCAAAATTTGTAGCCCAAGCTTGAAATCATGCATAATAGCCAAAAGTTTGCATTTGTTTTCTAAAGAACAAGTCAGCCTTGTGATTTCAGTTCAGTTCAGTAAAAAGAACTTAAAATGTCAGACTGAGGAGTTGGAACTTTATTCTACAGACTTTCCAAGTATGTCTTAGGTTTTCTTTTAAAATGAACCAAAGTCCAAGAACTGTTTCTCTTTTCTTATCTTGGGAAAACTTCTGATCTCCATCCATATGCCCCCAGCTGGCTTACTTCTTTTTCTTCTCTCCCACCTATCTTCCTCTGTTGTAGCTGAACCAAGAAAAAGGTAACTTGATGTAAATTTAAAATGCACCGAAGTTCAGATGCACTGATTGAAGTTTAACTTTAAATATTTCCTTCTGGGGATTGAAATCCGATTTTAGCTGTCTAAATGTCAAAAAAAAAAAAGGTAGCATCCCTTTTTCTGATCCACTTTGAAGCTTGTATCTTATTTCCACACCTTTGGAAATCCAACTGAACACAGATCAATTTCCAAGTGCCTCTGGGGTTCTCTATTAATGCCTCATCGAGTTATTCAATAGTTGTTTTCCTATAATTAAATGTCTAGACACTCTCACTGTCATCGGTTGCTGCTTCCAAACATCTCTTGTTGTGGTCTCTTGGACTTATTGTATGGCAGGGCTCGACTTCTTAAAAAGAATGAGGTAGGCAGTCCCCCACTCTCAGGTTCAGGGGGTTTGTAAGATCATAGATTTTAGAACATCTGGTCTTTGTTATTATTGTTATTCAGTTGTATTTGACTCTTCGTGACCCCATTTGGGATTTTAGAGGCAAAGATACTGAAGTGGTTTGTCATTTCCTTCTCCAGTTCATTTTACTGATGAGAAATCTTGAGACAAGCAGGTTTAAGTGACTTGCCCAGGGTCACGCAGCTAGTAAGTGTCTGAGGCCTGATTTGAACTCAGGAAGACTCTTGTCTATTGTGCCACCTAGGTACCTTGCATCTAGTCTACTTCCCTCTTTTTACAGATGAAAAACTGAGTCCTAGAGAAGTTACTTGCCCATTGTCATACAGGTAGTGAGTAAGTGATAGAGCTAGAATTCAAATCCAGTATTTTTTCCTGTCCGTGGAAGTCTGGTACCCTGATAGGCAAACACTTAAGTGCATTAACCTGCATTCTTGTATGTATCTACCCTGAATTCCTCTTCTTTCCTACCTCTCTCTGACTGATGCTATACCAGTGACACTTCCTTTGAGAATTCTTGAATTTCTCAAAGGAGCTTTAAAATAAGGCATTTTAACTAGATGTTGGTGTCATACATCACACATACACATCTCGCTTCCATTAGCTTTTGCCCAATTGTGTGGATTAAGAATTATCTCACTCTGTGGCTCTGAGCAAGACAGACACTTCATATCTCCCTAGCTATTCGTTTCCTGTTTTGTAAAATGAAGGAGGAAGGGCAGTACGGATTTGGATTGTGTAGATCAAAGAGCAAGAAGGGTCCTTCAAGGTCATCTAATCCATTGTTTCTCAGACTTTTTAATCCCAGAACATCTTTACATTGAAGAGCTGCCAATAGAGTCTAACCTTTTCACTTTACAGGTAAGGGAACCCAGACCTAGACAGATTATAAGATCATAGACCTTAAGACAGGAAGAGACCTCATAGATTTAGAGTGGTATGAAGAACACTGGCTCTGGAGACCAATCACAATTCAAATCCCAACTCTGCTGCTTACCACCTGTGTGACTCTGGACAAGTCACAACTTCTGTCTCCCTCAGTTTCCTCAGTTATAATCTATAAAACGAGGGGGTTGGATTAGACCAGAGGTATCAGACACACAATCTACACAGGCCATGTGCAACATGCAACACTCTTGAGTGTGACCCAAACTAGATTAAAATGTAATTGGGTTATATTTAACAAGATAAGTAAAATACAACAAAACAGACCATGTTAATCCTGGCTAGGAGGCCTGCAGGGATCTGATAGACAGTTTAGTGGGCCTTATTTCTATTTGAGTTTGATACTGCTGGCCTAGATGACTACTGAGGTCCCTTCTGGTTCTAAATCTATGGTCTTATGATCCTTTATTATATAGATGAGGAAACTAAGGCCTCAACAAGCCATAGGATCACAGATTTACAATGGGAAAGGGATCTTAGAGATTAAATTTACGGATGAGGGAACTAAAGAGGTTTTTTAAAAAACCACAGGTAAAAAATAGAATTCAAACCCACATTCTTACATGCCAAATCCAGAAATTTAAAAAGTTTTCCACACTTATAGTAGTACTCAGATTGAGGCACACATGCTGAGGGGAAGCATTCATTTTTGGTAGACAATTGATCATGCCTTCCCTCCAATGAAACCCACCAGTTCCTGGGACCTCTATAATCATTCAGATTTATAGAACTACCCAATGGCAGAAATCCACAATCACCTCACATTCCCCGCCCCCCCCCCAAAAAAAAAGGACTTTAGAGAGTCATTCCTGGACAATCCACAGGACTCAGTACAAGTAAGGGGTGAGGCTCAGATTTGTTCAGTCATATCATGATGCTTATTCCCTTTTATCTCTTCCTTGGTCCATGAATTCTGCTTGGTTCTGGAATTTGGTTTGGTTCATTTGGAGAATCCCTTGTCATTCTTCTCTCTCCTGACTCATTTCTATCCACTGTCATCTCTGGGGCCACCTGGGTCTCTGGAGGAGCTTTACAGTAGGTTTTCCTAAAAGGAGCCAATTCTAAATCTGTCTATAACCCCTCTCTTCTGTAATCCTCAATTCTTGTTCTCTCTGGCTCTGATCTCCCAGTTAGAGGCCAATTTCAAGGGGATAAACCAAGTATTTGAAATGGCCACAAATGAATGAATTTATTAGTCAATCAACAGGCATTTTTACTGAGGTACTCTTTGCCAGATAATAGGGAAAAGGAATAAAAACTGTGTTTTCATTTGCATAGGAATTTCTCAGATGAGGAAACTCCATTTACTGATATAATTATAGCTGGAAAGGGCGCATGCATGCGTGTGTGTGTATATGCGTGTGTGTGTGTGTATTTGTAATTGTGTGGTGAGGAGATGCCCCAAAGTGCCATACTTGAGGTACCAAGAGGTTAAGTGACTTATCTCAGGTCATACATTCAGTACAGCAGAGATGAGACTTGAACTCAGGTCTTCCTAACAGTGAACAGTTGATGACTTAATATTTACAGAGCAGGAAGGAGTGAAAGAAGATAACAACTGATATGTTTTGCCTTAACATAATCATGTTGAAAGATGAAACCACTCATTTCACATAAAGGAAAAATCAGATGTGTGTGGATATTCATTTTCTAGCTCTTGCTCCAGAGAGTGAGATGAAAAAAGAAACATCAGTGACAGAAACAACTGTCCAGTTAATTACACATTCTACAGGCTGTGGATTGGCAAGAAATTCTCAAATGGTTTAAAACAGACTAATAAAGAGATTTTAAAAAATTAAGTAATATGTCAAATCCATCCCTTTAACGTTTAGGGAAATGAAGACTAACTCTGAATGCCTGAAAGAGCATTTATACATGACTTTTCCTGGTCATCTCACCATGCCACCTACCTGTGGCCATCATTCTTATCTCCGTCCACCACAATCTTAGACTCTTCTCCTTATCACCTTTCCCCCTGACAACCATCGATGATTTTTACCTTTATCTTACCCAGAAAGAGGCCTTCATGACACTTTGGGGCATCTCCTCAGCATGCATCTACAAACAACACACACACACAGACACACACGTGCACACACACACACAGACACACACAGACACACACACACAGACACAGACACACACACACACAGACACAGACACAGACACACACACACACACAGACACACACACACACACAGACACACACACACACACACACACACACACCCTTTCCAGTTCCCCCTGATGTATTATCTTTCCCATTACAATGTAAGTTTCCTGAGGGTGGGATTGAACTGTTTGCTTGTCCTTATATACCCAGTGCTTACACAGTAAATGCTGGTACATATAAAGCACTTCTTAAATGCTCCATTTTTTGTTTTAACCAGATTTGAACATTCAGACTTATTTCAGTTGTGTGTTTGCAACCTGCTTATAATTTTGCTTTTCCTTGAGATTTTTAGTGTTCTTTGGAGTGATAGATTAACCTTCAAAAAGCCCAATAGATAAATTTTTAAATCTTTTTATCTCCTAATTAGTGAAAAGGGCACTGGACCAAGAGTCGGGAAGCCTGGGTTCTAGTTCTGACCCTCCCACTACCTAGCTTTGCGACCTTTGGGAAAGTCCTTTTCCTTTTTTAGACCTCACTTTTCATACCTGCAAAAGAAGGACTTTGAGCTATCAATCATCTTTTAAGATTTTTCTCAACTCTAAAACAAAAAAATTCTGTGATGTAGCTTATCATTCCCCAAAACAAAAACAACACAAAATGCAGAGATTTTTCTTGTTCTGTTGGATCAACTTTTCACCTTTTTTTTAAAAATTGTTGGTTTAATCAGTGCACACAAGGTGTTGCTGATGTGCTGCTTGCTTGCCCTGCACTCTTTTGATGCTAATGCGTTCCATTTCCATCTCTCCCAAGTCCATGTGACATTTACCATTTTGACATTTTGGCTTTAGCCTTAGGAGTTAAGTATTGAGTTCATCTCAGCTTCTGTGACATGATGCTTTGCAAGGTACATTATGCTTTCTAAAATGTCTACATCCAAATATACATGTATATGAACACCCAAAACGTGCCATAATCTTGGGTAACTCTTGTTTTTTTCATACATCCAGTAATTGCCAAGTTTTCATGTAATATGATGAGCTACATTTCTTCAGTATAGCTAAAGTCCCAAGAAGGTGATTTTTTTTCTCTCATGTAATATTTTTTCTGATTACATGTAAAGACAGTTTTTAACAATTTTTTAAAATAAAATTTTGAGTTCCAATTTTTCCCTTTCTCTCCCCTTCTTCCTCCCTGAAACAGCAATTTGGTATAGGTTATAGATGTTCAATCATGTAAAACATATTTCCATATTAGTTATGTTGTGAAAGAAGAAACAGACCAAAAGAAAAAAAAATACAGAAAAAATAAAGTAAAATTAGTATTTTTTGATCTGCATTCAGACTCCATGGTTTTCTCTGGATGGGAATAGTATTTCCAATCGGGAGTCTTTTAGAATTGCCAAGAAGGTAATTTCTCAGGGAAAGAATAAGATACAACATTCATGAGTTGCGTTTCTATTTACTGTACTGACTACCAATTAATCAGTCACTCTCAGGCACTGTGCTGAGCCCTGGGGATACCAAAGCAAAAGTCAAATAAATTCATTCCCTTAAGGAGCTCACATTCTAATGGGGGAACGATATGGCAAAAGCATTGGCCCCAGAGTCAGACGACCTGAGTTCAAGCACCATCCTCTGGTGCTTGTTTCTTGTATGGCATTAGGCAGGTTCCAGGAACTAGATGGCCTCAGAGGTCAAGTATGATTCTCTCTTGTTCTATAAACGAAATGAATACAAAGTGGTTTTAGACAAGATGGAGCTAGAGTCTGAAGGAATCAGGAAAAGCCTCATGTCGAAAGTGCTGTTTGAGCTGAGGAATCCAAGAGGCTGAACTGAAGAGGAAGCATTCTCCAGACATGAACTGACAGGAAAAAGGCACAGAGACAGAAGAGGAAGTGTTGAGTGTGCCCAAAAGCAAATTCATTCATTAGGAATTCATAACCGTACTCCAAAAGTCACTAAAATGTGAATACCCTTTGACCCAGGGATGACACTACTAGTCATATTTTCTCAAGAAATCAAAGAAAGAGAGACAGGACCCTTACAAACAAAAATATTTTGAGCAGCTCTTTCCTCATAGCAAAGAACTGGAGCAATTCAAAAAGGCCTTTTCATTTCAAGGCAAACAATACAATTAATTCAAAGAGAAAGAAGACACACAATTCCTGGACCTCACAAAATTTAGAGCCTACTTGGGAAGGCTTACTACACAGTGATATGCATAGATCTGTGATCATACAGCACAACATGGCATTGGTGACCAGAAAGCTAGCCTTAATGTGAGGACTCTGAGATGTGTGTGTGTATGTATATATGCATATGTATATATGTATATAGATGCACACACACATGTACATATACTGTATGTATCTATGTATGTGTAATAGGTGTATGTGTATACATGTATATTATATTTATATGCGTGTGTGTATTTGTTGTGTTTATCCTTTGCTTTCGAAGAGAGCCATTATATGTATAGTACATACATACACATATGTATGTATATATGTATGTGTGCATGTGTGTATGACCACAAAAACAAACAACAATGGAAAGCCTTGTATGATG
Organism: Notamacropus eugenii; assembly: GCF_028372415.1. Taxonomy (NCBI): domain Eukaryota; kingdom Metazoa; phylum Chordata; class Mammalia; order Diprotodontia; family Macropodidae; genus Notamacropus; species Notamacropus eugenii. The sequence goes on from NC_092872.1 coordinate 87,321,675, forward strand.
TGGGCAAGACGCGCAGTAAATCGATGGAGTCTGCTTGCCAGTTAGGGATTAGAGGACGTCCCCCTCCTCTTTTTTAAACGATTAAATCTGCTGCTCTAGCCTGATCCTTCCTCGTTGTCACTGGCCCTCCTGATGTAAACAGGTCTGACTGGTGCACCTCTTTTCTGGGTGCTTCATTCCCTAGAAAAGGAGACTTTCTTCTCCCTGTTCAGATTGGATCACTCTAATGTGCTGATAACTGCACTGGGTAAGTCAGTATCTGGCTTGTAATAATTATAGATCTCCTCTGTGATTTTCTCCCATTGGTTGCCACAGCAACCATGTAATAGCTCTGCTGAAGCACTGTCACAGTGATTTCAGGCCAAAATGGCTCAGGCTGCACACAGCTTCCCCATGGCTCTTTCCTCTACTACTCCACTCCATCCCCAGGCAGTTGTCATGGCAACTGATTAGAGGCACCCAAGTCCTGCAGTGTTTCTCAGCACCAGAAATGCAGCAGGAAGCTCTGGATTCTACCTCTATCTCTCCACATACCTTCCCCCCCAATCTTAAGCAGCCCCCAGTGCCCCACCTATGTCCAGTTACATGGCATCCCTGTTCTTTCTCTTAGGCATCCCAATGTGGGTAGGAATCGATAAGGCCCTTCAGCCAGTGATGGATGGGTGCGGGTGAAGCTCAGGAACCTGGATTAATCAAACCCTGGGCAGGTTGGGATAGAACAAGCGGCATGGTGGGAACTTCTTTCTCTTGGGGGAGGACTCAATGGATGTGTTCAGCAGAATGCTGCCAGATGCAGGGAGATGATAAAGGCTGCTTTTGCAGCTGCTAGGCTCCTGCGGAAGACGCTGAGAAACCCAAAGACTCAAAAGCCCTGTTGTTCTCATCGGGGGTTCATTATTATGCTAGTTGACTTCCTACTGAGAAAGAGAAGAAGTCACAAAGAAGACTTTTAGTGAGCAAGGGGTGGGGGAGTGGATGGGGCAAGTAGAGGATGGGGGGTGGGGGGAGGAGAGACCATGCAGTACAGTAGGGTAGGATGTCTGTGACAGAGTACATGTGAATCTTTACAGTCAAATGAGCAAACATACCCCAACCCCTTATTCTTTACTCTTCGGGTCCTAGCTGAACCCAATAATTTTCTCGAGCCGGGTTGGTTCTGATAGGTGGTTATCCTTTCCGCCAGCTGAGATGTCGGGTGGCTGCCGTGTGACTCCCCCTCCCCCTGTGAGTGATCCACGTTCTCAGGACTGACAGTCCCAAGTAGCTCCTGAGGGGAGCTGAGAGCAGAGATCTCCCTTTAGGATGCACCCCCACATGCTGCAGCCCAGGAAATCTCAGGAATGAAACTGAAGAATTAATGTAAAGTCGGCAAGCTGCCTGCTGGAAATCATCAACCCAAGCCCCACGAGTGTCTTGGATTCCTTCTGTGAGTGTGTGTGTGTGTGTGTGTGTGTGTGTGTGTGTGTGTGTGTGTGTGTGTGTGTGTGTGTACGTGTATGTGTGTGCGCAGGGGCGACTGTGTCTGAAGGGTGAATATCCTGCCAGCTAGGGCAGAATTCTTTAAGAAGGGGAGGGTATGGGTTGGCACTCCTTCCATGGAAAAAGCCAGAGAGGGGAGATTTTTAAAAATCTGCTATTTCCAAACATTATCCATGCGGGATTTGTTTATTTTTGCTTCTGCTTACAAAAGCAGCCAGTGAGATGAAGTGTGAGGGTCACCTTGAAGGATGTGATATCAAGCTCTCAAAGAAATATCTCACTTCTCCAACAACTGGCCCCCAGCCCCCGCCCCATGCTTTCGGTTTAGGTGTGCTGAGGGAGGCTTCTAGTTTTTTATCTGTTATTTTTAAATAGCTATCCCCTTTTTCCTTCGGACATGACTTGGATGTGTTTCATTAATTCCTTTGCAATGAGAGAGTGCTTTTCAATATGGTGTAGTTTATTGAGAGAATGTGGGCTCTGGGTCTGCTACATAACAGACTTTTTTTGTAACATTTGAGGAACTAGGAATAAGTTTTAGGAAGCTTTGTGCATTTTTCTTACCGTTCACCTTATGATCTATGCGGTCATGTTAACCCTTAAAAAACAATCGGTATTTTCTTAACTGAAACCTCCTAGAACACAAAGAAATAGCATGATATGATGGGAAGAGTCCTGGTTTGTTGTAGTCATAAGATCCAAGTAAATTTGGACATTTTGCTTTATTCCTTGGAGGCTCAATTTTCTTATCTGTAAGTTGGGCTAATAAGATAAGTCTCCTGGAGTCAGGAGACTTGGGTACAAATTCCACTTCCAATGCTTACTGTCTAGCTGTGTGTCCTTGGGCAAGTCACTTCTTCAAGCCCCAGTTTTCTCATCTGTAAAATTGGGAATAATTATGTTTGTACCACCCCTAGTTCAGGGGGTGGTTGTAAGGATAGCATTTTGAAAAACTGAAAAGGGTATGTAAATATGGCTTATTGTTTTTTGTTATTATCTGTCCTGCCCACCTCAATAGGTTATTGGGAAGATCAAATGAAATAATGCGAAGTTCTTCATGAACTACAAAGTGGCATACAAGTCAAGGAGTTACCAACTAAAGGTTTGAAGTATCACACATCCATGATTTCAGTGGAAAGTTACATTTAATCTATGATTGGGGAACAAAGAAAATTGGTGACGTCTAATTTTTAGGCTTATTAATCGTTATTTTCATGTAGAGTACGTGTGTACAATGAAGAAATAAATATTTCCAGTTTATTTCTGCTAGACCCTCAAATGAACTTTTGTATGTTTTTCTTGTTTATTCACCTGGTATGGCCTTTCTGTGACTTTACTTAGAATGCCTCATGTGAACAGTCAATGACGTTGACAGAATACTTATGTTTGCCTGGCAGTGATGTCGTGAAGTAAATGAAGTGTTCCCTGGCCTCGGGGAACTTACAATCTAGTTAGAAAACATCGCATGTAAGTTCCCATAGACAGGATAAGTGTTTAAGGATCAGTTCTTGAGGATTATGACAATGGTACTATGTGACCATAGGCAAGTCATTTAACCTCTCTGAGCCTCAGTTTCCTCCCCTGCAAAAGGGCGATAATACTTCTCATGCTAAAATACCTCCAAAGGGTGTTATGAGGAAAGAGTTCTCTAAACATGGGAGCTATTGTAATGATTTATTAAAAATCTGTCCAGGGGCAAATGCAGCCTTACTATAGACATGTAAATTGAATTTGGGGATACAACTTTACAATTACAATGTCTCAGACATGAGCTTGTCTGATAAAGATTATCTAGTTCATTCCCTTCATGACCTCCATGGAAAGATTGCTCTTAAACTGCCCCTTCTCCACATTGCAAAAACAAAGCATCAGATCATCCTGGATTCAGTAACACATGAGTTCAAGTACTGCTGCAGATGCTTACTAGCAGTACGATTCTGAACATATCTTAACCTCCATGAGCCACCATCTCTTCATCCATGAAGCAGGGATGATAATAATTACAGCATCTGTCTCAGGAATGTTGTGAGCCTCAAAAGAGACATGTTGAGTTGAGATTATCAAGCAAGAAATGAGCATGTTGAATGCTTTGCAAACTTTGAAACTATAAATTGTAAATTGTTATTATTAATATTACTGTAGAAGCCTCTTAATGGCATTAGTAAGAGGAAATTGACAACCCAAACTTGTAAAACCTGAATGTCTCTTGAGTATTTTGGTTATTCAGGTTTTTTTCTTCCTATTTCTCCTTTTGGATTTGAGTTCCTCAGATTACTCAGAACCCAGTGAAAAATGACCTCAGTACGTGTCTGTTCTTTGAGCCTTGGGGAAAAGCCTGTCATTCAAGGGGCAGTGAGATCTCAGTTCACTCCCAGGTTACATTCATCATGGGGTCATGGGGAAATCATTTTCTCTTTCCTGTCCTCGGTTTCCTCATCTGTCCAGTTAAAGCATGAGATGAGATAACCTCTAAAATCCCTTTGTAGGTCGAATAGTCAGTGATCTGTGACCCAGATTTCACTGTGGGCGGAAAAGAAGCCATAAGTTTGAAAATGTATTTATTTCACAGACTTCCAAACTGGGAAGCAGAGCTAAAGATGTTCTCCACATGCAGTGGGCACAGGATCTCTGCTCCAAGACATTGATTGGACTCTTTAGAATAGGTAGGTTATAAAGAACCTCACCAGTAAGTACAGAATAAAGTAGACCTTGGGAACAATGTCTTCCTTTTACCTCAAAGAATAGATGGGTTACTTTTCCTTACAGAAGGGCAAGTTGTCATTTAGTATTCCTAGTTTTTCTTTCTAATGGCAGGCAGATCTGTTTGCAATGTAGATGCTTTCACAAAACTGGAAATTAATAACTATCTCATTGAATTTTGAGTCAGAAGTCTTGAGTTTTCATTCTGGTTCTGCAGCTTGCTTTCTTATGAGCCTGGGAAAAATCAGTATGAGGTAGTGGAAAGAACACTTGGTTTGTAGTCAGAGAACTTGGGTTCAAATCCCAACTCATTTGCTGACTGCCTTTATGACCTTGAGTAAGTGACCTCACCTCTCTAGGTCTGTTTTCTCATCTCTAAAATGAGGAGAATCCAACTGTAACGCATCTAATTTGTCACTGAGAAAGCTTATTGAGCAAAATATAAGCACTTCAAGGGAAGAGATTATTTTATTTTTGTTTTCATGTCAATAGCACCTAACAAAATGCTAGGGACTTACTAAATGTCTGTTGATAATTCAACTTTACCCATAGGGATGTCAAAACTATTCTAAATTGCTTAGCCAATTTAGTAAAAAAAAAATATTTACTCTGGATATTGACATTGGATTTTAAAAAAAGAGTCCAGCTTTCATGAAATTAGAATGGTCTCCGAAAATCCAGGTCAGTTATATCATGCTCATATCTGTGACTGGCTGGCTATAGGCAGACAAAATTGGGAATCAGTTCTGAGGCAAAATTCTGATTCACTGCTTATCTCATTCCTCAGCTCTGCAGAATCAGAAACTGGATTTTTGCAATTCTGCCATCTCTGATTGACCTCTTTGGTACTTAGGCTCAACAGAAGAGGTAGAAGGAAAGACCAAAAACTTGACTTTAGAGTCAGAGAACCTGAGTTCAAATTCTACCTCTGCGACTTAGCCCTGTGTAACTTTTGGTCCTTTAGCCTCCTTGGGTTCTACAAGTCTCTAGAAATGTCAGTTGTTGTTGTTTGTGATTACTGTTTTTGTTAGTATCTGTAAGACCAAGGGGGTTGGGCTAGATGGCCTCTGAGGTTCTTTCTAGCTGTCTACTTGTGATCCTAAAAAAACTAGGATGATCATCCCTTCATTCACCATGAAGAACTTCTTTCTGGTGTCAAACTATGCTGGAAACCAAATTTGTTGTCAGTAGATTTCTTGGCAGACATGGGATCTGGGAATGGGAGGAATCAGCTAAGGGGTACGGTGGACCAGGCATAGAGTCAGGAACTCCTGAGTTCAAATTCAGCCTCAGACACTTCCCAATTGTATGATGCTGGGCAAGTCACTTAATTTCTGTTTGCCTCAGTTTCCTCATCTGTAAAATGAGGCTAACAGCATCACCTACCTCTCAGAGTTGTTGTGAAGATCAAATGAGATAATTATTATAAGGTGCTTAGCAGAGGGCATGGAACATAGTAAGTATTATAAATGTTTTATATATATATATATATATATATATATGAATAATAAATGTTTTTATCATCACCACCATTAGATGATTTTAAAGGATATTTTACCTAGGCTTTAGTTAATCCTTGAGGATTATCTTTGCTTATTTTGCCCCCTTTTGTGACCAGTTCTCATGGTCTGGCAAATAATTTCTATAACCTGGACCTATCTGGAGACAGACTAATGAGCACTTGCTCTATGGCTCTTCTTTTCTAGATTCCATGCAGACCCCAATCCCACCACCTCTTCCATTATGTGACATTGTCTTATAATAAACCCATGACAGCTAATTTAACTACAGTTTATTTTACATTGCGAGTAGTAATTTATTAATGAACTTTCAGGAGATTTCAAGACACCTTGGTCATCTTAAGACCTAGGTTTGAATTCTAACTCTTGCATAGTAACTCACTGTGTGACCTTGAATAAATCACACAGTCTTTTGTTGTTGTTGGAGACTTTGTTCTGTTTTTTTATTTGTTATTGTTGTGATTCTGATGTTATTGGTACAGAGAACTTGCATTGAAGAAACTCCCTCCACCAATGCAAGTAGCCAGCTGTTCACAGAATCACAGAATTTGAAAGTTAGAAGGGACATCTATGACTACCAATCCCATCCCATGTACCAAAGAAATCTCCACCTGATCAGGCGTCCAGGGAGAAGGAGCTTACCACTTTTGGATGGCTTGAATTATTAGGAAGTTTTGGGGTTTTTTCCCTGACAACAAGCTCAAATTTTCCTCTTTGCAAATTTCACCTCCTACTCCTCTTCTGCCCTTTGAGACCAAACAGAACAAGTTTAATCCTTCTTCCATTTCATGTCTATCACATCCCCCATAAATCTTCTCTTTTTTCAGTCTAAATATTCCCAGTTCCTTCAACCTGTTCTCATCTCTCATAGTCTTGAGCCCCTTCACCATTTGGTTGCCCTCCTCTGTCCTTCCATGGTTCCTAGAATGAAGCATAACACTCCAGAGTACTGTGGAGCTGTCACCTCATTCTTAGACAGTACACCCCACAATCCCAAGGTCCAATTAGGTTTTTTGGCTTCCACATCACATTTGGCTTAAAGTCCAATAAAACCCCCAGATCCTTTTGAGAGCAACTGATGTCTGTCTAAACATGTCTCTTCCATGATGTTTTTACCCAAGCACAATACTTTTGTGTGTGAACATATGTGAATATGTACATACATATGTTTATGTGTGTATGTATATATACTCTTACTGACTTTTATTTTATTAAACCCAGTCCTCTAGCCTATGAAAGTCCTTTTGGATTCAGACTGTCCTCCACTGTGTTCAAGCTGTCCCTATGAGCTTTGGTCTCACCTACAGATTTGATGGACAACTAATAGTCTTATGCATTTTGCAGTTTTTAGTCTTAGAGAGTTGTCTGGGACCCTGAGATATCAAGTGACTTGCCCAACGTCACATAGTAAATATGTCTGCCTTGAACTCAGGGCTTTCTGGCTTCCAGGCTCCAGAACTTAGTCCACTAAATCAAGCTGCTACTAGATTTAGAGCTAAAAGGGACCTTAGAGTTCAATCTAATCCAATTCCTTTATTTTACAGGTGAGGAAACTGAGGCCCACAGAGGTTAAGCGACTTTTGCAAGGTTCGCAGATGACAAATGGCAGAGCCAAATTTGAAGCCCAGATTTTTTGAATGCAAATCCAGTGACCTCTCCTAACCTTAGTTTCCTCATCTCTAAAATGAGATTGAACTAGATAACTGATAGAAACCTTTCCATCTCATAGTCTATGAATCTATAATTATACCTGGAAGGCACACTCATTATATAAAAAATCTATTTATAAACCATCTCTTTTACTTATGTAGCTGGCTAATGGTATATATCTGATTTCATTTTTCACTTTCAGAAATAAATTTTCTGACCTTATCTCCAAATTCAGAGGATTTGTTTGAGGCCTTACATATGACCTTAGAGGACTGACCAACTGATCTTTTCCAAGCTCCTATTTGTGTTCCCCCAGGCCCCTGAAAAAACAAAGCTAAACATTTAATGCCATTTTCCTGCCCATTCTCCTATTCTCCTTTGTTAAGCATTGAAGGACGTTTCAGAATTAATGATAAAAGCCATCTGCCCCAGGCATCCCATGGGAAGCCTCCCAGTTCTCCTTAAGTGGACAGATTAGGGTTTATAGCTCATAAAAATATTTTATAACAAGCAGGACAAGCCATGGGGTTTTAGAAACATACATATCTTCTACCTGGCAGACAGGAGCCCCTCCCCAAGTATTGGATTAATGTACAGTTATGGAAAAATAAGATGTGAGTGACTATCTATTTTATAATGAAAATAAGTTTACTGAGGGCAATAAAGCTTTTTGATTACTGTCTTCTCCTTGCACAGAAAAGGAAAGGGGCCAGAGGAGAAGGCTGTGTTTCACCAGGGTTTTATTTTTACTTATTAATGAAGTTTGTTTTGACGTAATACATCAACAAACATCCAAACAATCCCACCAAAGTACTTTCCCCCAAAAAACAATTAAAACCCCCTTGAAGAGTGATGTTGACTGTTAGTGTGTGGTGCTCTCCTTTTCTGTTGTTCAACGATTGCTGATAGAAAGGAAGGACATCAACTTTCATATTAGCAATAGATAGGTTCATTTAAAAATGGAAGAGTCCTTTGGTATGAATATAATCTGTTATCTATGACCTGAGTTTTGTCACCTTTTAATGTTTTCATTTACATTGTTGCGTTCATTTTCTGCATTGTATTTTTGTCCCTGTTCCTTCCATGTCTCTTTATACATGTCTTCCCATAATATTTATTAATTCTTCATATTCATTATTCTTTATTTCTATCCTTCAATGAATTTGTGATCTTTGTAAAGACATAGATAAGCTGGAATCTAAATCCCTTAGTAGAGAATCCATATTGATGAGTTCATAGAACTATCAAAAGTTACCTTTTATATTTGTATTTGGATCATGGCTTCATTAGAATTTTTTTCTGATATATGGCATAATTTGTTTATCATTGAGTTGCTTTTCAGACTCCCTGTCAGTTCCTGTCAAATCAGAAGTCCTTTTTCCTCATCGTTACATTTTTGAGTCAGTTTAACACTAAACTAACTACACAATACATTTGCTTCTAATTCTTGCTTATGTAATCTATGCCACTTTGATATTCTACCACTTTAATGTATTTTCTATAGTACTAGTTTGTCTAATACCCATTTTGTAACATCATTTGATGTTTGATAACACCAAATTTCTTTCATTCCTATTTATTTTTCATTACTTCCCTTAACATTCTTAACCTTTTTGCTCCTTCATATGAATTTTGTTATTTTTTTCTACTTCCATAAAGTATCCATTGGTAAGTTAATTCATACCACCAACCATGAACATTTATTTGCTCTCTCTTCAACTATTTAAGTCTTCCATTATTTCTATGAAAAGTCATGTATAGTTGTGTATTCATATGTTTCTGAATAGGTAATTCCCAGATGTATTTAATGCATTTTATTGTCATTTTGAATGAAACCTCTGTCCCTACCTCCTGGTTTTTGTCCTAATTATAGGAATATTAATGATTTTGTGGATTTATTTTTACTATTGCTCATTTATGGAAGTCATTATCTCAATTTTTTGTAGATACTCTAGGGTTTTCTAAGTAAGCCATCATATATATCCTTTACAAATACATATTTTGCTACCTCTTTGCCTGTGCTTATTCTTTTAATTGCTTTTTACTCTCAATCCTGAAACTAGCATTTGTAGTACTATGTCCAATAAAAATGGGAGCAGTGAGCATGCCTATTTTACCCCTGATTCTCCTAGGAAAGCCTCTAGTATTACTGTTATAAATAATGCTAGTCTCTAGTTTTAGGCAATATTTGTAGCATATTAAAAAAGCTCCTTTTATTACTGTTTTAATGATATTAATATAAATGAGTACAGTATTTTGTGAAAGGCCTTTTCTACATACACTGCTAGAAATCATGTGATTTTTGTTATTATAGTAACATTATACTAAGAATTTCCCTAATATTGAACCATGCTCGGGACTTCTGGGCCTTTGTCTATTAGCCAAAATGCTTTTTACATTCATTGAGGAATATATGCATGATTTTATTTTACCTAGTTTTTTCAGAGAGAAAACTGTGGGGAATGACATGTTGGAGGCACTTAAATTAATTCAACCAGAATTTATTCAGTGCATATTATATGCAGAGCATTCTACTAAGGAATATATAGTGTTGCGGTACAGCATTAAGATTGATGGATCTGTAGTCAGAAGACTAGGACTCAAATACTAGCTTTTCTACTTACTACTGGCATGATTTTGTATGGTACTTGGCTTCTCTGGGCCTCAGTTTATTCATATGTAAAAATAGTGGTTGGATTAGATGGCTTCCATCTGTCTGAAAAGACTCCTGTAGGAGTCCTATCCCTACTTTCACACAACTTACCATCTAGTAATGGGATAAGGCAAAAACACAGGTAAGAATAAGACACAATATTTTATGGGATAAGCATATTAGAAAACTGAAAAATCAAGGGCCTTGTGTAGTTTCAAGGAGGATTATCACTGACTAGGGAGATCAAAGAAGGCTTCATGGAGAAGTGGTATTGGAATAAACCTTTAGAGCTGGGAAGAAATTTAACAGGCAAAGTCATTCCAGGCACCCGGGACAGTGTGAGCAAAAACATGGAAATTTCTATGAATAAGAAATAATATTCTGGCAATGATATTAAAGAGATTGATGTGGGGGAGAAAATGGAGATGAGATGTCTTGCTTGCAGTCTACTACAATAGACTTCCCAATCCCATATTGATTCATTGCTCTGTATGGTGACAGATCTTTCTCTGATATAGGTTAGGGAAGGTTGCTGAGAGAGAGTGAGGTCTTTACTTTTGAGATCAGTACCAAGTCAAACTTCAGGGTGAGTCTTTGTTGGATTTTGTTTAAGTCTCACCCAGCACCAGGGGCATCTTTGTTATACACTGGAAAAAGAGACAATTTCCTACCAGTTGTGATGTGAAGGGTTTGCAGAATGTGGCCACCCAAAAATTTCTTCTTCAGTCTGTCAATGTCTGAAATTCCACCTTGAAAATTATTCTGTAGGGTAGAAGTACTGCATTCAGGGACAATAAAGGCTTAGAGGAATAGTGAGGTCCAAAGAATGAAGTATTGGCTTGAGTGGACAGGTTTGGCTGGAGATCAGCCCTAGGGTCCTGAGTCCTTGGAATTTTGAGGAAAGTTTAGCAAAAAAGAGAAAGTGGAAGAGGTTGAAAACATACTTTGCATATTTCCCAATTTTATCTTTTACCTAGCAAATTTTTGCTAGCCTAACATTGGTACTTAGAAAGTAATAAGTCTCTCGAGTCGAGATTGGATTTTCTGTACCAATATTGATTGTAGAAAGCCCACACAGGGAAACTGATTTTCTTGTCTCTAGAAAAATGACCCTGGTTAGAATCTGCTTCCAAGCTGTTCCCAACTCAGTGAATCAGGGAAATCAATACTGATAATACAATGCAGCCTCCATCTAAGAACTTAGCTGAAAAACCTCAGCTCCCAGTTAATGTTTCCCCAAATTATCCCAATCCTGCCTATAACCTTTCTTTATAAGGGATTCAGTCTATCTCTGGAGGGGAAAGACTGTGAAGAGTTCCACATCCTGTTGATATGTATTGAGAACACCTCCTTACTAAGGATGCCAATGTGAGGGGCACAGAATTATAAAACAAAGGAAAATACATGCCTGCCCTCATAGTGCTTATAATTTATTTGACATGGCAAATTTTGCACTCTCACAAAAATGTAACACATAATACATTGTGTCAACCAACCTAAATTATGTGGTACATAACTGTGTACTCCACCAGGAGAATGTTATGTCCCCAGCAGGAGAATACAAGCTCCTTGAGGACAGGCATAAATCCTCAGTGCCTAATAACATCACCTTGTACATAGTAGGCACTTAATATATGCTTATTAAATTGAGTTGTGTGTAGAGATTGGGAGCACTGTAGGAATCCAGTGCACCTGTGACCACTGCTCTCCCATTTTCAAGAATATAATGGTTTTTTTTTTCTTTTTTGGGATGGTGATGATGCACCAGAAAGCAACTAGCAAGGGAGGAAAGTGTTTAGGTCCATGCTTCAGAGAAAGCAAAACAGAGACTTTTGATTTCAAGTGGAGTAAACTTGAGCTGGAGGGAGGAAAAGGAGGAGGAAGAGGTAAACTATGGAGTTAAAGCCTTCTGTCCCAAATGCATCAATTAAACCAGCATGAATGTGGGACTGTTAGCCATCCGTGAAAAGCAAAAAGCTGTGGCTTTATGCGTTGCTATGACAACCCATGTCCTTGACAACTGAAATGCAATTACTGGGTTTGTAATTATGTCCAGTTCTGTAGGAAAGCTTTGAGGGCCACTGTCAACAGAGCAAGAGTAGTTTGAGCGTGTTGTTCCCTCCTTTCTGTAGAATTTTCATAACTCTTAGACACTGCAGAAGAAGAATGCTTGTTCAGGTCCCTGAGACAATTGTCCTTGGCTCTGGGTATTTGGTGGTTATGCTTCTTAAGAGCTTCTATAGGTGCTTGGCTCACCTGACTCACCTGGACTTTTGAAAGTAAGAGCTCATGGATTGTCTGGGTGTCAAGAGATATGGGGCAGGGGGTGGGGGGGAGAAGGGTTGGTGGAGGCTGTCACTGCTATGATTCTTTTGGGCACATCTCACTTTCCAAATGACCCCCTCTTCTCAGATGACCTGAAGAAGGAATCTATTTCCACTGCTCCTTTCCTTGTACACTCAGAGCAAAAACCTTTTTGCTGACAATGTTTGCTCAGTGCTACTGAGATATGCAGCAAGTTCAGGGATGTCTGCAGAGTACTTGGTGAATTCTCTGCTTTTGAGAGTAGTGTTCACCTATCCTGAAACTTTAGCACTGGTGTAGCATACCTGATTGACAGTCAGAAGGCTTGGATTCAAATTCAGCTACTGTGTGACCTTGGCTTAGATGACCTTGCTTAAACTCTGTTTCTTCATGTGTAAAATGAGGCAGAGTTGGACCCTTGAGGTCCCTTCCTGATCTAAATCCATGATTCTTTGAACCTTCCCAGTCTCCAAGGGAAAGACAACTTCCTTCCTTTGCTACAGTTATTTTTCAACCAACCAGACCAGACGTGGGAGGTGTTTTCCACAATTGTCAAACAACAGCCAACTGCCAAGTGTAACAGTTGGATCACAGTGAGCCAGCTGATGATGGGATTCCTGACACCTTGCTGATATAAGGGATTCCTAGATTATTTTGGCCCCTAGCCTGATGTTGTAGCTTTCACATTGAGTCTTAATCATCTCTGCATGTCCTACAGTCCCTAACAAAATGCCTTACACATAGGTATTCTGCAAGTGTAAGATGAATGAATAATAACAGCTAACATTCAGAAGGTTTTGGTCCTCGCTTAGAGCTTTCTCTGAAGTCATTTAAAAAATGAAGGCAATAGAATAAGTGATACAAAACAAAATAAAAATAAAAACAAAAACCTATACACAACCTCAAAGAGCTTATACCTTACTTGGGTGGGTGAAGAATTGGCAAAGAAAGGCAACCTGATACAGTGGAAAGACTATTGCCTTTGGAGTCAGAGGATCTAGATTCACATCTTTCTCTGATGCTTTTTCCTTTTTTTCTTTTTGGTACCGTATGTTTTTACATCATCTTCATTTCTTGATTATGTCCTTTCCTCCCCCATACAGTAACAGATTTTAAAAAGACAAAAAAGATAATTCAGCAAAACCAACTCACACATCAACCAATATATGTAATATTCTACACCCATAGTCCCCCACCTTTGCAATGCAGAGAAGGAGGTGTGTTTTTTCAACTTTTATCTAGAATCAAGCTTGGCTGTTTTAATTACATATTACTGGGTCCTTTTTGTTCTTTTCGTGGGCATTGCTGTAGTTACTGTTTTCCTGGCTCGTCTTCCCTGTGCATCAGTTCATATAAATCTTCTTGTGCTTCTCTGAATTCACATTTCCTACCGCATAATATTTCATTATACCCATGCACCACCATTTGTTAGCCCATCACTCAAATGATAGGCATCAACTTTCTAGTTCTAGTTCTTTGCTACCAACAAAAATAAACAAAAAACAATGTTTTAAGAACGTTTGGAGGTTTTCTTGTTGTCTTTGCTCTCTGCAAGAGATAAGCCTAGAAGTAGGGTCTCTGAATCAAAGGATGCATGTTTCAGCCACTTTTTAAGAATGATTCAAATTGCTTTCCAGAATCACAGTTCATAGTATCACCCACAGTGAATTGCTATGCCTGTTTCTGGAGCCCTTCCAACATTGGTCATTTAAATCATTTGTCATTTTTGCCAGTTTTCTGGGTGTAAGGTGAAATCTAAATTGTTTGGGTTTAAGTTTCTCTTATTATCGGTCATTTGGAGCAGTCTTTCATATGATTGTTCATAATTTGCAGCTCTTCTTTTGAGAACTGGTGATTCCTATTCTTTGGTCACTTATCCAGTGGGAAATGGCTCTTGATTTTACATATTTAAATTACTTCCCTATGTATCTTAGATATCAGACCCTTAGAGATATGTGACATAAATATTTTTCCTCCGGTCAGTGATTTCCCTTCTTATCCTAGCTGTGTTGATTTTATTCATGCATAAGCTTTTCAGTTTCATGTTCTTGAAATGATCTGCTTTCTCCTTTTTAAAATCTCCTTTATCTCTCTACCCACACAAAGCTGTGAAAGATACCTACTCTCATTCTCTTCTAATTTTTTTTTCTTTTTATGGTATGACCTTTTACACCCTGATGCTTATTTTAAACAAAATAAAGGTAGGCAGCATGGTACCTTTGGAAGAACGCTATGTCTAGAGTCCGCCTTGCCCCTGATGCTTAATGTCTATGTGGTCTTGGCTAAGTCTCATAATTTCAGCAATCCTCAGTTTCCTCATCTGTAAAATGAGGAGGTTGGACTAGATAGCCTCTTAAGGTCCTGCTACATCCAGATCTATGATCATAAGCATTTATACAGTAATGTATGAGGAAGGGAGAACTCTAGCAGCTAGGGGGAACAGGAAAAATTAACGTATTAAATAAAGAAGCGCCAATCACAGTCTTCCCCCAACTCAATATGTGAGTTTTACGCACTGTTTTACTGAGCTCAGCAATTTATTGCTGGGCTGTTTGCGTATTTATTCCAGAGCTAGAACTCCCAAGGTGCCGTTACTTAGCACAAATCCTTTATAGATGTGGTAAACATACTGACTCATCAACCAATTCTCCAGCCCCTCCTGGAATAGTTTTGTAATCCCACAATTTAGAATGAAAGTCTGAGAATTTAAAACCTCTCAGGGAGGAGCCAACAGTTCCATCTTTTGATTGGTAGTGTGGTGGTCAACTGGAATTACTGGTGACTTTGAAGTAAATGCCTAATGGATGCTTGTTGGTTGATTGATTGATTGATTGATTGATAGATAAGATATTTCAAGGACTGTTCCAGGAACTGGTGACACAGACAGAAATGAAACCATTCATACCCTATTGGAATACATATATAAGAATGTGTGAAATAAACAAAAGACAATTGGAGAGGGTAAGGCCCTAGGACTGAGGAGGAATCAGGATATCTTCTTGTAGAAGACAGCATTTAGTTGAGCTCTGAAGGAAACAAGGGATTCTAGGAGGCAATAAGGAGGATGGAGTACATTGTTACATGCAACAATATATGTTATGTTTATGTGTCACAGTTTACCCAATCATAAAAAATAATAATGTGGATTTAGAATAATGTAAAATAATTTAAAAAAATAAACACTGTCTCTGGCATACTTGTGCCAAAAGCACAGAGTATACAATTGTTTTTTCTTCAGCAAGGGATACGACATTTAAGCAGATAAATACAAATTCACTTTGGGCTGCAGTAAATATCAGCGTTATACAGTGAGACATTTCTAGACCCAAAATGTATTTTTGTGTGATTCTTCATCTTCCTACAGATACATAAATGCTATGAGTATTATCAGAGATCTTTCCTTTTGGAAACAAGTTCATTTGAATTAAAAGTAAAACCATGGTAGAGGAAGTATTTTATAGGAACTGTGATGACTTTTTCTAGTTATGAATTAATAGATTTACAGTGACATGGATAATCTGAAAGCTACCCTCTCCAAAGGAAAAAAATTAAATATAAGGAAAATAATATACTTCATTTAACTAATGCTAAAATTAAACTGGTGTTTAAACTTTTCCCAAGATGTTTTATTTTCAGACTGTAAAAGTCAACAGAATTAGCTCTTAGCTAATTATGTGCATCTAGTTATACACATCCCTAATTTTCAGAAGAAATTTTCTAATTGGTACCCAAGAGACCTGAGTTCAACCCTGAGGGTGTGTAGGGAGGGGAGATATGAATTGTGGTACAATAGAGAGCCTGTAGTCTGGAATACCAGAGTTCAAATCCAGCCTCAGATATTCACTATAGTCACTGTGGCTGCCTCAGTTTCCTAATCTGTAAAAATGTGGATAATATTAGCACCTACCTCCCAGGGTTGTTGTGAGGATCAAATGAGATAATTTTTGTAAAGAGCTTTGCAAACCATAAAGCACAATATTAATTCTGTTTGTAGCTAGTCAGTGCCTTTAACTCGTTGTTTGAACTTGGATCCTCTCTTTGAGCTTCATCTCTTAGATCTAGAAAGGAATCTTAGTAGAAAGAAGGCTTTATTTAAAATCAAAGGACCATATGACCTTGGGCAAGTCACAACCTCTTTGGACCTTTCTCTTCATAAACTGAGGAAGTGGATTAAAACCATCCATTGTCCTTTTCAGCTACAAACCTCTGATCCCTAAGACCTGTACTAGTGTGAACATTTCATGATATTTTAATGAAAAAAGAGAAATCTGAAATTGGTCATTTCCATTCATCATTGCCTCTTCTCTACTACAATTAAATATATAGATTTTTAGATACAAGCATTGAGAGTAACTGTATGAATTAGTGGGGTAGAAGACTGACTTTTGACACCAGGAAGTCTTGTGTTATGTCCTGCTGCTGACACATGCTAGCTCTGTGACCCCAGTTAAGTCACTTAACCTTGTAATGCTTCTCTATGACTATCAGTTGCAGCCATCAGCATAGACGCATAGATTTAGAATTGGAGCGAACTTTGTAGGTCATGTTGTTCAACCCCTTTGTTTTACAGATGAGGAAACTAAGGCCCACATGCTCATAGTCATACTGATAGTAAGCATCGGAGGTAAGATGAGCCCAGATCCCCATAGGATCCAGAATCATAGGTCTAGAATTATAAGTGACCTTCAAGTCCATCTTCCCCATTTTGTAAATGGGGAAAATAAAAGCCAGGGAGGTTAACTTGCTCAAGGTCACACAGTAAACACAGGGGAAGGATTTGAATTGATGTACTCTTGATTTGGGAGCCAATGCTCTTTCCATGGTACTACCTAGGGGTAATGGGATTTCTCTACACTAATAAAATCATAAGTGAAGAAGAAGAAGATGATGATGATTACATATCCAGTCTTCTTTTCTCAAAACAAGACAATGCAGATTTTATTTCTACTTCAGAAGTGTGTGGGAACCATGTGTAGAACTGTTTTGCATTATGTATCCTCTGTTTTTAGAATTTTGTTTCTTAAATCTTTGTCTGCAGGTTTGGGAGCTGTGGCAGGTGGGGAATGGCATTTCCCATTGTGCAGAAAGAATGCTTTTAACATTTGCAATGTGATTGTTCTGTCTCACAATAGCTCACGTGTAATATATTGTTTCAGTCCATGAGGCTTCTTCTCTGAACCTCAGTTTCCTTTTTAAAAATGGGTATCATAATATTCTTACAATGTACTTTGCAGGGTTATAATGACAAGGGCTTTGTAAAGCCTAAAATTCATCCCAATCTATGTAAGGCATTTTTATGAAATAATGAAAACCTTCACTGTGATGAAAGTATTCTCTACCAAACCTAACTCCCTTAAATTGTAGCTTATATTTTGGTTAGCTGCCTTCTAGAAACAATCAGATTCAATGGGATAGAAGCTTAGCTCTGTACCACAAGTGCACCACAAGAATACTTGATTCATTCTGACATCCCTCTTCACCTCCCAGCTTGGCTAGTGAATTCTGGGAATCTTTCTCTTGACGCATGAAGAACATACAACTCAAATCTAGGAAGAGACATTAGACATGTTTTTTTTTAAAAGACAAGGAAATCAAGGCCCAAAGGGCAGGTGGCCAGGATTTGAACTCTAAATCCAGGGCTTTTTTTCACTAAGCCGTGCTGACCCTTCAGGAATAAATTACTTGATAAGTTGCCAGCCCAGAAGGGTTTCTCATTATCCCCCCAGTGTTTCCCTCATGCAGTGTTCAATAAGCCAAATCATGACTCAGAAAAGCAGTCTTATGAAAGATGATACTTCAGATAACTTCTGTCTAGGCTATGTGCCAAAGATTTGTTTTGTAGCAAAAGGTACCATATTATTCTGAATATCGGCCACACACTTTCCCATAATCTGGTTGATTTTATTTTTTTATAAACCGAGTGTAATGTTGTGTTTAAGACTTATACTTCCCCATTTTATAAGGTCATAGATTTAGAACTGAAGGGAACCTTAGAATCCATTTAGAATAAACTCTTCACTTTACAAATAAGGAAGCTGATGCCCCAGGCAAGTTTAAGTAATTTACCCAAGGTCACATAAGTAGCATTAACAGAGCTGGGATCTCCTGAGTCCTCTGACAGATCTAAGACTCTTTTCTCATATCCATAGTCTCATCAGTATGAATATTCCCTTCATCAGGATAGCTCAGAACTCAACTACTTCTTATCACACGTAGTTCCTGTCCATGTTCTTGCATAGGTCCTTCCTAGAGACTCTGCCCAATGCTCTGAGTACCATTTTGTGCCCACCAGTTATAGCAGCAGAGTCATCCATCTGCTGTCCCTTGCTCTTGTTATCCACACAACTCACCCACCTTTTTTTTTTTTTCCAGGCATGCATTTCTTTAAGGGTATCTCATAGCTCACCACTGGAAAAATGGGGAAGCCTTTTCTTAAACCCATTATGCATTTCTACAGTTGCCCATTCGTTTACTTGCAACTTTGATTCTTCAGAGATTGTATTGCGCCATGATTACTACCATATTAGCAAGACTGAAGACAGGCTTTTAAATAAGATTGTATTGCAATATTTTGTTTTTCTGTAGCCTAAATTCCCCTTTGTGCCCTTCTTTCTCCCCACCTTCCAGAGTTATTCCTTGTAACAAGGAATATTTTTTTAAGAAGTGAAAATAGAGGAAGAGAAAAAACCCAACAAAATCTACCATTTTTTTTTTAAATCTGAAAAAATATGAAGTGTATTGGTCACACCCATGCATGCATGCATATGAGCTGCTGCCCTGCTCATACCTCCGCTTTCAGGCCAATCTTGTTCTTTTCATTTTTTTGTTTTTATGATTCGGTGATCTTTCCATTTGTGTGGTTATAGTCATTGTGTATATTATTTTCTTTGCTTTCTTCACTTTTAGTCAATGTAAGTCTTTTCATGCTGATGTGTATTCATCATAGTTTTTGATTCTTACAGCACAGTAATAATCCATTATATTCATGTGCCACAGTTTACCCAGTCAGAGACCTCTACTTTGTGTCCAGTTCTTAGCTCCCTCAAAAAATGCTGCCATAATTATTTGCATTTGGAGTCTTACCTTTAATCAGTGACCTCCTTGGGGTATTTATTTAGCGGAATCTCTGGGTCAAAAAGGATGGATATACTTTTTAGCCACTTTATTTGCATAATTTCCAGGATGGTTGTACTAATTCATAGCTCTACTAATTATTACACCTATCTCTCTATAAGCTTTCAGTCATCACTATTCATGTTCAAAGTATGAAGTTTTGTGCTGAGAAGTAGCTTGGAATAGTTACACATCCTGCACACTTTCACAAATGCAATTCAGCCTTCTCCTTTCTGCCTTTAATTGCTAGGTCTAGTTGGTGGACCATTTGCAATCCTTTTGGGTCAGCCAGGTGACACAGTGGTTAGGCATCAGGAAGATCTGAGTTCAGATTTGGACATATATACTTCTTAGCCATGTGACCTTGGGCAGTTCACTTAACCTCTGTCTGCTTCAGTTTCCTCAGCTGTAAAATGGGGATAATAATAGCACCTACCTTACAGGGTTGTGAGTTTCAAATGACATTGAAAAGTGCTTAACACATTGCTTGGCACATAGTAGGTGCATAACAAATGCTTATTCCTCTCCTACCCCTCTTGAAGATTTATGTGCTGAGAAGCTGTTATCCAACTACCTGATAAATTCTAAACATTAGGTCTTTGTCATCCATTTAGCTTTTTCTCTATGAGTTTGCTAAGATAATCATTTTTGATTGACCATAGAGTTCATTATAGAGACTCTGTCTGGTTCTGGATGATCTCACCATCTATAAAGAAGCCCTCTTCCAGTGTAGGGCATCCCCCATGATTTACAACTTTGTTTTCTGCCTTATTTGACATTAATAATCACAGTGTGTAGTAAGACAAGCTGTGTGACCCTCTGAATAGATTGCTGGACCTGGAGTCAGAAAGACCTGAGTTCAACTTCAGTTTCAGATGCTTACTAACCGTATGACTCTGAGCAAGTCACTTAACCTCTATCTCAGTTTGCTCATCTGTAAAATAACAATACCACCTACCTCTCAGAATTGTTATAAGGACCAAATAAGATAATATCTGTAAAGTGCTTTATAAACTTTAAAGTGTTATGTAAGTGTTTGCTATTAAAATAATATCTTCACTGCTGTTAATGTGCTCGACTGGGACCTAAGAGAAACCAGGGTTAGAATCTCACTTCCTACATTAACTAGCTGTGTTACCATAGGTAAACCAATTTAACTAACTCTATGTAAACCTTTTCTTCATCATCTGCAAAATATGGAATAATCAAGATTGAATGAGGATCAAGTCAAGTAACATGTATAAAGTACTTCACAAACCTCAACATGGCCAACTATCATATTACTATTATGTGTCATAGCATTTTAGTAAGTCTGCAGTTGTATTTTCCAAGGAATGTTATATTATCTAATATGAGAGAGACAGAAAGAAAGGGAAAGAGATGGGGAGAGAGAGAGAGACTAAGCAGTACATGTTAGAATCAGACCTTTCACCTTGGGCTTATTTAGTATGGAGCTCTAGCTGCCAGAGTTAGTACATGCAAACTGAGAATGGAACAAGTCAGTTCCCCTCTCTTGGCCTCAATTTCCCCATCTGTAAAAAGAGGTGCTGAATTAGATGACCATGGGATCATTGTAGAGCTGGAAAGGACCTCAAAGTCCATTTTGTCCAAATCCTTCATTTTACACATGGAGGCCAAGGGAAGTTAAGTGACTTGCCCACCAAGGTTACAGAAGTCATAAGAATCAGAGGCAGTATTTGAACTCAGAACCAGTGATCCCATGAGCCAGGCCTTCAACCCAGATTTCTTATTTTAAAGTGCATTGAGTTGCTTTGGTGTTGATCATGACATCTTTTCTTCACCTAAAGTGTTCAACAAGGTTGGCCATCATGGACTGAGCAGGCTGGTCACCATGGTGTACTAGTGAACCTTTTCCCAGCCCTATGACCAGTGAGACAATGAAATTTTAGGAGTGAGAAAAGAGAAAATGCATAGGGTAAGCATGAGTGACCTGAGTGCCCCTGTTCTTTTGTCTGGGGACTTAATTCCTCTTTTTTTTTCCTTTTTCTTTTGACCTAAATCCTTCTAGTCAAGTACATAACAAACACTTCATCAGTTTTCTCCATGATAATGGCAGAAACAGGGAGTGTCTTGATTTTCATGATCTAGTAACCATTATGGAGTGGGGTTTTTAGATCATTTTGTCAAAATTTCCCACAAAAAACGTGGTTGAACTTTGAAAGTCCTGCCTGTAAATAACAGTCTGATCGAAAGAGCAATGGAAGAAAATGATTTGCCTCATGTATAGAAAAACAAGAACATAAGACTTCAGAACTCTGATTCATGCAGGGAACAATTGTGACTTGAAAGGATCTTGGGATCCTTAGTTCTAGAGTTAGAAGGGAATGCTGAGGCCATCAAATTCAACCTCTCCCCCATTTTAAAGTCTAGGAAACTGAGGCATGGTTTTAATAACTTGCCTAAGGTCAAACATCTGTTAAGTGTCTAAGTTAAGATTTGAACTCTTGTCTTCCTGACTCCAAGTCCGTCAGAACAGCTATAGAATAAGGCCTACATTCTACAATATAGCCAATGACTCCACATCTTTGAAAGTTAGCTTGGATAAAAAACCAGCCACTAGTAAGGAAGACATGGGTTTATCTTTAGCCTCTGATATACACTGACTTGGTAAGTGCCTTAATCTCTTAGTGAACTCATTAGTATTATAAATTGCAGAGTGGGGAAGAGGTACAGATCTGAATTGGTAGAAGTTTATTTACTGGGAAGTACTTTATAGAAATAAAATTCATAGCTTTAATTTTAAAATCAAAATGCATTTGCTACAAAGGGAGTGAACTGTTTGGCGGAGGCTGGGAGCAGGAGTACAATGCTGTTAAGAAGGGCAATAAAAATGCAGAAACAAAGACCACTGGGCTTAGTCAATCAACAAGCACTTACCCAGGGCTTACTATTTGCCAGCCACTGAGACTGGGGAACAGGTTTCTTCTCCTTCTGGTTCTGCTAAGAGATTTCCTATGTGACTTTCCTTTGTGAGCCTGACTGTGAATAGTTTGCTGGTTCTCTGTCTCCCCATCTATAAAATGGGGATAACATCTACCTCACAGGCTTGTTTTGAGGATCCAGAGAGGATATTTGAAAGAAGAAAGACAATTGTAAGGGATTAAACCTTAAGGGAGCTTTCTCTTCTCTGACTCAACATGTGAGATCAAGTCATGATGCAACAACCCATGGAGACTTAAGTGAAGTTTTCTGGTTTCTTTCCAGGATTGTGGTCAGCAAGGGAATTTCCTGAAGTTCCCAAACATCCCCTGGCTGAAGAAGAAGATGGCTTCCATGCTGCTCAGTCGACAGCTGACCTGTGTAGTCCAGCAAAATTGCCGGCTGTTTGTACCTGGTAAGCATTTGGGTTATCTTTAGCAAAAGAGCTGGTCCTCATTGGAAAATACCTCCAAGTTTGGGGTTCCTTTATCTTGTGTTTCCTGGAGTGCCCAGTATGGCATGTAGTAAGTGCTTACTAAATACTTGTAGAGTTGAACTGGCCTGAAATGAATTTGTTTAGACCCACAAAAGAACCACTTGCAATCAATCAGTTGAAAGCATTTATTCAATGCTAGGCACTGGGCATAAAAAGAAAAAAAAAAGCAAACCAAACCAATAGTCCTTTCCCTCAAGGAGCATATATTCTTATGTGAGAGACAACTGGAAAATAAATAAATTGTGTTTTTGGAGGGGATGGATTATGAATGTAAAGGGCATCTGCTACTCACATTATATCTCCAGCTTTTAACTCAGAAGCCCTTCAGTACACCTTCTGACTATGATGGGCATCAGAGCATTATTGATGGCATAGCTGTCCCCCAGTCCTCACATTCCTTGCAGAGGCATGGGAAAGAGGTCATTGAGGTATACTAGTCAGTCAATCACAACTAACATTTATTAAGCATCTCCCACATGGAAAACACTGTGCTAAGTGCCAGGGAAGGTAAAAGACAGTGTCTGCTTTCATGAAGCTAACAGCCTAATGGGGAGACAACATGAAAACAATTTTGTATTGTCTGTGTCTACATCTGCATTATCTATATGTAGGTACATAGATAGGATAAACTGGGGGTAACCTTAGAGAGAAGGCACTACTATTAAGGAGGATTAGGAAAGGCTTCTTGCAGAAGGTAGGACTTCAGGTAAGGCTTGAAGGAAGCAAGGGAAGCCAAGAGGTGGAGATGAGGTGGAAGAGTTCCAGGCATGGAGGACAGTTAGTGAAACAGGTCAAGATCTGAGAATGGAGTATTTTGTGTGAAGGATAGCTAGGAGGCCATTATCACTGGATTGCAGTGGAGAGAAATAAAGTGTCAGAAGACACTAGAACACTTGAGAGGGGACGCCTAAGGCAGAATACAGTGAAGTTACATCATTTAGATTTTGATGAGAGAGGGAGATACAACTTACTCCTCCTCAGTAAGTACTAAGTTAAGCAATACGTAGTTATTTTTTATAGACTTTTATTATAATTTTTTGTTTTTCCCTTGCCTAAATTTCCCCTGTATCCCTTTCCCTCTCATCTTCCAGAAAACTACTTCATATAACCAATCTTTTAAAGAGAAGGAAAAGGTTCAACAAGGCCAATTAGTACGTTGAAAAAACATGGCAGTATATGCATTGTTCTATCCATTCTCCCCAT
The DNA here is from genome assembly GCF_028372415.1 of Notamacropus eugenii. NCBI lineage: Eukaryota > Metazoa > Chordata > Mammalia > Diprotodontia > Macropodidae > Notamacropus > Notamacropus eugenii. Next base: position 87,345,733 of record NC_092872.1, read on the forward strand.
ACACTCAGACATCTCTTCCAAGGAATGGGAAAAGAGGCATTTTGTCATATCTCTTCTTTGGAGCCAAACTACCAACAAGCATTCATTAAATGCCCTTTTCATTCTGGGCAATGAGGATCCAAACAGAAAAGAGAGGCAGTCTCTACCTGAAGGGGCTTGTATTCTAATGTAAAAATACCCTGCTAATATAAAAATCCCTGTTTTCTAATTAGGCCCATATTCTGTAAAATCTACTCTAAAGGGAGTAATTAATTTCAGGAACAAGAAGAGTGTATATGTATATGTATTTTTTTTATCATATCACATTGACTAATTCAAGGGGGTGATTGAAGTCCTAAATAACTCAAGTAGATTGCACAGTAGAGCCTTTGAAATCCAAGTGGATAAGCAAGTCAGAGAGACCTGTGAAAGAGACACTCATAGCCTCAGGATTTCAGACTGGTCAACAGATCTAGATGGTTCATTTTATTATAAAATGTAAGCATTACACATGGACACATCATTTATTCAGGCTTTTATTGTATTAAGTCTGAGCCAAGTGTCTACACTACAAATGACTAGTGTGCCAGGGTATAGGAAACCTCCTTGATTCAGGGATCCAGGACTCCAAGTTTCTACTGTTCACTGCCTTCACATTCTTTGGGGATCCTCCAGCAAAAGACCTTCAATCTTCATTTATTAAGGTCCTACTATGTGCCAGATGGAGGCAGCTAGGTGGTTTGGTGGATAGAGTGCTGAGTCAGGAGTCAGGAAGACGGATACAAACACAGAAATGGAACAGTCCCAGCACTGCTCAAGGAGCTCACATTGGAGAGGGGAGATACATTGTACAAGTAAAGACAAGATGCAATCAAAACAAACACAATGTGATTTTTAATTTTAGCATAAGGTAATAATATAAGGTGATATCCATTTGATGAGTTACCTAAAATTCAACACCAAAAATGAAGTGGTGCCCTTTATTCTCCTGTTTTCCCTGCCTTGGAATGTTATGACCAATCATATCCCCAGCAGTGGCATGTTCTGGTACTGCTGCCTTTATTATGGTCAGGTTACCCAGTCCCAGCCTGATGTTTCAAATTGGCTAAACCCCACAGAGCAGTATGATCCCAGGACTATGGTGGCCGATGGCTATTTGGGGAGGGTAGGGCAATTGTAATATATCAGTCTAGTGAGGGGTGCCTAGAAGACATAGCAGCCTGGAACTCGTGGTTCACATCTCCTTTTGACCTTGCACCTGTGCTGTTTGGCTTGAGCTCGCTCTGCCTCTGACCCCACAACCAGAGGTATGTTAGCCTAATGTCCATAGTCCCTGACTCACATCCCTTGCTTTAACCCTGTGATATCTTCAAGCTGTTCTCTAGCTCTCCTCCTTATTCCTAAATAAACTCCCTACTTGAGGGACTTCCATTTCCCCTCCTTCTGCTCACTTCTTAATAACCTTTTGTTATTTGACTTCTGGCCTCATCGACTAAACAAAACGTGCTTTCTCCAATGTTACCAGTGATCTCTCAATTGCTAAATCATATCCTTAATGCTTATACTTGGTGCTCGTTCTTCTAGACTTCTCTGCAGCTTTTGGCACTGTTGACCACCCCTTCTTTCAGGATTCTCTCTCTTCCCTAGGTTTTTGGAACACTGTGCTCTCCTACTTCTCATCAGTCTCTCTTGCTGGGTCAGCATCCATCTCCTGACTCGTGACCACAGTCATCCCCCGAGGTTCTATCCTGGCCTATATATTCTCTCTTGGGTAAAATGTCATCATTTCCCATTGATTCAATTATCATCTTTCTGTATCTCTCTCCTGAGTTCCAATTCTGTATCACCAGATACTTGTCTATTTCCAGCTGGTTCCACATAGGCATTTTAAAATTAGTCTTTCCAAAATGTAACTCAAACATTAATGTACTGTTGGTAGAACTGTGAATTAGTCCAATCATTATGGAGAGCAATTTGGAATTTTGCCCAAAAAACTATAAAATATGCATACTTTTTGACCCAACAATGTCACTACTAATTCTATGCCCCATAGAGATTAAAGAAAAAGGAGAAAGACTCACAAGTAATAAAATATTTATAGCAGCTCTTTTTGTGGTGTCAAAGAATTGCAAACTTAGGGGATGCCCATCAACTAGGGAATGGCTAAGCAAGTTATGGTATAAAAATGTGATGGAATACTGTTGTGCTGTAAGAAATTATAAAGGGTACAAATAGATGGTCTGACTGTACATAGATAACTGATATAGGAATGACTCCCACATCAGTAATGAGACACTTCCTATCTGTTAAAATACACATAACTTCATCTTTTCATAATGTTATTTGAAGCTCACCATATCCAGCACCTATGGATTCTTTTCTTAAAGAAAATATGATACATAAGCATGAAGTTTAAGTATCTTTTGATCTGTCTCATTCCTCATTTATGATCTATATTTTTCAATATATATTTCACCATCCTCATCTATTCCCACCATGGCATTAAAGTCACCACATATCAAAAGTACATGTTGATTTCATTTGAGGTGCTTTATTGAGCACTATATAGAATTTATTTACCATATTTACCATATTACCATATGATTTACCATATCTGTTGCAACTGATAGATGATCCGTAAGATGCAATTATTTTCATGCTGGTCTTTTTTATAAATACATATTGTGAGTACTACAATATGAGATAAACAAATTTCCCATGAAGTTATGTTTCTTGTTGCCTTTGGTTTATGATAAAACCAATTCTGCCATCCTTTTAAAAAAAAAAAGAAATGAAGGGGATGGTTTCAGAAAAATCTGGGAAGACTTATATGAACTAAAACAAAGTGAAGTGAATGGAGCCAAGAGAACAGTTAACATGGTAACAACAGCAGTATTTGAAAGGTAATCAGCTGTGAAAAACTTACTAGCTCTGATCAATACAGTGATACAGACCTGAAGGATTCATGATGAAAAATGCTATCCATCTCCAGATGGAGCACTGGTGGATGCAGAGTACAGACTGAAGCATTTTTTCTCTTTTTCTTTCTTTCTCTCTTTTCTAAACATGGCTAATGTGGAAATAACTTTATATGTGTAATGGATATTATACTTCTGTCTTTCTCAGTGGGTAAGGGAGGAGGAAATGGAAGAGAAAATTTGGAAACAAAAATGAAATTGAATAAAGAAATATAACTCATTATTTCCCATCTAAGACCTACCTCTTCTTTAAACATCTCTATTTCCATTCATTTTACAACCATCCTTTTATTCAACCAGGTTACAACCTCAGAGTCATCCCTGACTGTTCTTTCTTCTCTACACTCCTATCTAAATAGTTGCTAAGTCTTATTGATTCTACCTCTACACCATCACTCTGCTATATAAATATTAGTTATTATTCTATCCACTGCCTAATAATCCAGCTAAAAGTGTTCTCCTGGCTACTTAACTCCTTGCTCAAGAAATTTCAATGGCTCCTTATTATCTCTAGAGTAATGCAAAGTCAGCTTGGCATTTGAGGCCTCACATAATTGACTCCAGCTAGACTTTCCAGGCCTATGGCATATGACTCCCCTTCATGCACTTCCTATTCTTTTCTGGCCTCCTTACAGTTTCCGAACACAGCATTCAGCTTTCGGTTCCTTTACTCATTCTGTCCCCGATGTCTGTTCTTTCCCTTATCTTTTTCCTCTACCCTCTCACTTGGAGACCTCATCAGCTCCTATGGGTTTAATTGTTATCTCTATACAAATAACTCCCAGGTCTCTATATCAGTCCCCAGTCCATCTCCTGAGCCCAGATCACCAACTTTGCCTGTTGGGAATTTCTAACTAGATGTCTTGAAGGCATCTCAAAACAGAACCCGTTACCTCCCCTTACCTCAACCCAATCCTCTTCTGGACTTCAATTTTTCTGTCAAGGGTACCACTGTCCTTCCAGTCACCTAGATTCATAGTCTTGGTGATTTCCTTGACTCCTCATTGTTGATCATACCATATATGAAATCCATTTCTAAACTTGGTCATTTCTCTCTGCACAACATCTTTTTTTCCCTTTTTTTTTTTAAAGGCAATCAGAGGTAAGTGACTTACCCAGGATCACACAGCTAGTAAGTGTCTGAGGTCACATCCTGACTCCAGGGCTGGTGCTCTGTTCACTCTATCATCTAGTTTCCCCTCACCATATTCTTTCACCATAGCCTTTCTCTGAGCCACCATCCTGCTCCAGGCCTTTCTTTAGTTCTTACCTGGACAATTGGAAAGGCCACCAGTTTTGTTCTACCTACCTGATAATAAAAAACAATAGCTAGCATTTACAAAGCACTTTAAAGCTATCACACTACTTTATAAATATTTGATCCTCACAACAACTTTGTGTGAGGTAGGTGCTGTTATTATCCCCATTTTACAGAGGAGGAAAAAGAGTTTAAGTGACTCGCCCAGGGTCATACAGCTAATAAGTGTCTGATGCAGAATTTGGACTCAAGTCTTCTTGACTCCAGGTGTTGAAGACAGAATTAGAACTCCAAGTCCTGTTGTCCTGGATAGTAGGCACCACCCAGCTGCCTCTGATCTCTTCCCGCTCCAATTCATCATCCACATAGCTTCTGTGTGTCCTAGAGCATCTGACCATGTCACCCCCTCTGATTCCCAGGATCAATCAGAAGCTGCTCTATTTAGCATTTTTAAGGCTCTTTCCAATCTGGCCCCTTCCTGCATTTCCTATCTGCTAACACATTGTTCCCCTCCACATAGGCTCATTGGAGCCTACTGGTCTCCATACCCAGCCCTCCATCTCCTTCTCCCCTCATTTCCCAGGAACTATTCTTGGTGCATGAATGTTCTTTCTTCATACCTCCAGTTCTTAAAAATCCTTGGTTTCCTTCAGAGCTCAGCTCATGTGCTACATTCCACAGGAAGTCTTTTTTGATCATCTCCTCTTACCCCAGCTTTTGGGATGTCCACCATCCCAAGAAAACCTTATGTCCATTTTGTAAATCTTCTGTTTAGATGTGCATGTGTATATGTTACCTATTGGAATGGAAGCCCCTTGAGGACAGATTTAACTTTGTATCTCCACTCTGGCAAGTAGTCACAAACATTTAATAAATTCCCATTGACCAGTCATTAAATTAGAATGCCTAGTTTCCTTAGAAGCTCAGCTCGGTGTTGTACCTACTGTACACAAAGCCTGCCATGATCTGCTTACTGATTAGTATTTGTTCCCTCTACCTCAAATTAGCATGTATAATATGCATCTGTTTATAGGTGGCACCCCATCCCTCCCCAGGTAAATGTAAATTCCTGGAGGCCCACAGAAACTCTTATTTTGCCTTTTTCATACCCCCATTACTTAGGATAGTGACTGGCACATAGTAGGAGCCTTGTAAATGCTGATTGACTGATTGATCAGTCTTTATATCCCCAGTGTCTAGCACAATGCTTTGCTCAATGGAGGATCAAATAAAAGATGGGTTAATTAATTAAATTAATTCTTATTGGATTGAATAATGACAAAAGTGGCACTTGTCCTTTCCCCTCTTTCATTTGAGAATCCCCAAGGCTCCATTCTGCATTGTGAATAATGACTTATCAATTGCTGGAAGTGTAAGGCCAGACACTTGGTTAGATGGCCTGCCAGAGTCAGAAGTCAGAGTGAGCAGGTTATCCTTTGTTCTCAAAGAGGACCAAAATGACATCGCTGTGTTAGAGCCGAGGTACATTGTGTCTGACTTGACTGATCGGATCAATACAAGTTCACAAGGCTCTATCCCACAAATAATTCATAGGAGTATTTGGCTTAGAGGTGTCTCTAAGTTTGCACCTCTCACAGTGCTTTTGTGTTACTGCCATTCTGCTCTGCTCATAGAGCACAGCACCTTCTTGGATACAGATACACCATGCTGGGAGGTCCTGTGCCAGTGTCTCTCGTGTCTCACAACTGATACTAAAATTCTTCACACAGGAGAGTCCTTGTATTGCTTCTTCTGACCTCCATGTGAGGGCCTGCCTTGTCTGAGTTCTCCATTAAAAAAAAAAAAAGGACTACCAAGTAGCTCCAGAGGCTGGGTTTGAACTCAGATTCTTCTGTTCCACAGGCAGCAGTCACTGCCTCCTGTAAAGCTTCTCTTCAGCTTCTTTCCAACCAACCCTGCGTGGTAGATTCTATAGGGATTGTTATCCCCTCTCTATCCTAAGATAAAGAGACTGGGGTTGACAGAAGCTAAAGGGCTTGCCATGGTCATATGGCTGCTAAGTATTGGAGGCAGGATCTGAACCCAACACTTCCTGATTCTAGGTCTAGCCCTCCTGCCACAGTATTTTTAAAAAAAATTGACTTGTTATTGCAGAATGCCCTTTTAAACTACGTTCTCTCAAGAACATAGATTCTAGGAAATGGAAAGGAGAAGTCAGCCCTAACCACTTTTCTGCATGAAGAAGAAAAATGTGAGTATGTCTGGAAAGGTAGACTGCACCTAAAGGGGGAGAGACTTTTAATGCCAGACTCAGAGGCATTAGGGAGCCACTGAAGATTCTTAAACAGAGTAGTTACCTAGTAACTAGTAAGACCTATGCTTTAGGAAGATTATTCTGGTAGCTGTGTAGAGAATTTAACTGGGGAGGGTGGAGCAATTGAGTCCCAGAGACCAAGTGTGAGGCTGTTGAAATAGTGCAGGTAAGATGTGATAAACCAGTGTGGCAGAAATGCAAGCAGATATAAGGGAGCAGATACAAGAAGTATTGTGGAGGTAGAATTGACTGGACTTTGCAACTGTTTTGCTGTAGCAGGCGAGATATGAGGGAGAATGAAGAGTCCAAGATGACTTTGAGGTTGTAAAACCCAAGTTACCAAAGGCCCAGTTTGGAGCAAAGAGATCTGTTACTACTTTCTAGCCACTTGCAAAAAGGGACAATGTAGGTCTTTAAAGAAATCTGTGGTTACTGGGCCTCCACAGGGTAGGCAGCCTGAGGCCTCGAGGCTACATGAGGATCTTCTGGGTCCTCAAGGGCAGTCCTTTGACCGAATCCAAACTTCACAAAACAAAGCCACGCTTGAGGACCTAGAGGCTTGAGGCCACAGGTTCCCCACCACTGCCCCATTCATTTAATCCACCCCAGCCTACAATATGCATAGAGCCCCTATGCAAAAGGAATGGGGCCAGATGAAAAGAATATAAAGGAAGCAAATTAAATCAAATCATGTATTAATCACCTGTTTATGTGCAAGACCTTATGATTTAAGGCAGTGTGGTACAGAGAAAAGAAGGCAGAATTTGCAATCAGAGGACATGGTCTCAAATTCTGTTTCTGATACCACCTGTACGATCTTGCTAAAGTCATTTCAACATTTCAGACCCTCAGTGTCCTTAGTTGTAAAATGAAGGAGTTGAAGTAACTGATCTCTGAGGTTCCCTCCAGCTCTAGATTCATCATCCTATTACTAGAAAATCTTTAAAATCCCTTGTAGGTCTAAATCTATGGTGCTATGATTTTAGAATTATTGTTCATTGAGTTTGTTCAGTGAACTTGGGCTTGATCCTGACCTTCTGCTCCCCATGTGAGTTCCCTGCTGTGGCGGAATGCTTACACTAGGGATAAAAAAAGACAGGAGGAGTTTAAGCAAAGCAGATGTCAGTTTGTATTTCAGCTCCAGTCTTGCCCAGCTGTGTGTATCCAACCCTGTGGGTCTGACTCTGGTACACTTCTGCTCAGAGGCAGAATTGCCATGCCTGATTAGTTTCTCCTCCCATAGCTAGTGGGTGAGAATAGGTACAGCTGCCCATCACCCAAAGACTGAAATGGGAATGGGGTGAAAGGGTCACCTAGCAACAAAAAGATTGGTTGGGAGGGGGAGTGAAAGGGGGGGGTGTTCCAGTTGGAAAGGCAATGCTGGCCTCTTTTCCCACAATGGGTTAGAACAATCCTGATTGAAAAGTTCCACGATCTCATGTGGGGCCAGGGACTGCCTTGTTTTCAGATGCTCGGAGTGCCTTTATAATGGTCTCATCTCCACTAACTATTCCCCTCCTCATCTTAGGGAAGAGCTCTGACATCACAAAGATAAAGCAACACCAGAAGCTATCTAAACCACTCTCACTGTAAACCACCGAGGCCTAGAGAGGTCAATTGACTTGCCCAATGCCCTGGCATGTCTACTAAATCTGTCTGAGACCAGATTTGAACTCACGATTCCAGAACTAACACTAACCATTGTACCACCTAGTTATCCTGGAAAACCTGGATTCAAATTCCTTCTCTAACACAAACTAGCTTTGTAAACGTGGGCAAGTCACTTAAGCTCTCTGAAACTCAGTTTCCTCATCTGTACTATAGGGATAATAAATGTAAGAGGTAGCCAGGCATAGTTGTTACAGGGTCAACCTTGGAGTCAGGAAGACCTGAGTTCAAGTCCTGCCTCTAACACAATATGAGCTATGTGACTCACTTCTCATTGTTTCAAGCAGTCCTCTAGGATTAGAAGGGGCCCATTTGTATCAATAGAGGTAATTTTCACACTAGGAGGTCCCTACATGGATGAATTTATAATACCAGACCCCCTTCCAAAAAAGTACTTATAAGGACCTACCTCATAGGCTTCTTGTGAGGCTCAAAGGAGATAACATGTTTAAAACACTTTGCAAAAATGTTATATAAATGCCAGTTATTATTCTTATTGGCTGCAGTGGAGATAAGTAGAAAAAAAAATGGTTGGAACCCAGCTGTGACTACCAAGAGAAAATATACACCAAGAGGTTGATAACATAAGGACAAAGTAACGAGTAGCTTTTGTCATTGTGCTGAACCTAAAGCGGGGTCTCAGGGAGAAGTCCTAGTTATACAGACTTCTAAGAGAGTCCCCAGCTGAGGCTCCAGTCAAAGGCTGCCCCTGAATTGAGTGACATACATTTGAAAATGCATAAGCCAAAGGAAGGGAGCAAATCATGACTGTCTTCTGTCTAGCTTTCCTTGTATCCAAACCACAACTACAATCCTCTATCCTAGCCCTATGTTCTTTGATCAAATGAGATATTTGTGAAGTGCTTCTCACAGTCACTGATACACAGTAGAAATTTAGTGTTGTTTTCTTTTTCTTCTTTAGAGATCCCTGACCTTCCTATTGCTTGCTTCTGCAGCTGATATGAAACAATTAGAGCAGAATAATATGAATTTTGATCATTTGACTTCTTACAGTCAATCATTTGATTGATTGAACATTGACCTCATGTCCAATACTGCACCGAGCAGCACAGATTTAGGGGTGAGGGCAATATAATACGCATTCTCTACTCTACCGGCTTTTCAGAGTCCTCAAGAAGGTAGTTGGGGAGACAAAAGACAAACCTAGCCTTAAGCAAGTCCCTTCAGTTCTCTAGGTCTCAATTTTTGCATCTGTAGAATGGGTTCCCTTTCTGCTCAAGCTCTATGGTCCTATGAATCGCTGGGAACAACACGTAACTGTCCATCAATGAGTGCTGAATTGAACTGGACTAAAGAATTGCATGGTTAAGTGCTGTAGGAGTTCAGACAAGGTCAAGGCCAATTGAGGCACAAGTTGACAGGAGAAACTTCTTGGAAGAGATGGTGATGAATAACCATTAGGCCACCCTCCCTGAACCCTTTACAGGAGTTGAGTCAGCACAAAGGCAGACATTCTTTGGGGTTTTTCATTCATTGCTTTAACTGAGTGAGATTCTTTGGGCACTAGTCTGGAAGCCAGTAGACAAGACTTTTAGTGCCAGTTCTGACACTAACTTACTGTGTGACCTTGAACAAGGTCCTTTTCAGTGATCTCTCCAGGTTCCTGTTCTTTCTGTAAAATGGGCTAGGTCTTTTCCAGTTCTTGAGTAATAACTATAGTCTATATTTCTAGAGTGAGTTTCATGAGGGCAGTCACCATCCCTTAATCATTTTTAATTTAATTTAATTTTTTAATCATTAATTATTTACTAATATTGATTTTATCTTGGTCAACCTCACTAGGCCTCAGGTTCCTCATCTGTGAAATAAGGGTATTGAGCTAGGTTATCTCTTAAGGTTCCTCTAGCCCCGAATCTATGACCTTATGATCCCAAGGGTCTCTTCAGTACCTTGTACATAGGAAGACCCTTGGAAAGTACTCTGATGAATTGAATTGATATTCAAGCTCAATCACATATATAAACCACTTTCAAAAGCATGAAACCCCAAACAATAGCTATTCCATTTGGGTATCATAAAAGAGGCCTTCTAAAGCAAATAACCTTTTTTTCTTATTATACCTCTGATGCAGTCTGTGAATTGAATTGACGAAATACATTTAAATCAGAACAATATGTTTCCAATTTTGGCACTGGCTTCCATAAAACACCTGTGCATCTCATTATAGTTTCTCCCAATTATTGTCCCTTCTCTCTTTGGCACCAAAAGAGTCCTTGCTAAAAGATTCATTTGTTTACATGCTAAAGTATGGTAATTAGAATAGTGATAGCTCTCTAATGCTACTTATTCCAGGCATTTAAAAGGCTAAGTATTTCCTCCTCAAGAGGAAAGTTATCAGTTATGGGATTTTTTTTTCCCCAGAAGAGAAGCCTATGCACATTGAAAACAATGAAGATACACTAAAATCTCATTTCATAGATATTGGTTTAATTGAAATAATAGAATTAGCCATGTTTGATGCAGACCTTCCTTGATATTTCATGGTTGCTGTCATTTGGCATTTTATCCAACAAATATCTGCTGAATATCTACTCTGTGCTAGTCACTTTGGAGGATCAGATCATAAACTGTCCCTAGTGACAGTATATTGGGTAGAGTAGATAATAGATAGGAGCTAATGTGGTATTTTTCATGTTATAGAGTTACAGAATTGTAAAACAGTTAAAGAATTATGCAGCAGCTAGGTAAGGGCCCAATCTCAAACTTATCTGTACGAAAATTTTAACCCAGTCAGTTTTTCTGACTTAGATCTCTTCTCCCATCCTTACAGCCCAGTGGTTATCTACTTCCAGGGAGGAGGCAGAGGTAACCAAAACTTAATGAACTTAATACGATCATCAGATCAGCTTTCGCCCTTTTGCATCTCATGTAATTCCTGAATTTAAGCAATCCACCAGCCTCAGCTTTCCCCATTAGCAGAGATTACAAATAGGTGTCACCACACCTAACCTCTGAGACTACTAGTTTAAGAGAAGGTACCAGTCTGCATTGGCAGAGGGATTTTCCTGACTTGGAGTTTACTATACCAATGATTTCACAGACCTAGTCCCAATTCTGAGTGAAATTCAGGTGTTGGAGAAGTCAGATCTGATGCAGTGACTGTCACATTCTTCTGTTTTATGAAAGAAAGCAAGACTTTATTACGGGCCATAGGTACATCTCTACACACTAAGAAATAAATATTTCTGAAGAGCAGCATCTTACATGCGTCAGTCAATAAACTAAATTAAGAACCTACCATGTGCTTGCTAAGCATGTACTAAGCACTGAGGAGACAAACAAAGGTAAAAAGACAGCTTCTGCTCCCAGAGAGCTCATAGTTTCATGTGATATGATGAGCAATACAGAATGTTAGCTGAAAAGTGTCTTCAGGATCATTTATTACCAAAAAAAATTATTGTAATCTCTTTACACCCTGTTTCTCAGAATAGTAAGGAGATGAGAAGTTCCAGTTGTATTCCAAGACAGTATTACTTGTAGATAAGGGTAGAAAGCTTCTTAGCATAGTGTGATTTAAAGGATTCCCTCCCCCCCCCAAAAAAAACCCATCTCTTTTCTTCCAAAATTTCCATGGTTCACCAGATATCTAAAATTCTCACCCACCGGCTGTGTTCACAGATGTTCATGGATACTATTAGTTCTGTATCCACTGAATTATGGGCTGAATAGGCTTTTGTAGACTAGCCTGGAAACTTAACCATTATCTATAACAATGTTTATATGGAGAAGAATGCCTTCCAAGTTCCAACCCATCAACTTAAAAACTTATACTCTTAACAGCTCAGAGAAAGAATGTATAAGGGAGATCCAGTTCCTGTGGATGGAAGCATTGAAGGTTAAGATTCCTATGACTGGGAAGGCCAACAATCCATTAATCCATTTGAGCCATTAACATGTTACCTGAATCAACTTAGCACTGTAGTCCTAGAAAAGAGGAGACTCTCAAGTTTTTGAGGGTGTAGGTGTTAACCAATGACAATCTCACAAGTCCATGAGACATTGTGTTGCAACTAGATTTATTACAAGAGAAATGAGCATGTATATGGAACCCAAAGAGTTCACAATCTATACAGAAGTTTTTACATTTATGACCATGTGTGTTCGTCCTTCATTGCTGAAGAAGATCATGCCATCAGAGAAATGATGACATGACTTGGAGTTGACTTTGATTTGAGTGAGGGAGGGCTGTGCAGGTCACCAGCCTCACTTCTCCTCCAGAGACATCTGAATCCAGTGACCAGATATTCATCAGGATGACTGGAGATGACCCAGGATGAGGCAGTTGGGGTTAAGGGACTTGCCCAAGGTCACACAGCTAGTGAGTGTCAAGTGTCTGAGGTGAAATTTGAACTCAGGTCCTCCTGACTCCTGCACTGGTGCTCTATCCACTGTACCACCTAGCTGCCCATATTTATGATAGTACTGTAAAAAGAAAAGGAGGAAACAAAAATCTCCACCTAAAGGGTCATGTAATGGAAGAAGGAAACATGCAGTAAAAGTAGGGAAAGGACACAACCCCTCCCAAAGGGGAGGAGCAAGGTGATGGCAAAAGGGGCATTCCTTTCCCTTGGGAACTGCTAGACCATGAAGATAGGACAGTCTGCTTATCTACAAGGGTCCCAGCTGCACAAGCAGTTCCTTAGCCTAGTGCAGACTGACTGCTTCCTAACTTGATTCCCAAGGACACACAGGGAGTCCAGCTTGGGATGCAAACAACAAATTATGTCAGCTCAGGGTTGGGAGGGTCTTTGTCCTTGACACATGCATACTCTGGTCCAATGTTTCTGAAAGATATGGCAACACAAAAAGACAAAATCAGAGGACCCCTTAACATTCCTTAACACAGGATAGGCGCTGCCTGGGAGGATAAGCCCAGATAGATTACCCCAGTGGTGTGGGGATCAGCTCAAGGTAGATGTAGGGATGTTGTTGCTGTACGTTCTCAGATTGATTTTTTTTTTTTTACTAGGTAAAAAAGGCCATTCTCTGCTTCATCTCTTACCTATTCTTAATTACTGAAAGGGTGCTGCCTCAGTCAAACTTAAGAGCATTAGAAAAAAGTAGAAACTACACAAAAAAGAATGAACCTTGCTGAAAGTTACCCTCACCTACATCAAAATTTTGCCTATTAATATTGTCCAAATGTTGTGCTTTGCTTGTCATTGAGCTTGGAAATACATGATATTCCTGGACAGAAAAGAAATGTGTTTGACCAGGCCCACGTGAGGAGCAAGTTATCATCTGAGATTGCGTAATCTCTTAAAAATAGGTCAGTAAGAAAATGATTTATGTTGCCTTAAAAAAAGTGAATTCACTTTTAATTAATGTCAAAATGTCAGAGATGAGGACAGTTGAGTATAAAATATTTCATATAATGTTAGATTTTTTTCAGTGTATTTAGTTTTGATAATTTTATCTGTGAAAAGAGATGAGGAAGAATTCAAGAAATTTAAACAAAATATAAATGAAACATTACTGAAAATCCATTTTTTAAAATGTCTCTCAAGTCCAAAAACTCTAAAAGTTTAAAAAAGGAGAGGGTTAAAATTTGGATTTTTTTTAATTAAATGAAATTTTTTTCAGTTCATCTATTTTCTCACTCCATCTGCAAGAAAAAATAAAAACATAACTCTTGTAACACATATGTATAGTCAAGCAAAACTAATTCCCATATTGACCTTTAAAAAAAATAGATATATTTATCTCTACCTTGAGTTCTGTCTGAATGTACTCCTTTCATCATTGGTCCACTGGAATCCTGATTGGTCACTGCACTGATCAGAGTTCTTAAGTCTTCAAAATTGTTTGTCTTTACAATGTTACTATTACTATATAATTTTTTCTTCTGGTTCTGCTTACTTCACTCTGCATCAGTTCACATAAGTTTTCCCAGATTTCTGCAACCTTCCCTTTTGTTATTTCTTACAGCATGATAGTACCCCATTACATCATTCAGCCATTTGCCATTTGAAAGACAGTCCCTTAGTTTCTAGTTCTTTGTCACCACAGGAACAGCTATAATTTTGTACATATGGGTCCTTTTTTCTCTTTCTTTTATTTCTCTGGGGTATAGACATAGGAGAAGCATCATTGAATCAAAGGGTCTACATAATTTAACTTTTGGGGTTGATTCCAAATTACTTTTCAGAATGATTAAACCAATTGACAGTTCTACCAACAGTGCATAATAAATGTGCCAAAGCTCCTTCAACATTTGTTATTTTCCTTTTTTTGGTCAACTTTACCAATATGATGAATGTGAGAGAAAATGTCAGAATTTCTTTAATTATTAATGATCTGAAGCATTTTTATATGGTTACGGATATCTTGAATTCATTTAGAAAACTGTCTGTTCTTATCCTTTAACCAGTCATCAACTGGGGAATGCCTTTTATTCTTTTAAATTTTAATGAGTTCTGCATATATCTTGGAAATGAAACCTTTATCAAAGAAACTTGCTATCAAGAATTTTCCCCCTCAGTTATCTGTTCCTTAGTAATTTTAGCTGCATTGGTTGTACACAAAAACTTTTAAATTTTATGTAATAAAAATTTTCTGTTTTGTCTTTTGATCCTTTTTATCCTGTCTGGTTAATAACTCATCTCCTGTAAGGTAATTTCTTCCCTTGGTCCTTCAAATTGTTTATAATGGTTGCCCTTTTTTGGTCAAAGTTACATTTCCATTTAGAGGTTATGATGGTATGCAGTGTGAGATTATTTGTCTATACATGGTTTCGGACAGGCTGCTTTCAGTCTTCCTAGCAATTTGTGTCAAATAGTGAGTCCTTACCCCTAGAAGCTGGACTATTTCAGCTTATCAAATACTAAGCTACTGTGTTCATTTGCTTTTGTACATCATGTACCTATCAACCTCTCTAATTCTTAACACTTTACTTCTTTATAATCCAGTTTGATATCTCATACTAGTAGGTCTTTTCCTTCCATTTTTTTCCTTTAAAATTCCCTTGAGATTCCTCATATTTTGTTCCTCCAATTGAATTGTTACTATTTTTTTCCAGCTCTATAAAGTGGTCCTTTAGTAGTTTGATTGGTAGGGCACAATAAATGCTTATTCCCTCAATTTCTTGTCTTCCCTGACATTTTTAGCACTATACAAAGAGCAGCAGTGATAATATACATCCTTGCTTTACTTCTGATCTTTTTGGAAAGTCTTTAGTTTTCCCCATTACACCTGATTCTGGATGCTGTTGGTTTGAAATAGATGCTGTTTATCATTAAGAAAAGGTTCATTTGTTCCCCCTATAAGATTGGAAAGGTCAGCTAGGTGGTGCAGAAGATAGAGTACTGGCCCTGAAGTCAGGAGGACCTGAGTTCAGATGCAGCCTCAGGCACTCACTAGCTGTGCGACCCTGGGCAAGTCACTTAACCCCAACTGCCTCCAAAAATATGAAGAAATAAGACTCGAAACCAATGCCCCTGTTTAACATCAATGCAGAAATTTTTTAATATAATATTAACAAGGAGACTACAACATATCACAAACACTATATTCTATGACTAAGGTGAATATATACCAAGAATGTAGAGTTAGTTCAGGTTCAGGAAAACTATCAACATAATAGATCATATTAATAACAAGAAACATTGATCTAGAGAGTGAAAAAAATACCCTGAATCTATGGATTATTATCCTTTAGCCACCTGTTAATATTTTATCTAGAGGGTAACCAGAACACTGAGAAGTCTGAAGCCATATCATCTGAGACAAAACTGGATGAATTTGGAATGTTGGGCCTGAAAAAGAGATGTTTGAAAGATAGCTGTTATGTAGGAGAGAGTATAGCCAAGGGTCACAATTTGCTGAGGATCAAATTGGGCCTACACTCTGTTTTTGTACTGTCTGGAAGTTAAGAATTGGATTATTTCAGCTTATCAAATACTAAGCTACTGTGTTCATTTGCTTTTGGACATCATGTACCTATCAACCTCTCTAATTCTTAACACTTTACTTCTTTATAGTCCAGTATACATTTTAAAATACAATAAAATTTTATTTTAAAATGTAAAAACCATTCTTAGCTCACAGGCTACAAAAACAGTCAGCAGCCCTGACTATAATTGGTGAACTCCTCAAATTTCCTATGTTACTTTCAAGGACAGAACTAGGAGCAAAAGGAAAGAAAATTATAAGAAGGCAGATTTTGGTTCAATCCAAGTAAAAAAAATGTTCTCCCAAGAGGCCACATTGTGAAACATGTTCTCTTTAGAGACAGGCAAGAGCCAGCTATTCCTAGCAAGCTGATTGTTAAATATCAGGAGTGAGGATTTACACCTCAGAAACTGCAAACATAGAAATCAAGGCTTTTGTTTGGCTTTGCCTTGTTTATTGTCTAGAATTAAGAAAGTGATGGAGAAAGGTATTAATAATGCAAATGGAACTTTAAAGTGCGTCATGTTTCTGAGAGTTGATTGTGAAGCACTCATCACTGTTTCTCCATCACTACAAGTATGAAGACAAAATTAGATGACACCCATATAGGTGGGGTGTAGTTGAAGGATTTCCATGTTGATGAGGAGATTAAGTCAAACGACTTCTTATAGGAGGTTCTATCCCATTTTAAGTTTCCATGATTGTGTGAATTGGGAATTATTTGGTGAGCTGTTATGTTACAGTTCATTTTCTGGCTCTATATTATTAGAGAAAGGATGGTGATCAGATTGGTCTTTTATTTGAGAAGGGGAAAAAAAGCAAAGTAAGTCAGGAACCTGCAAAAAAATCTTGCTTGTTTCTGAGTCTCCTTTTTGCAACATTTTTGAAAAGTCATTACAGATTGCTTCTTTTATTCAGAAAATTAATCTCTGGCTTTTGCAGGTAGAATTTAACCAAAAAACACTACACCAGGAATTTCCTATACTCTGAGGAGATCAAAGAGAAGAAAAAGATCCATATGTATAACAATATTTATTGCAATATAATTATGAAGAACTTGGAAACTATTCCCCATCTCTTGGAGTGGCTAAGCAAAGTATAGTATAGGGATATAATGGAGTATTCTTGCACATATAAAATGGCAAAATGAATACTTTCAGAGGAACCTAGGAAAGAAAACATGTATGAACTAATTCAGAGTGAAGTAAGCAGAACAAGGAGAAAAAATATACACAACAAATGCATTATAAAGAAAAATAGCTTTTGAGAGATTTGCAAAGACTTGAACAATGCAGGGACTGGTTATGATTCTAGAAGACTGATGCTACCCACCTCTGGACAGAGAGCTAATGATCTCAAGCTAGAATAAGACAGTTTCAGACGGAGCCAGTGTGGGAATTTACTTTGCACTATTCTATGTATTTATGACAAGGGTTTTGTTTTTCTTTTCTTTTTTCCAGTGGGGAGAGCAGGGTTAGGAATATAGGGCAGGATGGAAATAAGGTATGGAAGGAAAAAAGAAAATAAGGATCACTGGAGCATTTTTTTTAAATGTATGGAAGAAAACAAAAAGAAAGCCAGAAAGAAGCACAGACAAGCAGGATAGATTCATGTATGGAACTTAAGAGAGGGTATCCCAAAAGTCAAGTGCAGTTTTAAGCTATTAAAACTTTGGGGGAATAATTAAAATGCACAAGTTGCACATTTATATGTACAAATATCTTCTGCCATGTATATGGAAATGCCTGTTTTATTTATGCCTCATTAAATTCAGAATAAAAACAATTTTTATAACTTTAAAATTAACAAGGCTAGAATCCATAAGTGGAAAGGTCTCCAGTGTGTTAGCACAGTTAATGAAGGTTGAGATGAATGTTTTAATACCACAATATTTTTCATAACTATAACTATTTGAATAAAATAACCAATTTCCCACCCTTACCCTATGCCATCTCAGGATGATCCTGGGTTCTCAGAGGCTATGCCAGTAGACTTCAAATTCTCACAATTCCTACTAAGCTAGGAAGGCTTTGAGGATGGGTCGGGTATGGTCTGCATGCCTGCAATCTGAGGACCAGCCTAGATAACCTGAAGATACTCACTACCCAGGCTATTGCTGGGTTGTGAAAGCTTAGGTCCTAGCAACTCTTAAAGATCATCTATCTACCAAATGAGCAGAGGGTGGCAGCTTTCATGGGTGGAAGAGATGCTTACCAAGCAAATCACTTATCTTCAAGTATTCAAGTACTCTTTTAAAAAAGATTACCTCCCGTATTAAAAAAAAAAGTTTGTTTATTCTTGGATTAAAATAAGGCAGGTGTTCAATTTTCTACATTTATTAGAATACATACTGTCAGATTGTGTGGTTCATCTGAACACCTTTGCTATCCCTAAGAAATTATCTTGTTCATGGCAATTGAAGTATAAATTAGATATGTTATTGTCTTCTGAGTTTATTTTTCTGCTCTAAATCAATTCTCCCTCTTTCTCACTCACTTTTTTTATTTTAGGGGAAGATCATTATCTAAGTTGTGTTGTGGGGGTTTTTTTGAGGATACTGGCAGGTGATTTCTTTTTTGTCTATCTGGTGATTTTGATTCTCTTTAAGAATGTAGATGAACAACATCTGATGATTTGTTGAATGGCAGTCTCATCCATTTTGGAGAAAGGGAGGAAGGAAAGAAGGAAGGATGGAGGGAGAGAGGGAAAGAAGGAAGGAGGGAAGGAAGGAAAGAAGGAGGGAAGGAAGGAAAGAGAGAGGGAAGGAGGGAAGGAAGGAAAGAGGAAGGGAAGGAGAAAGGAAGGAGGGAAGGAAGAAGAAAGCAAGCAGACATTTATTAAGTACCTACTATGTGCCAGGCACCATGCTAAGTAAACTCTTTACAAATATATCTCATTTGATCCTTGGATAGGTCTTGGGAAGTAAACAAGGGTGCCTGATAGTAGGGGTTTCTGGTGCATCTGTGACGTCAGTGCTATGGGTGACCCTCTTACCACAATCCATTATGGGTGATTCTTCAATTCAATAAGCATTTAATAAGTGCCTGCTATTCACAAGGCACTGTGCACTAAGCACTAGGAATATTTGGTGACTTACATTAGACAGGAGAGATAATACATGAATAGATATAAGTAAATAGAAAAAATTCAGCGAATACAAGAAAACACAGGGAGAGAACCCTAAATTGACTTTATTGTGGGTTCAGTAAATCCTTTTTGACTTTCTGTGGTACTGTTTAATATACTTAAGTAGGAACAGAGAAGTTAGAGGGTGAGAGGTAAACCAAGGCTGGAGTTTGGCAAGGCCTAAATAATAAGATGAGGAGGAGGGGATAAAAAAGTCAAAAATAGAGGACAATATATTACTGAACTAGTCAACTATATAGAGTCAAAACCATGAAAGGACAAAAGGGAGAACAGAATGGACTGAAAAGACAAGGAAAGATGGAAGGTCTAGAAGTCACAATGAGGTTAAAGAATAAACTTAGGAGAGATAAGATGGAAAGATAAAAGACTATAAATAGAGAGGACATTCAGGATTCGATATCATGGAAGTATGGGAATAATGGGGAATGGGGGGCATTAATAACAATTTTTTCATAAAATTTTCTATAGGGGACAGTGTCTCTTTTAATATCTCTAATATACTCTTCTGAGGCTATGTCTTTGTTGTCCCTCATCTTTGCTATGTGGCCAGCATACCTTCTTTTTTGGTTGTACATATGTAGAATATCAACAGTCTGTTTTGAGAATATCATTGTATGGTTATCATTAGACCAATTTCCTTGGCATTGTTGTAGATTTCACTCAATAAGCTTGTGTTCCTTGTGTTTAAGAATGCTTAAAGAACCTCGCCATCAACAGAAAATCTTTTGGTTGGAGCATCGGAAGCAATGATGTAAATTGTGTTTCTAAAGTCATAGGATTATGCCTCTAAGGGGACTCTAATCCAAGTCCCTCATTTTCCAGATGAGAAAACTGAGGTCCAGCAAAATAAGTAATTTTTGCCCTAGTTCACACAAGTAGTATGTGTCTTCCAGTGGAAACTGGAAGACCACTCATTGGGTTTGTTGTAGAAAAGATTCTTATTTCACCGACAGGTTTGATTAGATGGTCTAAGGCCCTTTCCAATACTGAGATAATAAGTTTGAATACTAAGGAGCCACCTCCTTGCAGAGCAGTGATGGATTGAGAGTTCAAAATGGAACACATCTTTGGATATGGCCATTGTGGGAATTTGTTTTGCTGAACTATTTGCTAGAAGAATTTTTGTTGTGCTTTATTTTTATTTTATTTGATTGGGGGTAGAGGGAGAAAGAATATAAATATTTCTTTATTGAAATTTTTAATTGTAAAAAGAATGTTGAGAGAAAGAGAATGACTGACCTTTTAACAGGTTGGTTCTTCAACTCATTCTTCAAATGAGATGTCAAAAAACATCTCTTAGGCTTCTCTCCCCCCATTCTCAAAGGCATTCTCTGATTTATGAAGCCTTAGGTTAGCTATAAGTGGCTGTTGAATGTATTACATTGGTCTCTTGTGATTTTCTTACTGCTCATGTAGGATGCAGGTCTATCAGCCAAGCTGCAGCCAAAATTGATGTTGACTTTGATTATGATGGCCCTCTGATGAAGACTGAAGTTCCTGGACCAAGATCTAGAGTGAGTTGACCATATCTGGCATGTGTGAATTGGGAATGTATTTAGAAGAGGAAATCATGAGGCTTGTAAAGCAAAAAAAAAAAAAGAAATGATAGAGCTCAGGTCATAACCACCTATACTGTCAGTCACCTGCAGGGTAGCCTATGGAGAGGTATTGAGTGTTAGGTGGGGCCAGTTTTCAATAGATCACCCTATAATCTGATAGCCAACTCCCATCCCTTTTTAACCCAGGTCCACATGCAATAAAAAATATAAATAATAAATTCATTGTTAGAATCATAGACTAATGAGGTTGAAGAAAAAATTGAAGGCTTCCTCCCTTCCATCACTCTCTGCTCTTCATGGACTCTACTTAGTTTGTGTACCATGCAGGTCCTTTGCTTTAGTTCCTCTCTGTATTAGCTTCTCTACTGCAGAATGGGAAGAGGAAAATCAAAGCAGAAGAAACAAGGGCTTATCAGTTTTGTTGCTTGTTAGCAGCAGGTCCGGAGGCCTGCTCACCTAATCCTTGTGGATTGACAGCTATGATAAAAGATTTGACCAAGGAGAAGGCTGTAACCATTGACCCCAGTCTAGATGGCTTTTTTGTCCCTTCTGTCCTTATCTACCAGCTCCCCATCACAAATGCTTCTTAACCTGGGACAAATACCTGTGTGCTGGAGTAGATTTTATACACCCTTATAGTCTATATATAATTGCTTCTTCCTAAATGCTCCAACCACCAGGATAGAACATTTAGCCATGCAGTGGTTGAATGAGAAGATACAATGGAAAGAGTACTGGCTCTAAAGTCAGAGGGCCTGGATTCAAGTCGTGCCTCAGACTCTTAATTACCTGTATATACTTTGGATAGTTCATCTAACCTCCCCAGGTTTGTTTCCTCATCTCTGCAATGAGTGGGTTGTACCACATGGCCTCTGAGGTCTGTGATTCTATGAATGCCAAAAGACCTTGTAGTTGGAGGCCAGTACCCTTATCAGCAGAAGATCAGATGGTTTCCATAACAATTCTGACGTGAGCAAGTAATCTAAAGATAACTTTTGAATCTGCAAGAATCTGAATGTGTTTCTAAAATAGATCCAAGGCCTGGAGCCCCTGTAAGCAGCCCCCTCATCCCCACCCCTGCCACCCAACTCTAAAGGGGTCAGAATTAGAAAGAATTTCTGGGTGACTTCACTGTGTTCTTTGTCATGAACAAGGTAGTTTCAGCAACTGCTTTCCTTGCTTGCGTCCCTTTCCCCCTACTCCTCCCACCCATTTTAGATTGGGTATAAAAAAGCTTGCCTAACAGAAGATCTATGTGGCACAAAGTCCCAGTTAATATTAATTTTCTCAAATCCTCATCCTTCCTCCCTGAAACTACTTTTCATTGTGTGTTAAGCTGGCTATTGAATTGTTTTATACATATTTTTCTCATCTTCTGATAGTCATAAAAGTGATGTACTGCTTCCTAATAAAAGTCCTGATTCAGCTTTCTGCAATAATGATTTTTGTTTTTGCTTTCAGGAATTAATGAAGCAGTTGAATGGAATTCAGGTAAACTATATGTGGGCCATCCCTTTTTTGACCAAAATTTCATGTCTCTGAATTTGCAGTTTGACCATATGCTTATTTAATGACTTTTCCAAATGCCCCTTTCTGGAGGGAGTTAGGACAATTGATGTGTTGGGACAAAAGGACAGCAGCTCCAGCCACTGGCCCCAGTGAGGGTCCCAGCCTGTCTCTCACTCTGAGCCTGCCCAGAAATTCAGGAAGCATGGAAATTCAGGAAGAGCCATAAACTCTTGACTCCTGTTTAAGGCTAGCCTGTTATGTGAAGACTGATTTTAAAGCTGTGTATTCTAGAAGGAGGTGAAAGCAAAAAAGTCAGGGGAAATTTCTTTGTGGCAAAGTAATATGAATAAGGCAGGAAGCAAGGCCAGGGGTTGTCAAGTGATCCGAAGTGACCTTTCTTGAGAAAGTTGTCTAGGCTGGGCCATGCTTCTGCCTGAGGTCTTGGGCATAGAGAGCACCGAAAGGATTCTGTGATGATAACTTTTATCACAAGGTCATTACATCTATTTCTTTGCTGTTCTCTTGTGCATGCTTCTATCAGATGTTGCTTTCACAATTCAGACACTGCGAACCACTCTGTCCCCTTCTTCCTCCCCCAACCCAACACATAACACCACATACACAGAGATGTCTCATCTGTGCCTAGGAGTGGAGTCATCTGTTTCTAAATTAAAAAACAAATGCACTAAGTTTTACTATTACAAAAATAAAAAGGAGGCATTTGTTGACCTGACTCATTCTGCTGCAAATTTTAGCAGCTACACACACTCATTTGCTTCTGTTTAGATTAAGTATAGATTTGGGGTATATCTAAATCCACAGGTCATAGAAACGTATCACGAATGTAAATTAAGGGTTTTCTAGGGACACAAATAACCTTCAGAGAAGAGTGCCTGCCATCGTCCCATCCTTATCAGAGTCAAACACTGGGGTAGATGAGAACCCCTGATACTATCCAGCATGGCATTTTTGGTATTCTTATTTATATGTCAGCTTTAACTGGGGTTGCAAGTAGGAACTAAGAATTTGAGACTATTTTCTACTTAGCTAAACAGTCTACCATTCTGCTATGGGATTCTCTGTCTATATGGTACAGTCTACTTTGTCTTTTAGACTGAATGCAGGAAGAATCTGAAAAAACTATAGTTATTTATGATATTTTAATGTAGGCTATATATTACAAGGTGTCTCAAAATTCTGAATAAAATTTTAAGTTATTAGAGTTTTAAACTGTACTCAGTCTTTTGTTAGAGAACATTGCCTAGTATCTGTTCTGGATTTGTTTGTGAAACCATGTCCTCTTATTTAAAACTCATTGATTAGAACAGATTGTTCTCATGATTTTTTTTTTTACCAATAAAAAAAATACAAAGTTGACTGTGGATGGACCTGAAGCTACAGGGTTATGATAAGAATAAATCAGTTTCTCTCCTTTTCCAAAAGAACGCGGAATCTGTTCATTTCTTCTGCAACTACAATGAGAGCCGAGGAAACTATCTGGTGGATGTGGATGGCAACCGGATGTTAGATCTTTACTCTCAAATTTCCTCCCTTCCTATAGGTAAGTTTCAGAAAAGATGGGCATCATTGGTCACAAGGGGGAATATGTGTAGGTATATAGATGAATCAGTGCAAATGGAAACCAGTTCAGCATGCTCTGTTACTAGTGAAGAAAAATACTGCTTTATTTACCAGGGACCAATAATTTTTTTGCAGATTATCCAGGCCTCTTTTGAACCTAGTTGACCTGGGACAAATCCCTGAATTCCCTCAATGGCAGCAAAGAAGTCTTGATACACATTGACACTCACTAGTTGTGTGACCTTGGGCAAGTCACTTAACCTCAGTTGCCTCATCCTGGGTCATCTCCAGTCATCCTGATGAATATCTGGTCACTGGATTCAGATGGCGCTGGAGGAGAAGTGAGGCTGGTGACCTTCCATAGCCCTCCCTCACTCAAAACTAAGTCAAGTGCAAGTCATATCATCATTTCTCTGATGGCATGGTCTTCTTCAGCAGCTAAGGACGAACACACACACATCACTACAGCTGTCATTAACTTTATTAAATATATACATATAAAACAAACTGAAGACATGGTCTCCAGAAAGCAAGAACTTAACATTTAAGCTAGATAACACTGGCAGAGACCTACCTTGATATGACTAAACAAATTTAACAAACATGTTTGTTAAAGAACTGAATTTCAATTAAATATGTAAATTTAATTCAGTGCAACAAATTGATAAGAGCTCTGGATTAGGTGCTCAAATAATTAAATCCTAGGTCTGGCTAGTACAGTTGAGCAAATCATTTAGCTACAGTAAAGGTTGAATTATCTTGTTTCTTTGGTACTATGCACATGCAAATTTTTGAATTTGTAGAGTTTAGATACAGGGTAGAGATTTCATTTAAACTTGCATATTGTGCATTATGTGATCCCCTACAAATAATCCATAAAGCCTGTTGGAGCTTGAAGGAAAAAAAAATGGGTATCAAATCTGCCCTTTCTTTTGGCTTCTTAATACTGCACAAATACATTGTTCCAGTTGATACCTCCTTACTGCAATCATATCCCTTATCCTGAGCTCACTGATATAGTTTCCCATCTTATAAGTGAGCCTTGCTATTACTGAAGGGCCCAACTAAATATATAATATTCAGGTCTCATATAGAAATGCTTTTAGCTCCAGGAAACTGTGATGTGTCATTTGCAGCTGGAAGACTTGCTTTGGGGTTATTGTGCTTTTTAAATATTTTTTTCAATTGATTCCTTGCTAAATTTAAAGACCTGTAGGCTGAAGATCTGGTGAAGAATGTGCCCTCAGAGAAAACGCAGGATGGTGATGGCAGTGGTCATCTTTGGCTGTCCTCCTACCCACCATTACACCCACACTGGCCTAAAGATATTCCTCCTTAAACTAACTTGGCCTTCCACACTCCTGCATTTACTGAGGACATTACCTCAAATATATTTACTTGCCATCAAAAGGCAATAAGGAGCTACCGAGTAGAGAAATTGAGATGATGTGGCAACTGCTGCAAATTCCAGCGCAAGAATCCGTCATTAACTCAGGGTGCATGGGTATTTACAAAATTTTCAGATTCAACAGTTTTTGAATTTCTTCTATTTTAAAAAACTCAATCCAGTGAATTAAATTAATTTCTTCTCCAGTTTGCAGATAGCTTCCGCTTAGCATCATAGACTTAGAGCCTGAAGGGCCCTGCCTTACAGGCCAATAGTCCAAGCTCCTCATTTTTTTAATAGAGGCCTAAAAGGTTAAATGACTTCACTCAAACAGTAAGCATTTATTAAGTCCTTATTCTGTGCTAAACACTGCCCTAGATAGTAGTGGTACAAAAGCAAAAAGTAAGATAATCTTTATCCTCAAGGAGCCTCCCCAAGGCCACAAAGGCACTAAGCGGCAGAGGGAGGATTTGAATCGTCATCTGACTCCAAATCTAAGGCCCAAGATTTGACTGATTCAGTAGTAGAAAGTAGTGACTGAGTGAATTTTCAAGCTCTCTTCCAGATCTACCCTTCTTCGAATTATAAGACAATTTAGTCTTAGAGTTGGAAGAGGCCTTAAAGGTCATCTGGTCCAACCCCTATCTGAAACATGAATTACTTTTACAACAGTCCTGATGGCTGGTCACTCAGTCTGTGTTCAAACACTCAGTGATGGGGTACTCATTATTTATT
Source organism: Notamacropus eugenii (assembly GCF_028372415.1). Taxonomy (NCBI): domain Eukaryota; kingdom Metazoa; phylum Chordata; class Mammalia; order Diprotodontia; family Macropodidae; genus Notamacropus; species Notamacropus eugenii. The sequence continues at coordinate 87,371,720 of NC_092872.1, forward strand.
GAAGTAGACCAGGGATGGGGAACCTGCAGCCTCGAGGCCACATGTGGCCTTCTAGTTCCTTGGGTGCAGCCTTTTGACTGAGTCCAAGTTATGCAGAACAAATCCTTTTATTAAGGGGATTTGTTCTGTGAAATTTGGATTCAGTCAATGGGCCACACCTGAGGACCTAGAAGGTCACACGTGGCCTCGAGGCCACAGTTTTCTCATTGCTGAAGTAGAGCATTCCATTTTTGGATGGCTCTGGTTTTTTTTGTTGAGTCAAAACATAAGAAACAAACTGTTTTTAAGAAGCATTGAGTCCTTTCAATTATAAAGCACCATTTATATAAAACTTTTGAGACCGTGCACAGTGACTTGGGGAACACCTGATGGAAAGGCTGAGCAAGAGTGATTACCCCTCTACTTCTTGATACCTTTGTATTCAAATCTCCAACTAGATTTACCTCCAGATAGATTCATTTTCATCCTCAGAACTTTATCCAGACCACTACACAGAAGATTAGTGGGCCATGCCCCATCATGCCAGGTTGGAACTTTAGTGCCTAGGAAGGAGTAGACAAAGGCAGCTTTGCATAGTGTCATATTTTCCATAAGGCTTTCATATCCATTATCTCATTTGATTCTCAAAACATTCTTGCAAGTAAGGGCTGTGTAGATGTGTGCATGTGCATGCTAACACATGGGAATGGTTCATTTTCTCACTGGAAGACCTGGCCTAAATTTTGACCCTGGGGCTTTTGATTTCCCATTCTAGCATTTCCCTCTAAGTGTCATCTGCTTGCCAAGATTCTGAGACTGAGAACAAAATGCTCATTTCAGAAAATCGTAGATTGTTAGGTATTAGGGAAATTATAGATCTCTTAGCTTAACCCCCTTATTTCTAGAAATCAGAGGCCCAGAGAAGGGACTTGCCCAGAGTCACAAAGTAAGTTAGTAACAGAGACAAAACTGGTTTTGTTCAAGTCATTTAGCTGTATCCTTCACTGTCCAAAACACCAAATAACTTTGCTCACAGAAATAAAGTTGCCTAAATTAATTTTTATAAGCCCCCTGAGCTCATATTTCTTTACTTATTTGTTATGCATGCTTCATATAGTCATGAGAAGTATTCTGGTAATTGTAAAAACTAAATTTTGCTCCTAGAGGGCAGCAAGTGTCTGGGATATAGTCAGAAGACCTAAGTTCAAGTCCCAGCACTGTCACTGTACTATCTGTGAACTTGGACAATTCCCTTTAGTCACAACATGCCTCAGTTTTCTTATCTGTAAAATGAAGGGGTGGCCAAGATCAGAGGTACATCCCAATCCTGCTTCCAGAATTAAATTAAAATGCAATAGAAAATATAACAAAATTAAGAAAACAAAAGAACAGATAATGTTAAGGTGGTTTTCTAAGTGATACATGGCACACAGAGATCCTAATGTAAGGTTTGGTCATAAAGTTTGACTCCACTGGTTTAGATGATCTCTAAGGTTCCTTCCAACTCTAAATCTATGAGCCTACGAATTAGGATCAATAGATATAAATATAATAAATATAAATAAATGATATAAATAGATATAAGTAAAATAGATGTAAATTATAGGGAAATAGATTTCAGCTCAGTGTAAAATGAGACTTGCCAATAATTAGATCTGCGCAGTAGGGAAATGGGCACTGTTGAGCAGTGAATTCTTCTTCACTGGAGTTCTTCAGGCTAAGTCTATGCTTCTGCTACTTACGAGCTATAGAATTTTGTGCAAATCTCAAACACTCTCCAAACTTCCATTTTCTATGAGTGTAGCCAGAGTGATTGAGACGTCCTTGCTGGAATGACCCAGGGAACTCCTCATCACCCCCAGCTGCAATCATAAATAGGGGTGGCAACACTATAATTTATTCCAAGGGTGATCTTGGTGATCAACAATCATGCTTTTAGAACTGGAAGGACAATGGAGCTGGAGTTGGGATGGACCCTAGAAGTCTTCTATTCAAGCCCTTCATGGTGCACAGAAGTTAAGTGACTTACCTATGACCACATAGGTGCTAAATCATTTTCTTTTCCTCTCCATCTCCTGTGAAAAAATGACAGTGGGTGTTTTAGGTCACCTCTTCTGTCCCTCCTAACTCTGAATCCTATGATTTTATGGCTGAGGCCACTTACCTTGCAGGTTTGGTGTCAGAGATAAAATGCTCTGGGCTCAAACCCAACCTCTACCACTTACTGTTTGCCCATGGAACATGTCATTTACCCTCTCAGAATCTTAGTTCCCCCATCTGTAAAAAGAAGATAACTCCTGTAGCACACAGGATTGTTATGAGGTACAAATGAGTTAACACAGGGAATGTCACTTTGTTGTATATGGAAAAGTGCTATATGAATATCAAATGTATTAGGAGACAGAAACCAGAAAATGGATTTTGATGACTCTTTTGACATAGCTTGGAAAAACTGAACATGGCATGTCAATTTGGAGGTATGATCATCCATAAAAAGCAAAGAGAGTAAAATGCCATTAAGAACTCCAGGTGACTATCAGTTTTCTCAGATCAGGATCTCAGCTTTATCTTTCCTATAGAAGCCAGAAAAACAATTGGAATCTGACAACCAGATTATGCACCCTTTGGGATTTAATAGTGTGCTCTTTGCCAGAATACACTTATCAGCCAAGACAGAGAAGCCCCACTAACTGCCTGAGCAGAGAGATAAGGGATTAACTTGGAAAGACCTTTAGCCAAAAAGAGGCTTCCTGCAAAAAAAGAAAAGAGAAAGAAGAAAGAAAAGAAAAAGCTTAAACCCAGAAGTCTCCTTAAAATGTCTAGAAAGTTCTAACTCTGGGTATTCCTCCCCTTTTTCTTCCTCTCCTCCTAAGAAATGAGGTTGGTTTGTCATGTGATCAGTTGTGGATCTGGATTGAGGGAAAATGGAGTTCAGCCCTATATTTCAACACTCATAAATTAATCAATCTGGAAAAAATTATCTCAGAGAGTAAAAGGCATATTGTGAATTCCAGCTAAGGGATTATCCCTGCCATGCATGCATGGCACAGGAATTGTAATGTTCCCCAGAATTAGGGTTCATAGAAGGAACCTCAGAAACATTCTGATCTTCCTTTTGCAAAGAAGGAACCTGAGGCCGAAAGAGTTGAAATAACCTGTATAAGGTTACAGAAATGCAGAGCAAATGATATTGCAGTATAGAAACAGCAACATCATGAAACAGTCTTAACAAGCTTTTAATGAGTTTCTGCCATGTGTCAGGCAGTGTACTAAGTGATGAGGAGACAAAGACAAAAATGAAAAAAATCTCTGCCCTAAAGGATCTTTAAATCCAGTCTGCACACCACTGTACTGCCACACTGCCAGCTTGATTTTTTCCCCTTTCTTCTAATAAAAGGGCCATCCCTTGACTCACTTCTTAAAGAGGCCTATTTACTGAATGGATGTTACCTCACTCTAAGTGAGAACCTGAAAAGACTTTAGCCTAAAAAGACCAAGGTCTCCTATTGCATCCTGGCCCATCTCCAGTCATCCTGATGAATATCTGGCCACTGGATTCAGATGGTTCTGGAGGAAAAAGTGAGGCTGGTGACCTGCATAGCCCCCCCTCACCCAAAGCAAAGTCAACTGCAAGTCATGTTATCATTTCGCTGATGTCATGGCCTTCTTCGCAAACAAAGGACAAACCCAACAACAACCACCACGTTCTGTATATCACAGAACTGGACACATAATTCTGGGCAGGTCTCGGCAAATAGCTGTTAATTTGACTTTGGAAACATGAGGTTGCTAATGGAAAAAGGAATGTTCTTATAATCTGGTTTTATTTAATTTCTATTGCTATCTGGTTTTTTCCCCTGTACTGGGAACATAATAATAAGAGGTCACACTTACTTGGGGTAACTAGGTGATGCAGTGGATAGAATGCCAGACCTGGAGTCAGGAAGACTTCTCTCCTGAGTTCAAATCCATCCTTAGATACTTACTAACTGGGTGACCCTGGGCAAGTCACTTAACCCTATTTGTCTCAATTTCCTCATTTGTAAAATTAGTTGGAGAAGGAAATGCAAACCACTCCAGTATCTCTGCCTAGAAAACCCAAAATGGGATCACGAAGAATTGGACAAGACTGAAAATAACTGAACAGCAACTGTTGCATGAGATGTTCCAAAAATCTTAGTATAGTTTTTTAAGCTGCTAAGGTTTGCAAAGCAATTGCTTATGCTATCTCTTGATTTTCCCCCATCCCAAAAACCTTTCAGGTAGGTGCTATTATCCCCATTTTTGGAAACTGGGTGACTTGCCCAGGGCCACATACCATCTGAAGCAGGATTCAAGACTACATCTTTCTAATTTGAAGTCCAGTGCTCTATCCACTATGCCACCTAGCTGCCACATAGTAGGCAAGCTTAGTAAATAAATGCAAATTGAATTAAATCAGATTCCCAATCACTAAACATATGTTGGCGCCTTCCACTTACTAGTCAAGTGCCCTTGGACAATTTGCTCTCCCCCTCTGAGCCTCCACTTTCTAATCTGTAAAATGATAAGCATAGTCATGACGAGACAAGTAGGTGGTGAAGAGCTGTGGACAGAGTGCGAGTCTTAAGGCTAGGAAGCCCTAAGGTAGAATTTTGTCTTAGATACTTAACTCGATACATGATTCTAAGAAAATCACTGAGCCTCTATCGGCCACTGTCAATGAGGCAGCTAGGAAATAGAGCACTGGGCCTGAAGCCAGGAAAATGAACTCAAATCCAGCCTCAGACCCTTGTTAGTTGTGAGATACTAGGAATGTCATTTAACTTCTGTTTGCCTCAGTTTCCTCAACTGTAACATGGGGGATAAAGGATTGACTAAATGGCTTCTGAGATCCCTTCTAACTCTAGCTCTATGATTCTATGATCCCACATTTGTTCTTAAGAAAAGATTCATTACAGTATTCAGAGGGCCAGAGGCCAAACTAAGGTAGTATGTGGTCAAAAGGAAGCAGGTTAGGGAAGTTTGGAGGCTTTTCTGGACTCTGATCACATCCTTGTCTCTCTCTCAGGTTACAGCCACCCAGCTTTGGTAAAGCTTGTCCAGCAGCCCCAAAATGTGGTAAGTCAATTGGCTTATAGGGAAAAAAAAATTATATTTGTCTGGATTAGGGCACAAACATGTAGAGGGATCAGTAGAGCAGGCTGGGACACATGGAGTTTATTGGGTGATAATGAAATGTGAGAATTTTTCTGCTCAAAAGCTTCTCCTTCTGAGCAAACTGGGTTTTAAATGTGAATGAATCAGATTGCACATGGATCTATTTCCTAGTCCTCTTTATGAATTAGGAATGCTCGGGTCGGAATTCTTTTGGCAGCTGGGTGGGTGGTTTTTAAATTGGGGTTTTTTTTGCCAGTTACAGCTTAACAAGCTCAGCTCTGTTTTGTTCCTTTAAGAAGGAACCAAAGTCCTTGGGAAGGTTTCTAATGAGGCCTATTTTGGGCCATGCTGCAGTGAGTTTATTTTCTTTTGAAGAGCAATTTTTTGTTTCTAAACTTTGTACAGATCCCAGATGCTATACCAGTTGATGCCAAATGAATGTGCCAACAAACATTTCAAATACATTTTGTGATGTCAGCTGCCGATAGGGATGGCACTGTACTGAGCAGGGCTTGACTGCAGGCTTTCTGAGGGAAACATACCCACCCTCAGCCGTTCTAGATGTCCTGTTGGATCCTGCCCTGCTCAGTAGATAGTGCTGAAATCTAGAGACAAGGAAACCATATGCATAGAATATTTTTGCAGAGTCCTTTCTTCCCAACTCTGTTTCAGTACAAGTATTTGATAATAACCATGATGATTATGATGTCTTGACTTCAAGAAAACCTGAAGTAGAATTATGATACTTAGTAGGTTTGTGTCCCTGAGCAAGCTGCCCACAGAGTAGAGATTCGGCATCTCTGAATGCCCAGTCACCTCCGAAGTTAATTATAAATTAATTCACTCTATTCCAGCCATCATGAATTTTCCTCCTTCCTCTAAGACAGGATGAGCTCATTTGTTTTTGTTTATTTTTTAGGGGGGTGGCTTTAGGAGAAGTTGTTAGTCTATAGAGAACTCCCAGTGAGAAAATTCCTTCTAGCAATGTAGTTTAGAAACTGTTCTGCAACTTAGAATCTTGGGGAACTGCCTAGGGCAGAGATGTGAAACTCACAGCTGGGCATAGCAAAAATCCCAGGGAAAAATTCCTTATCGCAGCCAGTACCAGATTAGAATGTAATTGGGACGTGCTTGACAAAAATACAATACCACATAGTTCATTTGTGGTTGGTTTTCTAAGTCAATGTGCAGAGATCTTTCTGTTTGAGTTTGAGGCCATGGATACAAGACACTCAGGAGCTAAATAACTTATCCCAGGTTCCAGAGCCCTATGTATCGCAGGTGGGACTTGCTAATTTTGAGTCCAGCTCACTAATCATTTCATCACACTGCCTCTCATTTAGAAATATGATAATTTTTCCTTTAAGTATAATAAGCACGCAGAGATGAATTGCAGGCAGAGCACTGGGGAGACACAGGAGACTCTAGTAAAGGATATGTGAAACCAACTAAACACATAACAATGAGCTAAGCTATAGGAAATCATCAAGGAGAAACTCACACAAAAGGTGCCTCTTTGCAGCTAATCTTTGCAGAAGAGCTCAGTCTGTGTTCCTCAAGTTACCCCCGGTGCCTTCCCTGCCAATGGACTCTTCGTTAAAATGGACTTTGCAGACAGGAGAGTTGATTTTTGCAAGTTAAATACAATATCGTTTGCAAGTTAAATACAAATAGCTCTAGATAAAATGTAACAAAATTGAGTAAAAAGGAAAACTGAGCTAACATAGTTTACTGAGTAAATTTAAAATCACCCAAAGAGATCATTGACATGATGAGATGGAATTTCTTCACACTGTTCAACCACCCAACTGAGGCAGCTTCATTGACCCAGCTGACTTACTTTTGATGCTCTGTAGATCCAGACTCACCTAAAAAATGTTGGTGATTCTGTATCCTACAGGAGGAGTGTTGCACACTCCCATGGTGTGGCTCTTGTTGGGGAGAAATAAACTTTTATATGTGGTTTTAAGAATATTGTTTATATCTTTCTGTATCTCAGAGGATCTAGAGCTTTGTATGTTACCTAGGGCAAGTCCTTCATTTTCATAGATGAGGCTATGAGGTTAAATGTTCCCCAAAGTAGTGTAGGGAGTAAGGGAAAGATCATGCATTTAAACTAAGGTCATCCTTTTCCAAATTCAGTACTCATTGCACTTCATCAAGATATCCATTTCTGGGTAGCATTGTGAAGGTTAACAAGTTGGTTTGAGTCCTGGTTGAAGACACAGTACTTCTCCTGTGTAAGGACTGACTTACAGAAACTCACCCAAGCCAGGAAACCCCAAGAGTCTTGTGCGTTTCCAAGGACTAGAAAAAGATTTGAGTGGTAGCTTAGAAGATTCCCACTGCCACCTCCTAGGATTAAGGGCTCTTGCTAGAGGCCATGAACTCTGGGTGGTAGATTTCTGCTTAACTGTTACACATTAAAACTAAGGCCCATGGTCCAGTCATATACTAGAAAAATCACTAAATAACATATCCTTTGAATCAACAGTACTGCTGGTCAATATATACCACAGGGAGGTCAAAGACACACAGAGAGAGTCCATATATACAGAAAATATATAGTAACACTTTTGTGCCAGCAAAAATAACAACAACAAAAACTCCAGACATTAGTATGAAAGGAAGCATTGTGTGGTAAGATTGAAGTCAGCCAACTTAAGTTCAAATCCCAACTCTGCTTTGAACAACTCACAGCATTCTGAACTTTCTATGGTAAACATTAGGGAGCCACTGAAGATTTTTGATGAAAAGAGTAGCATGACTAGATCTATTCATAAGAAAGATCATTCTGGAAACAGTTTTGAAGATGTATAGAATAAGATGGCTTCATGGAAGGCAAGCTGACCTCTAAGGAAACTATTACAAAGAATAGACGTGTGCTAACAAGAGTTCACACTATAGGATAGTGGTAGTGGGAATAGAGAGGAAAAGACACATGAGAGAAGCTGTAGACGTAAAATTAACAGAATTTGTTAACTGATTAGACTTTGAGGTAGTGGTCCAACATCAAAGCAGGGAGAGCAATGGAAATCCAAGTCGGGGACTCAGACATGAGGTCATAATTACATGAAATTGACAAGGGAGAGAATGTAAAGGAGAAAAGAAAGCTAAGAATAAACTCTTGGGTATTATTCATACTAAGGCATCACAAATCAACCAAATCAACAGGCATTTATTACATTTACAATGTAATACAATAAGAATTTATTAAGTGCTTATGGTATGCCAGGAACTACATTAGATGTGAGAGATGCCAAGACAAAATTAATGTTTCCTGATTTCATGAAACTTACCTTCTCCTGGGGTGATACAAAACATGTACAGATAGGTAAATATAAGGTATATATACAAAGTAATTTCAGGGGGTGGGGGGCACAGGACTAGCAGCTGTGGGCATCTGGAAGACTTCATGTAGGAGCTGCTATTGAGCTGAGCTTTCAAGGGAGCTAGGGATTGTAAGAGTCAGAGCTGAGGAGGAACTACATTCCAGGCATGCCAAGCAACCTGGACAAAGGTACAGATATGGTGGAAATAGTAATAGGCAGAGGGTGAGAAGACAAAAGGAGTGATTAGAGAGGCAGGAAACAAATCTGGAGAGGAGGATCTCTAAAGTCACGGGAGAAAAAATTATCTAGTAAACAAGGATAAGGGGAGAAGTGGTTATAAGTTGTTGTTTTTTTTTTACAAATAACAGATAATTTTTAAAAAACCAGATAATTCAAAGATGGGGGAGGATTGATCATTGGCAACCTTTGGGAAGCAGTTTCAGTAGAATACTGGGGACAGAGAACAAATGCAAAGGACTGAAGAGAGAACAGGTAATAAGGAAGTAGAAATAGTGATTATAGATATTTTCAGGAAAATTAACAATGAGAAAGGTGGGATGATAGCTGGGCAAATAGATCATACTTGTTTAAAAATAAAACAGATGATAGATGAGATACCTCCCCCCTTACACGAAATCTTAAACCTAGAGCTAGAAAGGACCCGAGATGCCATGGTATCCAATTCTGTTTTTATAGATGAGGAAACAGAGGCCCAAAGAGGTTAAATAATTTACCCAAGGTCATGTGGGTTATGAGCATCAGAGACAGAATTTGCAGCCAGCTCCTCTGACTTCAGCTTTTCCCACTATATCATACTGTCTCCATAATGGGCAAACAGTTGCCTTTTTTAAGGAATTGTTTGTAGGCAGATGGAAAGAAGCCAGAGGAACAGGATAAAAGGACAAAGGAATACCATGTTATCACAGGCAAATGGTTTTCTTCATTCCATGCCAGTGATTAATGGCATTCTGAAGAAGAATGCTTTGATAATAGCTAATTTACATGTCATCAAAACCAAGAATACCAAGTTTATGTTCGTTATGGAAAATGCCCTTCTCTTAGTTTCAGCATGATTCCTTGCTCAGGTTATTTCATTTTGCTTATATGCCTAACAAAAGGAAGCTCATAGCTCATGGGTCACAAGATTGTTTTTTAAATGAAGTCCCCAATTGCCCCCAAATCAGGAAATATAAATATAGCAGTATGTTCTGTGCTCAAGCAGTAGCTCCAAATAAGGGACCAGTCAGAATAGAAGACTCCTAATGCTGAGGAGAACTGAAAACATCCCAGGAAGAAAAGAAAAGCGGAAAAAGGCCTAGTAGGGTTAGCTGAAGACTTTTCCAAGGTAAATTGCCTACTGCGAGAGGAATAGCCAGGGAACTCAATCTCTATGAAACGCATGTTCAAAATGCAAAGAAAGGTATTCTCTGAAGCATGAAACTGTGTAGAATTGGCCTTAGGACCATTGTGTGAGTGATAATGCCATATACTGGAAAGGAGCTAAAGAGCTCAAGCGCCTGGTTGGGGTAGCTCCTTAACAGAGCATGCACCAGCAGATAACATAAGCAATAATTTCCTGCCTCACTGCATCATTATCTTTCCTGCTCACTCCCTGCTTACAGCAAGCTCAGAACTGGGAGCAGAAGGAAGGAGGGAAGGTGAAACTGAGGAACTTTGATGAGAGTAGGAAAAAAAATGTGTTCATATACTCATATTTTGGTTGCCCAGCTTTGGAGGCAAGTATTTCAGGGGATGGGGCTTATGGACATTCAGTAAATATTCAACCAAAAGTAAATTGTGCCCAGGAGGTTGACGATCTAATGCCAGAATTTATGCTTAAGGAAGGACATTCCTCTTAACAACAAAAAAAAGTCTAAAATTAAATTTTTAAACTGTATTTTTTCAACCATACCCTTGAATCGAATTGCAACAATACTAAAGTTCCCAGTGTGTTTGTGTTGTATTGTGATATTATATGACCCTGAATGATAACTTCTGTCTGTGCCCATGAGGATAGAATGTTTTTGCCCATAGTTTGGGCAATACTATCAGTGTTGAAACAGTAACAGGAAGGATTTCCTACATGACCACCCAGGGAAGCTCACCTTGCCTTTTCGGTTATGAACATCAGAAATATTCGCATAGTCAGTGACTAATAGGACAGCTAACAGCAGCTAGAATCCCAGTGGGTTGGCATGTTTGGCATTCCTTGTATAGCTTAGCCAGGAAAAGAAAGGTCCTCCCATGTATCTTAAGACACTGTGAAAGCTGCCCTCAGTGGGTTATGTTGGCAACCAAATTACTTCAAAGAGCTTTGGAGCTGGTGTTGAACAGTGGGAAGTCACTTATTCCAAATTGCTTGTTCAATTTCTGAACCTTTATTGATTACTTCTAGCAGCCAGGATGGTTCCAAGGCAAAAATTATATAGTAGATGAACAGCTGATCTTCACATTTCCCCTAGACCTCCCGTTTCAGAACTTCCTGCATTCTCCCAGCCTGGCTGACCTGACCAGGGACATCCCACATAATTTAATTCAATTCAACAAACATTTATTGAGTTTTTTGATGGTAAATTAGGCCATCTTTTGTCTCAATCTTATCTCACCCCTTAGTCATTGAATGGGAATTGCCTCAGACAAACTGAGACCTGGGAAAGACCTTAATTTAGAAAAGGCCAGAATCATTCAGGATATCTTGTCTTGCCACTGGACTTTGATGACTGTGGAGGAGAGAGTGAGGCTGATGACTTGGAGAAGCTCTCCCTCACTTAAATCCAATTCATGCTCAAGTCAAGACATTCACTCTCTGAACAAAAACAGTCTGTTTAGATCCTAAGTTATAAATCTTGCTTTTTTCCCCCACCAAAATAGAGGCAGTATCATACAAAGTACTACATTTGGAGTCAGAGGAAATAAGTTTGAGTCCCAGCTCTCTCACTCGCTGTGTGACTTTGGACAAGTCACAGTCCCTTTGAACCTCATTTTCCTTATTTGCACAATGGGGATAATAATTCTTACACATGGTTTGAAGAAAGGACTGAGAATATTTTAAAGCACTATGCAGACATGAGTTATTCTATAGCTTTTGCTGGCCTCGTTATGCGTGCTAACATGATGATGGGTGCTTCTGAGTTAATGTTACCTCTCCTGGGTACACAAAAGTCAGGAATTTCCTGGAAACGTGATGTCTAAGCTTAAAGTAGAGTCTTTTTTAAAAATTAATTTATTTACTTATATTTAATTTTCAGTATTCACTTTTATAAAATTTTGAGTTCTAAATTATCCCTCCTCTCCCATTCCCAAGATAACATGCCATCTGATATAGGATATACATGTATGATAGTACTAAATGTATTTCCACATTAATCATGTTGTGAAAGATAAAACAGAATCTTTAACAGCACCTTGGCAGAGCTGGGGGAAGATTATCATGCCCTTTAAATCATAGTACATATAGTACATAAAACACCTGCTTTGCTAACATAGTCTCATATCCTGAAAGAACGAGTGATCATAGAGGTTATCTAGTCTAGCCTCTGGATTTTAAAGATGAGGAATCTGTGGTCGAGAGATGTTAAAAGTGACTCAGCCAGTGTCACAAAATGAGCAGAGAGAGGATTTAGACTCAAGTCTTCTGATTCTGAATCAAGCACCCTTTCCCCGTACCACACTTGTCTTTATGCATTCAATATTGTCTATCCCTTTTAATCCTAAAGGAAACGTGTAACCACTAAGTGACTGAATATATAACAATTTGGCAAACTCATACAAACAGAAAAATACCAAAATAAATCCTGATGGGATGGTGTTTTGTAATCTTGTTCTCTCCCATTCATCCCTTCAAAAATAAATAAATGAAAGTACTTCTAGATATGTATACAAAAGACTGATTTGCAGTAGTAGCCAAAAACTACTGGTAGTTCATATGATATCAAAAAGCAATGATAAAGTTGTTGCTGTTAAGGGATGTGCTGAAAGGCTTTCAAGAGTAAAATTTGGAGAATTTACTATTTCTGTTTTTTAGGGCACATTTATCAACAGACCTGCCCTTGGTGTATTTCCTCCAGAAAATTTTCCTGAAAAGCTGAAGGAGTCCTTACTTTCGGTAAGTTTGGCATGAACACTTTGTCCTTGTTAAAATAAGAATATCATTCATGACTTCTTTTAGATTCCAATGAAAGAAATGTATAAAGAAATCTCTTATAGTGAGGTCACACATTGAGTTCAGGACTGATAACCTACCTCTCATTGACTTGTGGGCCAGTTTTATATGACACAAGAGACAGTTACCAGCAGTAGGTCACTAAGTTAAGAAAACTCCTGCTGCTCCCCACTTTCTGACATTTGAAAGTCAGCATCCCACATCCCCAGCTTGTCAAGGTCCAGAAATCTCTTATACAAGTATGCTGAAGAAAATAGAAAAAGACCCAAAGATATCAAAGATACAATTGTTGCTGATCTGACAGTCATTGTCATTTAGCCCTTTGATATATACTTTGTGCCTAATAAGATTTCAAGCAAGTTACAGCATAACCCAGTGCATAATACTTATACCACAGAAAGCAATATAGTCATATAGGTAAAATCCACCCAAGTACCCAGACTTCCCAGATCTTCAGTATTCTTACAATTAAGATTTCTCACCTGTCTTACTATTTCTCCACAAAGACATTTAACTCCAAAGCCACAGAATAAGGACCAGTTTAGAAAAAATCACCTAAAGTTCTGATTCTCCTTGTTTTACATGCTCTCTATAGGCAGTTTCAGGATGCAAGAGAGTCTGATTGCTTTTCTGCTGTCACAAGTCAGTTGCCTTACCTCAGTCTCTCTGGCTACTTTAACACTCAGTGGTTATGAGTTAGACCTAACACCAGTTTTTTTTTTTTTTTGTTACAAATACTAATTCTCAGTCATCAGCACTGCCCTATCACTTCATATCAGAAAATCAGGAGTCCAGAATATATTTGCAGTTCAATTCAGTAAACAATTCATTAGCATATACTATATTTAAGTCACAGTATACACTGTAGGACTACAAAAACCAAAATGAGGCAGTCATGAACTTTAAGAAGTTTGTATTCTAGTGAAACTGGACAATATAACAGGTAGATAAATAAGGAAGTAGAAGGTCATCTGAGGAGAGAAAAAAACACTAAACCCTGCAGGAAATTAGGAAAGGCTTCATAGAGGAAATGACACTTTAGTTGCACCTTGAAAGAAAATAAGGATTCCAGGCTAAGGACTGAGTACATTTCAGGCCTGGGGGGACAGCTTTTAGAAAGTTTATGGAGACAGGACATGGAATCAGCTAGCTGTCCAGTTTGGCCCTACCATAAATTATATGTCAGACTAAGGAGTTTGTTTTATTATAAATGTAGTAGAGAGAGATGGTAAAGATGTGTGAACAAGGGAGTCACGTGATCAGACCTATATCTTAGGAAGAGAATGTTGCCAGCTATATTAGAGAAGGGCTGGAAGCTGGAGTTCCAGTTAGGTTATTATCACAGTCCAGGGAAAAGGTGATAACGGTCTGGTTATGTGATTGAACTGAAGGAGATGGACTGATCTTGTATGTTAGGGGATATAATTGCTTTCGCACTTGATTGGATTTGGGGAAGAAGGAATGAGAAGAGTCTAGGATGACTCTGAGGTTGTAAATCTGGGTGTCTGAAAGGATGGCAGTGCACTCAGTAGAAGTAAGGACATTGAGAAATAAGTTGGAAAAGATTGCATCCAGATTTTGACGCCAGATCAAGGAGTTTTTATTTTGTCCTAGAGGCATTACAGAACCACTGAGTTGTCTATAGCCAAGGAGTGAAATGATCCTTTTTTTTAGGAATATAAATTTGGCAGCTATGTGGCATTGGAATGGAGAAGAGTAATAAATTAAGAGGCCACTGTGATGGATCTAGCAAGAAGTGATGAAGGGGCCCAATTCAGAATTTTGTTTCTGTAAGTAGAGAAGAAGTGACATATATGAGAGATGTGGGGGAGATAGGATTGACAAGTCTTGGCAACTGATTAGACATAGGGGAGAAAGGAGAGAGTGAAGAATTAAGGATAACTCCAGGGTTATAAACTTGGATGAGTGGAAAGATGATAGTGCACTTGACAGAAACAGGGAGTTAGAAATTAAGAGTAGGTTCAGGAAGAAAGGCAACAAATTCTATTTTGCACATAGATGGTGGAGATGCTTAAGTGGAGCTATCCACCAGGCATTAGTGATATGGGACTAGAACTCAGGCCTTGTATATGGAAACATCTGCAGAAAGGCAGGGATTGAATCTGTTGGCACTAATTAGATCACCAGAGAGAAGGTAGAAAGACCAAAGAAGTGGACTGAGGAAAGAGCTCCCTCCAAAGGGGGATGAAACTCTGATCATGGTCTAGCAAAGGAACTAAGAAAAAACATCCAGATGGGTGGGAATGGAAGCACAAGACAACAGTGTCATAAAAGCCAAGGGAAGAGAATGTCCAGGAGGAGGGAAAGATCAACAGTGTCAGAAACTGCAGAGAGATGCAAAAGGACAAAGACAAAAAAAAGGCCATTGGATATAAGATTGCTAGCAAATTTAGGCATTTAACCTTGGGAAACAAAAAGTAAAGCTTGAAGTGTTTAGTATTCATAACTGTATCTGACAGCTTGGTTTATCTGCCTTTTCCTAGGTGGCCCCAAAAGGCCTTTCCCAGATTGTCACAATGTCCTGTGGCTCCTGCTCTAATGAAAATGCCTTCAAAACCATATTCATGTGGTACAGGGTGAGTCTATTTCATACTCACAAAGGCCTCATCAATTTCTTCATCTTTAAAATGAGAGAGTTAGACTACGTTCTCTCCAGCTCTAGAAATCTATTTTATACTATGATGTGAGGAGGAAGAAGAGAAAACAAGCACATACACGTACCATGTGATATGTTTCCAAAGTAATGGCTATGAATGAACCAATATATAATAAAATAAGCTAAGGCAGAGGAAAAGAGCTTCGATGGGTTAATTGTTGGGGGTTTCCTAAGGATAGGTTTAAAGCCCCAATATATTGGAATTTATGACCAAATGATACTCCTCATCAAAAAAACAAAGAGAGGAAGTCTGAATGAGTCATTTTATGAAAGAAGGGGAAGAAAACTGACTAGAAACACTGGAAGAGCTGGAAGGAACCTTGGAGGGCATCTTATACGACATTTTGCAAATGAGGGGGCTGAGGTATAAATAGGGATGAAACAGTAAGACTGATGAGGTAGTTTGGGGCTGCCTGGAGAATGTATGGGAGAGGTCATTGAATGCTAATACAATAAAACCCACTAAATTATGACTTGGGAGGACAAATTCATATTAACCAACGTGAGCTTAACAAGTCTCCACATCAACTCCAGCAAGAGATAAGAGACTTTATGACCAACTGAACAACCTATATTACCCTGAGAAGTTTGAAGTATCAGAGTTTTCCAAAGAGGCCAGGAAACCACATTCTCACATTTTCCAGAATGTGGGATTCTGACCCATGTGGTTATTATATTTTTCCTGGGACTCGATTTTTTTTGTCTTCTTCCATCTCCCTTCTATCCCTCCTTGATTATTCAAGCTGATTGAGATCTCATCCCTCTTCCCTTTATGTTACAGCTAAGAAACATAATTGTAGATAAAGGACCCATAGTTTTTCCCTCTTTCCCCTTTCTCCAGGGATTCTAATAATAATAATGATGTAATAGCAGTAATAGCTAATATTTATATAGGACCTACTGTGTGCCAGGCATGCACTACGCTGAACATTTTACAGAGATCTCATTTTATCCTCACAACCCTGGGATGAGGAAACAGAGTCATATAGCTAGCAAGTGTCTGAAGCCAGAATTGAGTCCAGGTTTTCCTGACTCCAGGCCCAGCACTCTGTCCACTGCACCACCTAGCTCCATTATTTCCACATGTGCCCCTTATAACACAGGGCTTTTGTTTCCAGCTTCAAACACTGGAATGCACAGTAAACATTGTTTGCAAAACGATACTGGGCCAGCCCCGTGGTGTCCTTTTCTTCTTTCCTAATGAATAAAATCTTTTGGGTTGGTGGTGGGGGTTGTTTTTGCTTTGTTTCAGAACAAGGAGAGGGGTCACACTGCTGCCACAAAAGAGGAGCTAGAAACATGTATGATTAACCAGGTAAATGGACTTGCACTTATTCTCTCAATTCGAGACTTGAAAGTATTGTTGGTAGCCAGTGACAGTGTGATCTCAGCCTATATACATCCATGTACTGTCACCAGGGAACATGAGATGATGAATTTCCCTGTCTGGTCCCCTTCTATCTCTGTGCGTGCGTGTGTGTGTGTCTGTGTGTGTGTGTCTATAACACCAGACAAAGATTCTTGGCCTCCTAGAGTTGGGCATCTATATAGGGATTTCTCTGGAAAGCGTCAGGAATTTCACTAGTCTAAGAATAGTAAGTGCCTCTTCACATTAATGAAAGGCGTAACGATTTCTTCAGCAATATGGAGAGGTAGAGCTAAGAACTGGCTCAGGAAGATACCTTTTGCTCTTCAAAACGACTCAGATCTTAGGGTCCGAGGATTCCATCTCAAGTTCTAACTAATATCTCCAGCTTGAAACAGTTAGAATAGTGTCCATATTCCAGACCTTGTTCTAACTCTGGTGGGGCACTAGAAAGCATCATGGGAAATAGCTGTTCCATTTTATTTGAAGATGAGATATTCTATTTTTGGTTCTATCTTCCTTCCTGAAGAGTAATTGATACCTTCCTAGGGAGATGCTGGGAAAAGTCTGAAGTCTTAATTTGTGAAGGGCCTGGCTCCCCTTAATCCAGCTCAGCTCTTCTAAAGGATTTTGATATCTCCCATGGGTTTTGTTGGCTTGTCTTTCACTTTGAATTGTCCTGGAGGGATAATCATCTCAACCGCAGTTATGAACCACCCACCTCAGGTCCCCCACATACATTAACAACAGTTGCATATGCCTGAATGTGACTGTTATTTGGTGTTTGGGGATTCTAGGCATAATATAGCTCACTAAACTTTGTATAAATGATTTATTTTGTTTGTCCATCTAATTGACTTAAGCTATTGCCATGTTTCTTAAATTCTAAGAGACTAATCTCTGGTGGAGTCCAGAGAACAAAGTATCCTGGCCCTCCACGAGGGAATAGTGACTGACTGTTTTATGTTTCTAGTATCCAGGTTGCCCGGACTACAGTATCCTCTCTTTCATGGGTGCATTTCATGGGAGAACAATGGGTAAGAATGCCACCACTACTTGTTTCCAAGTTGGTATTTCTTGGCTTGGCAAAAAAGTTTAAAGAATTTAATGTTCTGAGGAAATTGATCTGCCCACAGGACACTGGGGAAGGGACAGGAGCTCTCCTAAAAAGGTCCTCCTCCTGAGGGTTGATGACTCTAGGGTTATTAAAAGAGTTGGGCAAGAGCCTTCCATCTTTCTTTCAAATGCTGCTCCTCTCACACTCCACAAGAAGATTCTAATTCTTGGTTATGCGGGGGGTTTGGATTTAGGTTGCCTAGCTACCACTCACTCCAAAGCCATTCACAAGCTTGACATCCCTTCCTTCGACTGGCCTATTGCTCCATTTCCTCGGCTAAAGTATCCTCTGGAAGAGTTTGTGAAAGAGAATCAACAAGAAGAGGCCCGCTGTTTGGAAGAGGTAACAATCTCCCCTGAGCACATGTACTGGCCTTCCTAACCTCACTTCATTCCTCACTCTGAGCCTTGGAAACACCTTATTGGTCAAGTCAGGGTGAGGAGACATGCAAACAAAGGGTCTGTCTGAGGAACTGAACAGCTGCCATCAGTAGAGAAATTGGTCAGAATGGGGGCTGTGTCTCAGCAACGTGAAATTTGGTCCTTATTTCCCAAATGCCAGAAAAAACTCAGATATAATATCAAAAAATCTTACGACTAAAAGGAACCTAGAGCCTGTCCAACTCAACCCCTCCATTTCCCACATACAATTTGGAAATTGAGGCTCAGAGAGATCAGGTGGCCTGTTCATTATTACATATTTTTTCTTCCCCCAACTATCCCCAGCTTTTCATCAAACCCTTTTGGGCAACTGCTCCTCTCCAGACTTCCACTGAACTCCTAAAATAATTATAATCCTTTATCATTCATATTATTGTACTCTCTGTGTATATTGTTTTCTTTTCTACTTTTTCCACTGCACCACTTCATATGTCTTCCCATGTTTTTTTTTTCTGATTTCTTCACTGTTTCTTACAATGCAATACAAAGATATTGCATTATATTCATATACAACAATTTGTTCATCCATTCAGTCTATCCTTTTATTCACAATTTTCTACCCTCCTTTTTTCAAAACTAATTTTACTAGCATAAAAGGTGCTACTATGAAAATTTTACTATAATATATTGGGGGGGGGGGGTGATATATGCTCAAGCCACCAAGCAATAAGCAATTATTAAGTACATACTCTGTGCCAGGCACCATACTAAGTGCTTGGAACACAAGTACAAGCAAAAAGAAAGACTGTCTCTGCCTTCAAAAACTTATATTCTGATGAGAGAAAATACAAAGCAGGGAGCTGAAAGGGAAGGCGTCAGAAGCATAGCCAGGAGAGGAATGAAGACTAGCCAGCCTGGGCCATGCCAAAATGGAGGTCCTAGAAAGAACTCACCATAGAAAATGGAACCAGCAAGGCAGAGTGGTGCTCTAGGGTGAGAAGGCCCCAGACACCAAGGGAAGTTCCAGGGTGAGAAGGTAACTGAGTCATGGTGGCCAAGTCTGGAGAGAGTCAGAAGCGGTCAGGAGGGGGATGAAGTATAGCTGGCCTGAGCCCATCTCCAAAATATAGGCTCCTGAAAGAACTTACCAGTGGGAGAAGGGGACTGGCCTAGCAGAAGAATGTTCCAGAGTGAAAAGGCAGCTAAGCCATGGTGGTGAAGTCTGAAGAAGTCAGGAAAGAAAGGGAAGCGCAGTTCAATCATTTTGTTCACATGATCCAAATTGTTTTCTAGAATTGGTTGGACCACATTCACATCTTCACTGACAGCTGTCTTCCCACAACTAGTGGTGACTGACTCTGGCATCATCTCTGCTGATTTAAAGGCTATGAGATGAACTCTTAAGAGTTGAAAAAACTTAATGCTTTAACACTGAATAAAAGATTTGTTTGTGAATCAAGTATTCAGAGCCGAGTCAAAGGGTATAGAGGAGGGATGAGGAAAGAGGAACTGTTAATTACTTAGCATGAATATGGCAAGAGTTATGTGACATAAAAAGGTAGCCTTCCTGGGGTTCCCTGATACAGCTCTTTGGGCTACTAAGAGCCATCAGGTGCCTCCTGGTACTATTGGCATTCCTGGACATCTTACATAAGCCTTCCTGGATCAGGGTCTTTTAGAACAACCAGTCACACTCATCCTCCTGAAGCTGAATTGTGACATACATTACTTTTTTTCACAAAAAGTTTTATTGGGGACTTTTTTAAATATCAAAATCATTTTTCACTCAGTAGCTCCCTTCACCACCACTATCCATCCATCCTTGTAATAAAGAAAAGTTCCACAAAACCATAAGTCCCAGTGACCATGGCTCACAGATCCTCTATACCTGTGACTTCCACCTTTTTACCAAGAGACAAGTTATGTGTTTCAACCTTTTTTCTCCAACAGTAAAATTAGACACTGCAATTCATTGAAATTCAGGTGCTTTTCGGCATGGAGTTTATTGTTATTGTTGTTTCTACATTATTATATCATTGGGCATAAAGTTTCTCCCAGCTTTTTTCTTGGCTCTGCATCAGTTCATGCAAATCTTCTTACATTTCTCTCAGTGTCTGAATTCACTCTCACCCTTCCCTCCCAAACTGGTGCCTGTTCTTTGGGTATTGGTCCTGGGTTGTTGAGAAGAATTGATTATTTTAAACATGGTGGTTGCAGGACGAGAGATGAGGTTGTGGTGTGTTGCCTATTGCCTGACACTTGGTAGGCACTTAATAAATGCTTATTAATAGATTGTTCCTTTGAAATATCTGATGTCTCTTTAATTTCCCTCAGACTTTTCCCTGGACAAGTCCTCATCATTCCTAAGTACTGAAACCAGATAAGCTTTTTTTTCCTTATAGGATCGTAAAGATAAAGATCATCATTAGTTATATACTTCTCTTTCTTTATCCAGTTGGATGCTAGCAGTCTTTGAATCTGAAGCACAAGAGTAAACCTTAAGGGTCAATTTGTTTAATTTTTAAAATGCATAAAAGGCATTTAATGGGGTCCTGGATTATAAAATATCAACACAGCTTAATCTGTCACTATCTGTATTACCTTGGTGAAGTCACTGTACCTACCACCTCTGACGCTCTTTCCTCATCTGTAATTTGGAGTTGGACTAGATGACACTGAAGGGCCCTTCCAGCTCCCAATCCTATGAGTTTAAAACACAGAGAATACTTTAAAATAAGTCCAGTATCTTAAATAATACTACTTTTTACTCTGTCATTTATATCATATGGGTTATGTACTTGGGGTTGGAGGTTTTTGTTTTGTTTGTTTTTTGCTAACAGGGTTTTCATTTTTTAGTAATAACACATATGCAGGAAGTTCCTTTATGTCTTAAGTGTGAACACTTGAACATTTTTCCTCTTCACCCAAAGAAAAATGCCTTTAAGAGACGCTGATTTGTAGGTATTAGGTACATTTTGGAAATGAAATCACCTGTCAAATATCTTCACAGAAATGATAAATCTGTTTTGGAGGATGGTGTAAGACTGATTAGAGTTGTATAGGAATCGGGAGAATAAGCATATCTCTTGAAGAATCTATGCTGAAATCTACCCTTCTGCCAGATCAGGACATCCACAATTATGCAATGTAAAGAATACTGGATTTGGAGTGAGAGAACCTTGGCTTAAAACTTGGTTATTTCACTCACTCTATTTGTGGCTTTGGACAAGCCATTCCTCTTCTTTGGCTTTTCTCTAAAATTAGGGAATTGGATTAGCTGACCTTCCGGCCCCAAACTCTAGAGGTCCATGATCCAGTGACCCATATGTATAATGATGATAACTGATCTATATCTGTAGGTGCAGAAAGTCCCAAGAAACAGAATATAATTTATTCTTTTTCTGTCCAGGTGGAAGACTTGATTGTGAAATACCGGAAAAAGAAGAAGACTGTAGCAGGGATTGTTGTGGAGCCCATCCAGTCAGAGGGTGGGGACAACCATGCATCTGATGACTTCTTTAAGAAACTGAGAGACATTGCTAGGAAGGTCAGTGAAGCTTTTACATGGGTAATAATGATACTAGTTTTCATTTGCATAGTGGTCTAAGAAGTTTGCAAGATGCTTTACAAATGTCAGTTCATTTGACTGTCCCATCTACTTGGATTATCCCTGTGTTAAAGATGGAGAAACTGAGGTCTATGGAAGTTAAGTGACTTTCCCAGGGTAATATGCCTATAGCAGGATAACGAGTCCCATTTTTCTGACTCCAGTGCTCTCCTTGCTGCAATGTGATTCCCCTGCCTGGGCCACCAGGATTTTTCAGGCTGTTATCTCTTTTCAGCAGGAAGGTTTAAAAGTGCTTTTCTTTTTGTATTGTTGGTAGAGGATCATAGAAAATCTAAACCTTCTTAAAGAGTTGACCTTAGCTTCCTTCAAAAAATAGGTCAGGCACAACCCGAGGACCTATCTTCCCAATTATTATTCCTCTTTCCCCTTGAAGTTGGATTTTTCTAGTGCTTTGTATAATTTATTTTGGACTTGATTTGTGATTTCATTGGCGCAGGGCAGAGGTATCAAACTCAAGAATCGGAAAACTCAGAAAAATTCCTGAGTGGAAGCCAGTGTAAAATATAATTAGGAAATGTTTAACAAAATTAATAAAATTATAATACAAGAAAGATAATGGTAATCTGTGGTTTTCTAAGTCACTATATGATCCACAAGGATCATTTTCTGTTTGAGTTTGATACCACTGATATAAGGGAATTCTGATGAGGAAACTCACCACAATAATGCAGATTAGTGTGCTAGGCAGTTTATAGCTTTTGCTTAGCTGCATGTAGAGAAGATTAGTGAGGTGTTTAGATTTTTTTCCCAGTCCCCAAATCTGTCATTTCAGTTGAGGATTCTGTTACTTTAAATTTTAAATGTTTCCAGGATGGCCTCAGTTACTTTGCCCTTCTTTCTGGAGGTCGGTCCCCTCTCTGTGAATGCTGGGGAATGTGAGAGTTTTGGGGGGTTTTTTTCTGATTATTTTCCAATAAAAAGTAGGTTCCTGGAGTGCTGGAATGGCTTCTTTTTTTTTTCCCTTTCTTTTTTTTTTTGGCTTTGTATTTCCAGCAGCTTGCATAATACTTTTGACATACTAGGCATTCAGTAAATGCTTTTTGAATGAATAAATGAATGTATTGGTGGATGTGTTAGCGTGTGTTCATCCTTTGTTGCTGAAGAAGACCGTGCCATCAGAGAAATGACGACATGACTTGCACTTGAC
Source organism: Notamacropus eugenii (assembly GCF_028372415.1). Classification (NCBI taxonomy): domain Eukaryota; kingdom Metazoa; phylum Chordata; class Mammalia; order Diprotodontia; family Macropodidae; genus Notamacropus; species Notamacropus eugenii. The sequence continues at coordinate 87,394,647 of NC_092872.1, forward strand.
TTTGTTTTGAGTGAGGGAAGGCTGTGCAGGTCACCAGCCTCACTTCTCCTCCAGAGTCATCTGAATCTAGTGACCAGATAGTCATCAGGATAATGGGAGATGACCCAGGATGAGGCAATTGGGGTTAAGTGACTTGCCCAAGGTCACACAGGTAGTGAGTGTCAAGTGCCTGAGGGTGGATATGTATTATTTTCTCAAGGAAGCCAAGATCAAGGACTTCAACCAGATGAAATATTAATAGATTTGGTTTGGGTTGGTTCCAATTCAACAGTTTGAGGAAGTACATGGAGGCAGTGCTGGCTTAAGCTAATTCACAAGGGGGGTGGGAAGTCATTAATAGGGTTCAGTAAGATGTTGATATTTGGATTTGGTTCAGGTCTGACTTGGTCTGTCTGCCTTTTTGGCTCATGATTTAGTCCAAGTTCAAAATTCTACCCAGTTCCCTTTGCAGAGTGTTGATTTTCCCCTTTCCTCTAAACACATGCCCTCTCTCCCCGCAGCATGGCTGTGCCTTTCTAGTGGATGAAGTACAGACTGGAGGGGGCTGTACTGGCAAGTTCTGGGCCCATGAGCACTGGGGATTAGATGATCCAGCTGATGTAATGACCTTCAGCAAGAAGATGATGACAGGAGGATTTTTTCACAAGGAGGAGTTCAGGCCCAATGCTGTGAGTACTTGACTGGCCCTTATTTTCCATATGTAGGAGCAAAGAAAGGGAACCAATAGAATGATTTATTTTAGTATAGCCCAGGGCTGGGGAACCTGCAACCTTGAGGTCACATGTGCATCCCTTTGAATCCAAACTTCACAGAACACATCCTAAGGAGAGTTGTTCTGTGAAATTTGGACTCAGTCAAAAGGCCACACTTGAGGACCTAAAAGTCCATAAATGGCCTCGAGGCTGCAGATTCCCCACTCCTGGTATAGCCTCATTAAATGTAGAGGAGTAGGAGGATGCTTTAAAGTGCATTTCCCTTATAGGGTGACATGTTTAAAGAATGAAAAAGCCTAGTGAATGGGTTCTCTATTGAATGTGTATGTGTGTGCCTATGTTTGCATACATTTATATGTAGGTATAGTTAGTACAACAACTGAAATTAACTGATGCAAACTGATAGTAACAGGTCAGGCTTGATGCTGAAATAATGAGACTTGAACTTGTACATACAAAGTCTTGAAGTCTTCAATTGCTCAATTTTTTTTGTTTAGAAATCTCTTACTTCCTTCAAAACACGGCTCAGGTGCCTCACAAGGCTTCTCCTGAACACCCATTCCCCCACCTAATCATTAGCATTCTCCCTCTTTAAAATATTATGTATTATTTTGTATTTGTAAAAAATTCAATCTGTGATTTCATTGGCATAGGGCTATTGTATCAAACTCAAATAGAAACATATCCCTGGGGCAGCATATTAACTTAGAAAACCACAAATTAACATTATCTATGTTGTATAGGATTTTTATTTATTTTGTAAAACATTTCCCAATTATATTTTAATCTGGTACCCATGAGTTTTGACACCTCTGGTGCGGAAAACCCTGTGAGGAAACTCCCACTACTAATGCAGTCAGCAGCTATTAACTGAAAGACTATATGACATGTTTAGTAGCACATAACCAGTGTGTATCAAAGACTAGCTTTCTAAACATTGTGCCTCTGTGTTGCTTTGTATGACAATAGTAGTGTAGTCTTCTTTTTCTGTTCTATTTTATATGTAGAAATCCTAATTTATTTACACATTTCACATTACATGTAATACATACATATTGCTTTGCATATGCTTTGGGAGAGGCAGTATAGCAAAGTGGATAGAGAGTTGGCCTTGGAACCAGAAAGAACTGGATCCATGTTTTCCCTGTTGTATGTACTTTCTCAGTGCTCCAGACAACTCTCCAAAACTTTATAAATTGCAAAATAAAATGCATTGGTATTAGGAGTTTCCTCATTTGGAAGTTCCCTATACCAATGAAATTACAAGTCTAGTATCTATCCCGATCTGCTTTATGTGTATGTGTGTTGATTTATATATACTTTTATTTCTTATTTTTATACGTTATATGGTGGTTGGGGGGCTTTTGTCATTGTATCCCTAGAAACCACAACACAGTGCTTTACACATAGCCAGCACTTAATCTCATAATAAATGTCTGTTAAATTGAATTGAATAAAATCAGATAGTGAACAAGCATTTATTAAGTGTCTACTATGTACAAGACAGTGTTCTTAGTACTTGTGATACAAAAAAAGAGAAAACATTGTTTCTGCCCTCAAGGAGTACACATTTTAATGGGGGAGACAAGATGCAAATAACCCTGTGTGTGTGTGTGTGTGTGTGTGTATGTATACACACACATACATTGCATATATGTAATGGACAGTGATCTCAGAGGGAAGGCACTAGGAATGGGGGAACTGGAAAGCCTTCCTTCATAAGGTAGAATTTGAATTGAATTTTGAAGGAAGCCTGGGATTTTAAGGGATAGGAGGAAGAGCTTTCCAGGCAAGCTCAGGGGATCCTACACGTTGTAGGAACTGTAGTTGGCTGTGAGTGGGAATGCATTGCAGTAATACAGAGGCTAGCACTGGCTTTTGAGGTTTGACTATAGGTATTCCCTAAAACTTGTACCTCTCTTTAAAGCCTTTCCGGATTTTCAATACTTGGCTTGGCGACCCTTCCAAGAATCTGCTGATCGCTGAAGTCATCAATGTCATTAAGAGAGAGGACCTCCTCAGTAATGTTACCCATGCAGGGAAGGCACTGTTGACAGGGCTGATGGATTTACAGGTAACCGACCACTTATGGGAATGCAAGATCCAAAGGGGTTCCTTAGAACCCTCATGAACTGGGTAGAGGACAGCACTTGAGTTGAAATTCTCTCCTTTGACCCTGGCTGCTCTCTGATCCTTTTGTCCTCTCCTGCCAGATATGTCTGGCTCTCAGAGACACCTGGATCAAAATAGCAGATCTAGTCACAATAATGATGGCTACCTCACCCATCCTGCAGGCAGACCTAAGCCAGGGACCGAGTCAAACTTCCTTAGAGCACAAACTCCTCTCAGGTTTGGCACACTCAGAAGAGTTTTGTGTTAGAGAATAACCACAGAAGCTCTATTTCCAGTCTACTGCAGTAATAAGTTCTATATCTGAAAGACTGTCCTGCCACTTGGGACCTCCAGAGACTTACCATGCATGTAGCAGTACTATGCCTAAGCATTTCTTAGCCCCCTGAATTCCTGAGCTCTCCCTTCCCTTTCCCTCTTTTATCTGGAACACTTAGAACCCCTATCCCACTCTCGTGCCAACAATTTAATCTCTACTCTAAGGGCATTTGCATTCATACCAATTTAAGAACTCAAAATAATTCTCAGAACATATCTTAAAGCCCAGTAGAGAGACAATAGCAGAGGCCACACTGCTTCAAGCTATGACCAGAACAGCCATAAGGTAAAAGTGTATTTCATCCTTCACTGACTTAGAAGGTTGTTTTTACAATCTGTGTAAATACTGAGCTCACCCAATCTAGAAGCATCTAGTCACACATGACCGGCATTGCATCTGGAGAGCTGCTAAGCTGTGCGAGGCTATTGGACTGCACCAAGAAAACATCAAACAGCCTTCAGAAGAGGGAAATTGCTGCTGTTATTCCAACTAAGCAAATGCCTTCAATGAAGGCAAAATGACACGAGGCTTTTTTTTTTCCTTTGGTTGCTTTCTTTGGATTTGATTCATGTCCAAACAGAGGCAGAGGAGGGAATCAGGAAAATGTCTTTGCAATGGGTTAAATCATTACTCCCCGCTGAGATCCTCTTTAATCTTCTGGCTAGCACAAATAGGAGAAATGACAGAAGTAGTTTATTTTCCTATGTGATTTATGGCCCAGCTCAGAGTCGTTTATGCAGTCTCAGATAGCACATGTGCCTAACCCAAGTCAAGGAGGATAGGATCAACTCATCAGAAAGAGCAGTTTGGGGTTACTGGGGGTGGAGAGGGGGATTATAATCAAAATTGAGAAAATAAATAAACAGTATGAGAGAAATTATGCAATTCCAGCGTAAGCTTCAGGGCAAGGGCTATTTTGCTAGAAGTATTTTCTTCCCAGCTCTTTCATGTAAATCCTTGACTTCTCTGCCTAATGGTGCATATCCAGAGCCATGGCAAATAACACTGTGGTTTATCCTGAGGAGGAGGAGAGAACTGAACTCTCCCTAATTAAGGTCAAATTTTGCTCTCAAAGGGGGCCTGGTACCAGCTGCCAAGAAGCTTAAAATAATAACATGTAACTGTCTTTTTCTCTGCTGTAGCTTTGTGGAAACTGCCAGGGCTTTGTCCTCTCATGAATGGATTAACCAAGAATTTGGTTTGTGGTTGTTATTTTTTATCTCTTCTACATTTATAGTACAGGCTCATTAGTATCAACCTAAAAAAATATAGTTCCAGTTAAATTGAAATTTCTATAAATATAGACAGAAGGACAATTCTAGCATGGTTTGATGAGTCACCAGCTGCTTAGTTGTATGGGACACCCCTTCACTGGACTCTTCCAGGTGGCTAGGAAATATTTGTATAGTTGGTAGATTGATCTAACCATCTGGGCAAGGGTGTCTTGGAGAAGAGCTGGTTATAAACCCATTGGCCTTATATCAAGGTAATAAGACAACTACCAAAAATTTTGGGATGCAGCTAAAGCAGTCCTGAGAAGAAAATGTATACCTCTAAATCAGAAAAGAAAAGAACAAATAAACAAATTGGAAATGCAGCTAAAAGTACTATTAAAAAAATCCAACACATTAAGAAACCCTAATTAAACACCAAATTAAGAATCCTGAAAATCAAGGAAGAGATTAAAATTTTTTATCATTTTATTAATAGAATTGGGAGCTATTAAAAAAATAGAATTGGTTAACTAGTAGCTACTTTAATTTAAAAAGAACAAACCATATTATCAATATCAAAAATGAAAAAAGGAGAATTCATTAAAAATAAAGAAAATATATTATTAGAAACTATTTTGTGCAACTATACTGACAAATGAAATAAATGAATATTCACATAAAATGGGAATTTGGAGTCATTTTTTACAGGTATTTCATGGGTTATTTGGGGGGGGAGCTAGAACAGGTATGTCTTTCTACTCCACCATCTTGGCTCTGCCCCCTCCCATTTTTAGTCATTATTAATGAACCTTTGGATCATTGATGTCCCGGTAAAGTTTTGTGGAGGAAGAACCTGACACTAACTGTGTTTCCATCTTTGGCCTGATTTGAGGAAAATTTGCCTTTTCAAACCCTTTTCCCCTGTCTCATTCTTCCTGAAAGTTCCTATGACTTCTCTCTCCTGTGTCTTCCCATATTGCAGGCCCGATACCCGCATCTCATCAGCAGAGCAAGAGGTCGAGGAACATTCTGCTCTTTTGACGCTCCAGATGAAACAACCAGGAACAAGCTCATTTTAACAGCCAGAAACAAAGGTAGGGGGGCAGTGAGCATGTGGTATGGTCCTGGGGTTTTATTTCTTCTTTGTATTGAAATATATATTATGCTTTTTCTTCTGTGCAAGTTATCTGTCTCACTGAGTACCATATTGGCAAACTAGCTGGGAAGAAACTTCTTCAGTTTCATTATAGGTATTATTATTATTTAGCATGTGTCTAAAAGGCCATATTTGGCAAACTCAAAGATGACCTGATTTTTCTTTATTTTTTTATTTCTAACTTCAATAGACTTATATTTGGGAGAACTGAGTTCTGAAATTAACTATGTGACTTAGTGTAAGTCATCTCACCTCTGGATCAAAGTTTCTTTATCCTTAAAATATGGAGTTTGAACAAGATGATTCCTCCTGTCTCTTTCAGCTCTAACATTCAGTGATACTAGTAGCTAGCTTAATTCAAGCAGATGTATAAAGCATTTGTAGTGCACTGTGATAGGTACTGGGGATACAGAGAAGAAAAACAAGACTCTGCCCTCAAGGAACTTACAGTCTAATAGGAATATAAAACATTCACACAAACGACTTAAAAATATGTTAGAATGTAATCAATGCAGGGAGCAGGGTTTGAGAATTGAGAAGATTTAGAGATTGGGCAGTGTAGGATCCCTTCATCACTTCAGACATTAGGGAAGACTTCATGGAGGTTTCACCTGAGTTAAGCCTTGAAGGAAGAGAAGGATTTCACCAAGTAGAGATGTGAAAGGAATCCATTTCCTGCCTGGAAGACAGTTGGGTAAATAAGGAAGAATGAAAACACAGAAGAGCAGTAAGTCAGTTTGCCTAGTATACAGAATTTGCCAGAAACAGTAGTCTCAAAGAAATCTGAAAAAGTAGGCTGGAGCCAAATTGTGGAGGACATTACGCCCTAGGATAATGAATCTAAATTTTGCCCTATAGGCAATAATCACTGAGGCAACAATCACTTTGATCAGAGAGCAACAAGGTCGGATCTATATGTTAGGAAGGTCTCAGCATTATATAGGATGAATTGGAGAGGGAAGAGATTGGGGCAGACCTATTAGTCTCCTGGCTATCTCAGTAGCTAAAGATCTAAGAAATCACAACTAGTCCAACCTGTGAGGCCATGGGTCCTCTTCCATTCTCTTCTCTCTCTCCACTTCTTTTCAATGACCTAATCAGCTCCCATGGGTTCAATTATTATGTCCCATATATACATACATATACACATATATACAGACACATATACGTACATACATACATACTATCCAGCTCTGGTCTCCTTCCTGAGCTTTAACCCTTAATCCTCAGCTGCCATTTGGACATTTTGAACTGGATGTCCCATGGGCACTTCATATTTAACATATTCAAAACTAAACTGCTTATCCTTCCCCAAACACCCATTCCTCTTCCAAACTTACCATTTCTGTCAAGGGCACCACTACTTCTAAAGACATAACAGTTGGCAATCTCAAAGTCCTTCTCAATTCCTTACTCTCCCTTACCCCATATATTCAAAGTTGGCAAGTCCTATGATTCTTCTTCTCCCTTGGACTATTGCCATAATCCCATTGGTCTTCCTGCCTCAAGTTTTTCCCTACTCTAATCCATCTTCCAGATAGCTGCCAAATTGATATTCCTAAAGCACAAGTCTGACCATGTCACTCCCCTCTTCAGTAAGCCCCAATAGCTCCTTTCTTCTAGGATCAAATATAAATGCCTTTATTTTACATCTGAAGCCCTTCACCAAACTGACTCCTGTCTACTTTCTCAGTCTTATAAATTGGTCCCCTTCACATATTCCATGAAAACCTTAAAGTACTAGGAAAAGTGTAAGTTATTCTTGTAGTTGAGTCACTCTGGCTTCTTGTTTTCTTCCAGGTGTAGTCCTGGGAGGCTGTGGTGACAGGTCCATCCGTTTCCGCCCAACGTTGGTCTTCAGGGATCACCACGCACACCTTTTCCTCAACATTTTTAGTGACATCTTAGCAGACTTCAAGTAAAGGATTATTTTTCCATTGCACTGAGGTCTCAACCTCCACAACTGTCAAATTGATTAGTTTGCCTCTTTCATATTTTCACTTAAAGTACCCAAAGGTGAATCCATAAACTGGAGGGCTATTTTTGGTTGGGTTGGGTTGGGTGACAGGGGGGGTGTATTAGGTGGTTTGGGAAGGTAGGAGGAAGAAGAGGGGAATTGGCTTGGGTCTTCTCTCCAACTATGCCAATATCACATGCTGACTTAAAGACAATTCCTCCAGTGTCCTGACCACAGGCAGTTTTTGGGTGGGGCTGTTGACACCCTACCTAAATTTCTCTTTTAAAGCCAGGCATGAGACCTGTACATGGGACTAGGAGTTAGAAAACTCTTGAGTTTCAGGTCTGGTGTCAGATCCCTTCAGTGGCTAGTTTGTTTAACTTCCTCCCTATGCAAAATAAAAACAAAAATAAAATGAGATCATTCTTGTCTAGCCCTACAGGGGACCTGAGAAGGTTCCATTCTTCACTGCGGTACAGAACTAATGGATAAAATTGTATTTCAACTGTAGAGTGATGAGTTCAGGTCAAGAGTGGAAAATAGGGGCCTGCTGGCCCTCTTAGACATGTCAGTTCAGTCCAGATATGTGACGACCTCAGGGGGACTCTATCTGGCTGGCTTGGTGGTCAGCTTTTATTTTACTTCTCCCATTTGTGTCCAGTGGAGGGGCAGGTACTTGAGTCTTGCCAAAAGGTCTGCCATCAGAGGCCAGGAAGTTCCCAGGTCTGATTAGGAGCTTGGGAAGGAGAGAAGGGGACTGAGGAGGGAAGGAGCAAAGGAATTGTTGCTGCTTCCTTGGACCTCTGACAGACTTCCATTTTGATATGTATCTGTCATTCCAATTGCTCATTCATGATGCTGAATGTCATGTCATACATCCATACACAAGAATCTCTGCCTCTGAGTTTCCATAGGGATATAAGGGAAGCATCTGAAGCACAAGCCTGCAGCCTCACTCCTGGGAAAGCAACATTTGGAAACAGGGGCCACAGAATTACTTATTCCTCTTGCCTCTGATACATTGTATAATACTGGAGGTCTTTCCCACTATCCCCATCCCAGACCCCTTACTATTCCCATGAAAACAGTGTTCTTTGTCTACCTGTTGTTTCTCAACATCTGCTCCATTTCTGAGGAGCTCTGTGAAAAGCATAGTTGTTATGCAGAGTAAGTCTGTTGCTTGACTGGATTCTTCTTGAGGGAAGCATCCATATTAAAGAGATTTATTGATTACTGTGCAAGAGCTGTAAATGTGGAATGTTAACCTGTTCATTGCTGGTTTGTTTTGGGTGGTTTCACTGTATTGCCATTCAAAATGTTTCTTAGAAAGATATTTTCTTAGGATGTAGATTATGCTAATGTTCATTTCCTTTCTCTTACACAATTGGATGGTGCCCAAGACTAATTTAATTTTGAACTGACTAGCTCTAGTTGGTGATTATCATCCTAAACACTCTTTTCAAAAGGAAGCACGGAACTGTAGTTGGTGGTCCAGCTTCTATCCCTGAATGTCAGTTGTTAACTATGAGCTAATCATTTCATTTTCTGGTGCCTCCATTTAACATTATATAAAATGGGCACAATAAGGCTAAGCACTTGGCCCTTTTATAACTTTTCACCCAAAGATCTCAAAGGCATCATTAAAGTCTCTAGAGACCAGCAGACATCCATATAAATATTGTTGCAGAAGTCTGAATGCCAGTTATTACCTATAGCCAGGAAGAATCAGCAAATTCAAAAATTGTGACTATTGGCATTTTCATCCCTAAGGCTGTTTAGATTTCTTTTAGTATAAAATTCTGCCTTAATTAAAGCCAATAGCACCCACAAAAAAATTAAGAACGTCTGACTTCCTTCCCCACCTTCCTACATTTAATACCAGGGACCCATGCTCAGCCAATAGTTTCATGTGCTGACACCTCCAATAAAGGCATATTGAACTATAAGTATAAAGAAAAACACAATTCATGAATTTGCTAAGTATTCTTCCCTACTATGAACTTTAGCCAACTTTTAGCCATAAATGAAATACTCCAGTAAATGAGGTTGTATAACTCTCAAAGGTTTTCTTAGCCAGGGTCTAACTGATATTTCATTTTCTTGGGTGGGGATACTGGGTCCAGTTTTATGCTGTCTTCCCTCTAGGGGTTGGCCTGGGAATGTAATTATTTCACCTACAAAGTAGTTTCCTTGGGTATTATCCATTCATTACCAAGGAGAGTTCCTTCTAGCATATGTTTTTAAATGCCTCTTTATTAACAGGTCTATATTGCATAATGCGTACCCTGGAAAGTCCATTGAGGAAAAATAATTAGCAGAAGCTAGAGGAAAATAATTATATAATCAAAGATTTAAGACTCATGAAAAACAAAGGATTGTGATGGAATAAACAGGAAAATTCAACATGCAACCATTAAGGGCAGATTAAGTGAGGAAGACCTTCAGTGGCCAACAACTGGAAATTAGCTCGTGAAACATATCAGTTTAGTAGATTTTAGTAAGTGTCTCTAGCAAGTCATGTACTTTTACAGAAAACAAGGTCCAGTAATATTGAGTCCTATTCACATCCTCACTTTTATTATAAATGGGTGTTTTTTTATAATTTTTACTGACACTCAGTAACCATGTAGGATTGTGCACAACATACATATATATATATACGTATATATGTATATATTTATCAGATCATGATAGAAAACTTACTAGAGAGCACTGCATACCTAAGCATAAGAAGTGATATTGTTTACAGTGTTCTGTGGACAGTGCCAAATAAATGTCAAAGAAACTAACTACACTTCACAATGTAACTGCTGACCATGTACACAGTTCCATGAATTAAATCCATTTCCTGTGTTAATCAATATTCTTAAATAAAATATTTATAATTGAATATCTCCAGTATAAATGTGACCTCTTTCACAGCAGCAACCACTTAGGCTTCTAAGAGTCTGTGGGTATGGTGGTCAATGTTAGATGTCAGTATTAGATGAGAAGGCCCTGGTATCATCAGGAAGATCTTAACAGCAGCCAAAGGGAGGTTGGAACCACAGAGAAAGAAGCAACACACAACAATAAGCACTTAGTAGATGCCAAACAAACATTTTTTAAAAAAAGTAATTGAGATTCTGCCTTCATGAGGGGTATCTGCATTAAGTCTTTAGGGCTGTGATATAAAGAACACTAGACTGAGTGGAAATCATCTTATCCAGTCATGCCAAAATCAAATAGAACCAGGGGCAACGAATCCATACATAAGAATTCCTGTGGGCTGCATATTGACTTAGTTTTAAAAACATGTTATTGGGGCAGCGAGGTGGCAAAATGGTTAAGAGTCAGGAGGAATTCAAATCTCGTCACAAACACTTGATGCTTACTAGCTGTGTGACCCTGGGCAAGTCACTTAACCCCGATTTCATCACAAAAATAAAACCAAAAAAAATGTTAACTATGTTTTCTTGTATTTTTAGTAATTTTGTTAAATATTTCCTAATTACGTTTTAATCTGGTTTGGGCCAAACTCAGGAGTGCTGTGGGTCAAGTTGTTGACACTTCTAAATCAAGCCCTTCCTTCTTAAAGCTAAGGAAATAAACCTAGAGAGGTTAACCCACTTGTCTAAGGTCATACAGGTAATAAGTAGCACAAATGGAATTTGAACCCAGTCCTCTTTTGCATTTTCTTTCTCCCCTCTATTAACCTACATAATTAGACATATGTCTTCTTTTCCTCTTAAAAAGTATATAGGATTTCTTTAAAGGTAATTTTTATTCTTAAATAGGAATCCTCGTATCTGAGCAATTTATAGCTTTAAATGAATCCTACAGTAAACTTACACTGTTAATCAGAAAGATGGCTGTTTTATAAACAGGGTCTATATAAACACAGCCAGAGGTAGTAAAGCCTCCCGATTAACTTTAATAACACAGGATGTTAGAGTTGAATGGAACAGGATCAAAACAAGGCCATAAAAATTGGACTCTGTTGTTTATGGTGGGGAGTGGAGAGGGAGGCATGTTAAAGGGTGCCATATTACTTTCAAGATACAGACCTACAAGCCCAAGTGCCATAAAATACTAATTAAAAGCCCTAACCCTGGTTACTCTTTAACAATGCAAACCAACTAACAATAACCAGCCTGTCAAACGAGTTTTAGTCCATGGATGTTAAAGGTCCACCATGTCTATTGAAACAATAGTGGTACATGAAAAGTCTGGCTCTGCTCCCTGAAGGCAGTCTATAGTATTTTTAAATAACAGTGCTTTACATCCGCAAGGCACTTTACAAATATCTCATTTAATCCTCACAACCCTGAGAATGGGCACTGACTGCTCTTATCTCTCACAGAGGCTAAGTTAACTTGCTGAGGATCACAACCAGTGAGTGTCTGAGGGCATATTCAAAATCAGCTATTCCTGACTCCAGGCCTAGTGCACTGTGTCACATTTTTATTTGTACATGCCAGGCACCTAGCACTGTTTTTGATGTTATCAAATGAATATAATTGAATTAAATTCAACAAATACTGATAAGGCCTATCATTGGATAAGCCTCATCTTTAGCAGAAATGTGCTGTCACTACAATTACAGTTTGATGTATATTAAGGACCTACTATGTGCAGCATTATGTTGGGTGCGAGGGGGGTTACAAATTTCAAATAAGGCAGAAGCTGTCCTCATAGAGCTGATCATGGAGGGATGAGGTCTACAATTAATAAGCATTTGAGCAGCACTATGTGTCAAAATGTGCTAGATGTTAAAAAGACAAAAAGGAAATAGTCCCTGAATTCCAATAACTGTATTACATTGTAAGTGTGTTGGAGAGGTATAAAGCAAAATGCTATGGAAAAAGCAAAAAGTCCAAATCAGAAAATCAGGGAAAGTTCCTTATAGGAAGCAGTATTTGAGTTGAGATTTTAAAAATGGGAAAGAATTCTTAAAAAAAAAAAAAAATATTCCAGGCATGGGGAGTAATATAAGAATGAATGAATAAATGAACACTTACCATGTGGCAAGCACAAAATCCAATTTTAACATTGTGTTAAACACTGAGGACATAAATGGGAAAAAATGAGACAGTCCTGGCTTTCCAGCTCACGCTGTCACTGGAGGAAGAAAATACATAAAAGAAGGTGGTATATGACAGATTGAAAGGCCTGAAAGCCCTAAAGATGTGGCAGCATTTATCAGCAAATGGCATGGGGGGGGGGGGGGCAGGAAGTGGAGCTTAGATGACATAAGTTGAGTCTTCTGACAATGGAGGCCAAGATATAAGCCATGTCAGGGCAGATGTTAAGACCTAGTGGTCCACTATGCTGCCAGAAAGGAGTTGTTGGACACCATCTCATGAGTTCTATGAGAGCAAGGGTCAAGGGGTGGGGGGAAGGCAAGAAGGAAAAGGCCACCTCTAGTGGTGGTGAGTCTTCTTTTATCCCAGTCATATGGGGTACAGTGTTTAGCGGGAGCATAAAGGTGGGAGGAAGAGGGGAAACATCTGAGGCAGGGCTGGAAAGGTAGAATGCCGTCATGTTTTGGAGGGCCTTCAATGCGAGGAAAAGGAATTTGAGTTTTATTCAGTAGACAATAGAGAGCTACTGAAGGTTCCATGACTTCAATCAACAGCATTTATTAAGCATCTATACATAAGGCATTATGAGCCTTAAACACTCCCAGATCTCAGGGAACAACTTGCAAGACAGTGTCTGGCTTCTCAAGACTCCCTGCTGCCAGGAAAGCACTTCAGTGCCAGGACAAAAGGAGGTCCCCAAACCACACTGGGTCTTACCCCCTCCATCACCACCCCCATCCAGGCCAGGGCACAATGACAGGCCCAAGCTGGCAACTGTGTTGCTCAGTACCCAGTTCTAGGTCAACGCAAAGAGGATGAGAAGGGGAACTGCACATGGGGCTCATGTCCCCTGGGTCGGAAGGCCTTTGGGCAGTGCACCAAGAAAGGAAGTTCAGAAGCCAGGAGCACCAGTGAAGAGACCAAATGACATGATGTAGCATGGGCAGCTAGACTGTATAGTGTATAGAGCGATGACCTTGTGAATCAGGAAGATGGGAATTCAAAACTAGCCTTACAAGTTACTAGCTGTGTAACCCTTAGGCAAGTCACTGAATATTACTCAGCCTCAGCTTCCTTATCTGTAAAATGGGGATCAAAAATTATTGTGAGGATCAAACCAGATAACATGAAATACATTTGCTAACCTTGCAGTACTATGTAAACACTAGATTCATCAATTATCACAATCAAATAAGTTTGCCTGCAAAAGACCAAACCTTGGGCAGTTATAGGATCACAAATCTAGAGCTAGAAGAGACTACAGAAGTTATCTAAAACAGCTCCCTCATGCTAAAGATGAGGAATTACGGCCCCAAAGGTAAGTAACTTCTTGGAGTCACGCGACTAGTAAATGTCGAAGGAAGGATCCAAACCGAGGTCTTCCTAATTCTAGTCCTATACTCTTATGTTCTAAGCTGCCATGGCCATTGATAGTAGAATCTACTTAAAACATAGGGGCAGCTAGGTGGTGCAGTGGATAGAGCACCAGTGCAGGAGTCAGGAGGACCTGAGTTCGAATTTCACCTCAGACACTTGACACTCACTAGCTGTGTGACCTTGGGCAAGTCCCTTAACCCCAACTGCCTCATCCTGGGTCATCTCCAGTCATCCTGATGAATATCTGGTCACTGGATTCAGATGGCTCTGGAGGAGAAGTGAGGCTGGTGACCTGCACAGCCCTCCCTCACTCAAAATAAAGTCAAGTGCAAGTCATGTCATTATTTCTGTGATGGCATGGTCTTCTTCGGCAACAAAGGACAAACACATAATAACGTAACTTAAAACATAGGTCCATAAAAAATTAGGTGCAATAAATAATTCTAAAAATTATATTGATGTAATATGGTCACCTGTAATCCAAGTAGTAATCCTGTCCTCTGAAAGTAGTTGTTATAAAGGGATCCATTCTATTGTACAAAGGACAGCTGCAGATACACCAAAGTTAATTTGCTTTTCCTTGCTGTTTTATAGTCCATGTTTAAAGCTGGCTTAATGGTTTAAAAAGCAAACCATTTTATTACTTGGAAAAGAATTCTTCAGTCAGTTGATAATATCCATTTTTTTCAGATTGATTGGCTACCTTAAATAGGATCTATGGCTTCGGTAGGGGTTGGACTAGATCTCAGAAGACCTGCAAAATAAATTGGGACAATTGCCAGAACTGTGTTGCAGAAACCACAATTTCCTTCCAGTTGGTTTTTTGTTTTGTTTGTTGCAAAGTCTGGTTGAGTTTAAGATGACCAACAATTTGCTTTTTTTTTTTCCTCTTTTTTTTTTGCGCCCTCTGGTGGTATTGCATGAGCCTCAATGTCAGCGCTCAAAAGAACTTTGGAACTCTTCTAGTTCACACAATTCCTTAGTGGCAGAGCCCATACTAGAACCTAGATTCTAGTCTGTGACTGCTAGTGCACATCTGTCCAGTGAACATTTACTGTCAAATCTTTTTATTAGAATAATATATTTAGAGCTGGAAGGGACCTTAGAAGTCATCATTTACAACTTCTTCATTTCATAAATGAGGAAACTGAGGCAAAGGTTCCAAGGTCACTACACCATGTCCCACTACTAAAAAATAACTTGGCATGCCTTGATAGTTAATAATATCAACTTCATATCTGAAGGACTAAGTTCTGAAAAGTGAAATTATTCCTGAGATCCCCTTACAATTCTAAATCCCATCGACCAAAGTTACTTACCTCCTCAAGTGAATGTTAAGAGCTAACTGCTGAAACTTCCAGGTAAACTTATGACCTCTTATTTACATTTATCAATATAAAGTGAGCAAAAATGGAAGGAAAATATTTTTCCTTTATCCTTTTAAACTATAATCATTTTTCAAGTTCTCTCCCCTATACTTAGTATTTCCTTGAACGGCTTGTACTATTCTTTTGTCTCCCATTTTTTGACATGAAACAAATTCATCAATGAGTCAAGTTATGCAAGTAACTGGAGTAATTTAACACCACTTAAAATGCTGCTTCAGGTTTTACAGGCTGATATATCTCATGGTTAGCTTGCAGTAGTACTTGCAAAGGACCCCTTTTAATTCTTTCGACCATGAATCAAGTTACTGCAACCATCCCCTATCCCCAAAACATGAGTCTTCAGTAGACAGCACCTGTTGAAGACCTTCATTAAAACCACTTGGCAGCCAGTTTATCCCTCTTCCCACCAAGACACCTGCAGCCTCACCCAATGAGTCATGCTGCCCTGATGAAGCTCTGTAAAAAAAAACCAGAAATACATGAACAAACAACTCAACTCTCACAGCTTTTATTATACTGCAATATTTACAGTGTAACATTATTTTAATCTCTGAAAGGTTAAAAAAAAATCACAATTGTGATGTTATGCAAACCTCTGATTTCCATCCCGTTTCTGAGGAGTGCACAAAGCTGCCTTTCTGAGGGGGATGAAATAGCCACGTTTTATATTAGTCATGTCTTCCTCAAGCATCTACCACATATTAGCAGAGTAATACTTTCTTTCTGATAAACTGAACGTCATTAACATGCCATTATGGTCATTATAATCAGCCAACAGCAGAACAAGGACCACTGTGTCCTGACAATTTTCTCTCCAAAAATCAAACTGCCTTTTCCAGAAAAAGAATGAAAGTGGAAAAATCAATTCCCACTGCACCACTAAAACCAGTTTCACAGTTCCACTGAGTACTCCCTTTTCAAAGTTCAGCAACTTGTTCTACCAGAAACTTAGGTCGGCTTCTAGTTCACTTATCTCTTGATTTTGAAAGACAAGTGCTTGGCACACAGTAGATCCCTGTTGTGTGCCACCAGACACTCAACTTTCTGGTCTCTTAACCTCCCTCTCTAGTTTAAGCCCTGGGAGATATGCTTGGTGCAGGTCCAGTACAGGCATACTTGAGGCTACCATTCAAAGCTCCAGGGAAAGCACATTCCCCTAAGGTCCAGGTTTTCTTCCAAACCATCAGTGTTTTCCATCAAGTTTCCCAAACACTTGCACAAATCGTTTCCTATCCAGGATGTGTCCAAAACGCAATGTTAAGTAGAAGGTCTGATCACTATTGTACTGCTGGATCTTCAAGAACACATCAAAGGCACGTTCACTGGTCTCAGATACAGGAATTATGTCGGCCACCGGACAATATGTGTCTTGACGCCGGCCCCAGAAGGTCAGGTGTGCCACGCGCAACACAGTGCCAGCCTCGTTCACATAAAGGATTCCAACAAGCCGACGAAAGAAATGACTAATCCAGTACAACATGGCTAGGGCAAAGCTAGCAACACCTCCTGTGAAAGACAGGGAGTCCAGGGGAATGAAGCCCTGCATGTACCAATAACAGGACAGTGGCAATATTACCATAGTAATCCCTGTCTGCAGAATCTTCACCCGGGACAGTGATCCACAGAATCTGATGCCAGGAAAGCGATAAATCATCTGGAATTTTTCAGCCTCTATGGTTGATGGTTTATCAGGGGATGTGGAGACAGGCCTGCCCACATACAAACTGGGAACTTGCATCTTGCAAAACCAAGGCCTTGACTGCAACATCACTACCCAACGAATTGGGAAACCAGCTTTGAAGATGGTAACCTGGAAGGGAAAAGAATGACCTCTCACAAATCCCAATACATAGTAACAGGGAAGTCAAATCCTTGCCCTCAGGGGTATATAGCATATACACAAGGAAGTAGATACAAAGATTAATAATAATACAGATAATATGAATTTCCCAGGCTAACAACCCAGATGTTAATCTCAACTCCTCACTCTCACCTCCCATAACCCGTAAATTGTCCATTTCTGTTGATTCCACCTTGCTCGCAGCTCACATTTGCCCCGTTATCTCCTCTGACAAGGTCAACACTCTGGTGTAGATTACCACATGCTACTGAGCCTACGGCCTGCTAGCTGGTCTCCCTGCCTCAAGTCTCTCCCCACCCCAGTTCATCCTCCACTCACGTATCAGTGATCTTCTTAAGGCCCAGGGCTAACCTCATCACTTCAAAACTTGGCCCCATACTCTGTGATCCAGTGACTCTGGTGTCCTCAAACTAAACACTAGAAATTCCTTCCTTCCTTGTCTATTTTTAAGTCCCAGCTAAAATCTGACCTGTCCACGCCCCCCAGTCTACAGGAAGCTTTTCCTAATTCTTCTTAATTCTAGTGCCTTTCCTCTGCCATTTTCAATTTATCCTGTGTATAACGTTTATACACAGTTGTTTCCATTTTCTTTCTCCTATTAGAGCATGCGCTCCTTGAGGGCAGGGACTATTTTTTTGGGAGGGGGGGATTGGCTAATCTCGTGCACAGCCATTACTCTCAGACTGATCTGATGCAGAAGGCATTAATAAGTAGGCTGGAAGGGATTACTGGAATCCCTTATTAGATGATTTCTGACATGACCCTTGAAGGAAGCGAAAGAGTCTAAAAGAAGCAGAGGTGAGGAAAGAAGAGCGTTTTAGGCATTGTTACCCAAAGACGTCACTCTAATGATATTATCTAATGATTAATTTCCTGCAGTCCATGCAGAGTTCCATCAAGAAGGCCTGTTGGGCCGCAACGTCCCAAACCCAGGTAAGGGAGGGCAGAGTGCTTATCTGGGGCGCCGCGAGGGGCAGGGGTAGTGGGGTAGGTCAAAGAACAGCCCAGTTAAGGGGCGCCGAGGGCCCGAGGGCTGCAGCCTTCAGGGCGGGTCTGCAGCACCAGGAACCACGGGGGCTTCGGGACTAGACTGGGATAAAAGACCTCGAACGGGAAGGCGAGCGGAGGACGGGGCCCGTAGCCCGGCCCTCTTTAAGGACCTACGTGTCCTGTACGTGGCTACTTTGTATACATTTCTGGTACGCTGGGTGAGCTCTGGGAGGACCGGAACTGTCTCAGGCCTCAGCACAACAGCCCATGGTAGGGGCCTAATAAATGGTTATGGAAGGTACTCCATTGAACTGACTTCACGACGTCACGAGGTGACACGGGGCCTTAGGCCTGAGGTTTTGCCCTTGCCCGCAGACGAGGGGGGGGGAGGGGTTTCTTCCCGCCTACGGAAGATGGGGTAATTAGGTTCGGACTCCCGCTAGTGGATCTCTCCCACTTGCCTACACTCGGAAACCCAGCTGCTCACCATGGTACCGCCGCCCGCTTCCGGAAGCGAACCTGCTCCGTCCTCCGGAACTACTTGGCTCCGCGGCGTGCGTGTCCTGACCTCTATGGGTCGTAGCTCAGGGAGGGATGGGATATATTGGGGGCTTTGCATTCTGGGAGTTGTAGTTCCGCGGGTCGTCGTGCGCTCTAGAAGAGGTTTAGAGGTGCGACTTGGCAGCCTCTGATCTTTCACCTTCCCGACGTGCCCCGCGGCTCGTGAGGCAAATCCGGGAAGCTTGGAGCGCCAGCGCGTCCCGTCGTGCTGGTGAGCCGAGGTGTCGGGATGGCGGCTTCGGCGTCTGTCCTCTGCCTCTTCGACGTCGACGGGACCCTCACCGCCCCACGACAGGCAAGCAGAGCCCGAGCCCGCCCCCTGCGGCCGCCTGCTTCTCGGAGCCTCTGTTTCCCCGTGTGCGGCGGAGGGGGAGAAGAAGGGGGAGGGGAAGAGGCCCGGCGCCTCGGGGCAGGGAACGGGAGGGGCCGGTAACCCGTGGGGTCCTAGCGCTTGGGAGCACCCGTGATCCGGACCGACCAGTCACCTCGTTTTACTGACGAAGACACTGAGGCCCAACCTCACCTGGCTAATAGGCAGCATTGCCGGCATTCGAACCCCTAGCCCCGGGCTCCGGATCCCAGACGGCTTCGGCTCCCCGTGGCCTGTGTGTAGCACGGGCGGCCTCCACACCTCGCTCTCCCTTTGGAGAAGGGCTCCGACCCGGTCTGGGTGGTGGCTCTGGGGGCGTGATTGTGCCGCCGCTGACCAGGCGCCCGCTGCGGACCTGGGGAGGTAGGGTGGTGGTGGCTGGCACTTAGAGAGCGCTTTACAGGTGTGCGCTGTTTCCTGTCGCGGCTCGAGGCCACCCTGTTCTGTGGGTGCAGTGGTTATCTCACTTTACAGATGGGGATGCTGAGGCAGAGAGGTCTGCCTAGCTAACGTGCGTGTGCCCAAGAAGACCCCACCATCAGAGGAAGGATGACAGGACTCGCACTTGACCTTGTTCTGAGTGAGGGAGGGCTGTGCAGGGCACCAGCCTCACTGCTCCTCCAGAGCCATCTGGATCCAGTGACCAGAGATTCATCCAGTGACTGGAGATGACCCAGGATGAGGCAGTTGGGGTTAAGTGACTTGCCCAAGGTCGCACAGGTAGTGAGTGTCAAGTGTCTGAGGTGAGATTTGAACTCAGGGCCTCCTGCACTGCACCACCTGGCTGCCCCTGCATAGCTAATAATGCCTCCATCAAGCACTAACTTCACG
Organism: Notamacropus eugenii; assembly: GCF_028372415.1. Classification (NCBI taxonomy): domain Eukaryota; kingdom Metazoa; phylum Chordata; class Mammalia; order Diprotodontia; family Macropodidae; genus Notamacropus; species Notamacropus eugenii. The sequence goes on from NC_092872.1 coordinate 87,414,577, forward strand.
CAGTAATGAAGAATTCTAATTCCTCAATTATGTGTGGCAGTAATTTAATAGGACAAGATAATTTATAATTTAATAGCACAAGATAAGACCATGCACAACTAAGTGTGCTGTAAGAAAGAATGTAGTTAAGTGCAAAGGAGAAATCCAGACCAAAAGAAAATTTTTTTAATTGAGAACGAGATTACTGTCAACTGGGGGGATAATCGGCAAAGGTGTCTTAGAGAATGTCTAAGTTCTCTTGACGTTCTTCAAGAAATGGAGTTGGTATGTGAAGAGAATCTCTTCCAGGCATGGAGTCTGAGCAAACAAGGCAAAAACTCCTGAATAGAACTGAGCAAAGTCACTGTTATTGGAAAGTACATGTTAGTATAGAGGGTGAGGTGGGTAGATAGATAAGGCATTTGGGATGTAAAGATCCCTGCCGTCAAGGTTCATGCATTTTATTTGGGGAACAGCATGTACGCGTACATTCATGTACATTCATGTACCGATGAATATAAAACATATACAGAATAACTTAGTGGAAGACAGGGTGCAGAATGTGGAGCACTAATTAGGAAAATCAGAAAATATCTCTTGTGGAAAGTGTCACTTGAGTAGAGACTTGAAACGAGCTAGGCTTCCAAGAGGCAGAAATAAGGAAAGAGAGCATTGTACACACAGGGGAGTCCGTGCAGTGGCAGAGTTGGGAGACAGAATGTCTTGTTCACGGAACCAGATTGGGAAAATCCCTAAGTGCTAGAGAGGTTTTTTTTCCCTAGAGAGCCCTTGAAGTTTCTTGAATAGAGATGGTGATATGGTCAGGCATGTGCTTTAGACTTACAGTTTGGCACCTGTGTGAAGGACGTAGCAGAAAGTCTAAATGCAGTGGAACCAACTAGGAAGTTATTGCAATAATCCTGGGGACAGATGATGAAGACCTAAGTTGTTACGGTTTAAGTTGAGAGAAGGTGGGAACAGGAGGCTTAAAAGTAGAAACAAGCATTGACAACTGATTGGATATGGGAATGGAAACCATGTGAGGAGTGTTGAAAACCTGTCAGATAAGGAAGAGTAAAAGAATTGGTATATAACTGAGAGATCCCAGTTTAGATCAGCCAACATCAGATTGTGGTAGACCCAGTCATCCAGGTTGTAACTTCCTTGTAGTACTTGGACAGGAATGGAGGAAGTAATCCACGGCTGGGGTTTAGAAAGGATTGAGCAGCAATAATAAAGAGATTCCAGGTTAGAGGACAGTGTAAAGATGAACTGATAAAATAAGACTTTTGAAGGGAGAAAAGTAAGACCAGACAAGATTGATGACCTGGGAGAGCAGGAAGTGTTGAGGTCTGAGGGGTGCTGGGAACCCCAAAGGACCAACATGCCAGGGCCTGCTCGAATGAATTCGACACAAGCCAAAGAAAAACAAAGTTTATTAAATATTCGCCATATTGGTTGACTTTTAAGGAGCCTGAGCATTTGTAACTCTTGTATTCACAAGTAGGCCGGATAGACAGAGTCTGAACTGGATTGAATCTGAGTGCCTTCATGGAGGCAAGATGGAACTTAAATACAAAAAAAGACTGTAGGAGGGATCTGGAAGTGGTCTGTTGGTCTATCTAGGGTGATGGGAGGAGGGGGTTTAGAGAGGGTCTTGAGGAGAAGTCCTAGGAGCATCTCAGTGGGACTGGGGTGACTAGTCAAGGGTTAAAAACAGCTGAAGGCAATCAGGAGATATCAGGCTTTGGAGGGCTTGGGTGGGAAGCAAGTGGGGCAATCCAGAGGTGACAGACAATGGAAGGCCCAGGCTAGGCCCAGGACAACAGATTTGAATATGAAAGGCCAGATTAAGTGGGAAAATTCCAGGGAGTTCAGGGAGGTTCCAGAGTCTGAACCCCATAAGAAGGGGTGAAATGATTAGAGGTTACACTGAGGATAGAGTATAAGTTTAGAAGGGGGAAGGAAGACACATAGGAGGTTGTGGTCAGAGAGTGCAATCTGAAAGTTACAGATTGGGAAGGTGGATGATAATGAGATCAGGAGCTTTTGAGACTTCATCAGTATGTAAACTGAAGCCCCCAAATATAAGGGCAGAAGTTGGAGTGGAGAGGAAAGTTACCCATCAGGTGCTTTAAGAATTTGCTCTTCTCTCGGCCCATGTCAAAGACGGATAAATTAACTTTTCAACCAAACAACTCTTTATGAGTTAGAGAGGGTTCCTTGAAGTCTCCATTGGTCAGAGGAGTAGTAAGAATCATGGCTCAGTGAAGTATTGAAAATTGAGGGCAGGGCAGTCAGGGAGTAATTGGATTAGTAAATATCTACATAGGACAGCATTATCCAGAGCTCCAAAATTTCCTCAAGAGATACATGGTACATTGTGAACCAGGGACTGCAATGGACTGGACATAAGTCTGTGCTCACTTGAACTCTACACCTGCCATTCATTTACTCTCCTTCATTCAGTTTTCTAGGACAGGTATTATTCTCATTATTTGGGTAAGGAAACTAAAGCACCGAATGACTAGGTAACTTCTCCAGTCATTCATTTAATGCAGATCTGTCTGAAACAGGACCCTGGGTCTCATAAGCCATTGATACTTTTACATTAGCAGAACATTTAATGAGCCCCTTCTGTTGCACCTGCAGAATAATAATACTGTATTATACTAATGTGGAGAGGCCTGAAATACAAAGGAAATGTAAGTTATAGGTACTTGAGTAGACTACCTCTTTTGTACCTTAAATATTTTCCTCATACACAAGCACAGGTCACTTTTTTTGATGGGGAGGAGGGTGAAATTTGCATGTTAGAGTGGTTAAGGTCAGAAGAAAAGACTTTGCACCTTAATTTCCAGTTACTTGGAATTGGCTTCCTGGAGGATAGTGTGGGAGAGGGAGCTTGAAAACTTGAAATTGAAGCAGGATATACCATTGAAAGAAACACTTATGGTTGATGATATGAATTATAGTAATTATTAGCAATAGAACTGTTTTCCCCCTTACAACAACCCCATGAGTTAGGGAGAATTAACTTTATTTTTCAGTAATGTAAGTTCCTTGAAGATAGGGATTGCTTCATTTTTGTCTTTGTATCCCCAGCACCCAGGAGGAGTTTTTTGGTTTGTTTTGGTAGGGACTTATTTAATTGGTGTAGGAAACTCCCAGTAAAGATATTTCTCCTGCTAATGTAAATAGGCCACTGCTCTGTGATTTGTAAGGCACTGAGAACTTAAGGGACACAGCCACATGTCAGAAGTACTTTGAACCCATGTCACACCAAGGCAGCCCTCTGTGCACTGGGACATATTGTTTCTCCACCTGGAGCATAGGTAGATGTTTAATAACTGCTTCCTGAGTGAAATGAATCCTCATTTTACAGATGGAGAAACAGAATCAGGGTTTGCATGGCTTAAATCACTCAAAAGCTAGTAAACATTAGAGCCACAAATCAAACCCAAGTCTTCTGATTCCAAGGCCAAAACTCTTTCCACTCTGCCAGGCTTACCCTCAACCCTTACTATATTAGCTCAAGTATTTTTTAACAGAATAATCTTCATATCTTTTTTGCTGAAAAGTTAGAAAATACAATTGCTGCAAATCTCTATTTAATAAAATGATTCCTAAGCTCCAGTCTACTTATTTTCTTTTAAATATTTTTTCATTGATATCTTTCGTTTTTATAATACCACCCAGCAAGCCATCCCTTGTATCAAAGAATGAAAAAGGGAAAAAATGCAGTTCATCAAAACCAACCAAGATATCAGCCGGGTCTGACCATGTAGGGATTATTCCACGTCCACTGTCCTCTCTCTGCAAACAAGGGAGAGAGGTTCATTTTCTCAATTCTTTGTCAAGCCATTTAACTTTCTTTACCTCAGTTTTCTCAGCTGTAAAAGAAAGGTTAGACAAGAGGATTTCTGCTCCAGTTGTAATGTGATTCTTTCACTAATATTTTTAGTGATTGTGTTTTCCTATGCTACTTAAAACACTATTTTCATTTTAAGCCTTTTGTCAGTAATTATGGATTCAAAAGTTTTACCTTCTGTTAAAAGAATTCTTGACTTCAGGAAGCCTCAATTTCCTCTTCTGTATAATTAGAGAATTGGACAAATAATTTCTAAGATCCCTTTCAGCAAGCTCTGACTCTTTAACAGGTGAGGAAATTTGGGGAAAACTGGTTCTTCTTTCTCTCCACCAGATGGCCTCCTATTCCTCTGGGAAAAAGAAACTAGGACTTGAGCTGAAGCTGCTCCTGGAAGGTCTATTTATTTCTAGTTGCCGTTCATTGGTAGAGAAGCCAATGCCCCTTGTCAGGTGGCGTCAGGAATCTTCCCTGGTCATAGCAATGTTACAGGCACATCATTCTCTCTTCAGACCTTGTTATGTCTCCAGTCCCTTCCTTTGCCTGAATACAGGGTTTCCTACCCCTTTTCTCCTAATATTTGTCCATTATCCCTTCTGCCCTATGCATATTTTATTTTTTGCAATGATATAACTTTACCACATTTGACATCCTGAAACATAACCTATATTTCCTATTTCATTCCTGCCTCTAAGAGTGAAGAATTGATCATGAAAAGAACACTTGGAGTGTCAGGAAATGAGGGCTCTAATTCTGACACTGTCAATGACTTGCTGTGTGAAGCAAATTGCTTCACCTCTCTACTTTTCTCATCTATAAAATAAAGATGTAGGGCCAGCTGATCTCTGAGATGACATCCAGCTGTAGTACATGAAGAAGGTTGATGGAATACATTTTTTGTTAATAGAAGTATTACTTTACTTTCAATATAACATGATTATTGGCAAATTACAAAATAAGAAAGTAACGTATTCGAAATGATAATCATAATATTAAGTAATTTTGCTCAATTATTTTCTGGACCTGTATCTTGCAGAGAATTTATTTGGAAACTAGTTGGTTAGCGTCCCGTGCCAGAATAAACTGTATTCAAAAATGATAGATGGACTTGTGAAAGTATTGTTTTACATTCACAGTGAGAGCTCCTCATAATGATCAGTAATAATAATTTCCATTTGGTGCCTTAAGTTTCACAAAATACTTCCCTCACACTATCCCTGTAAAATAGGAAGAGCAAATCTCATTTTACAGATGAGGAAATGGAGGCCCAGGAGGGGTTAGATGACTTGCCTGTGGTCACACAACTTAGAGGAGAGGAGTTGAAGCTGGGACTTCTTCCTATTCTAACATGCCGCCTCTCCATATAAAAGGCTGTTGTTTCAGAACATGGAAGTGATTACTTCTCCAAGAACCTTTTTGTGGTTTTTATCTAGGGATTGTGATTGTACATAGCTGGATGTTGCTTTTAGTCTGATCAATAGACTGTTTGTCTTGCACCGCCTAATTACCTTACATATATCTGATGAGTGAGCTCATCATTTTGCTGTAAGATTAGGGTGTGGTCAGTTATGCATTAAGACTCTATTTGGGGAAAGAATTATGCTGAATTTCTGGTATTTTGCAACCAGAGTTAACTTGTTTTGCTTCCTAATTTAGCTAGGGAAGAATAAAATACTTGAGACATTCTCTTTCGTAGTCTTTACTGGATTTTAGATAAGTGCTATGTACACAATTCATACCATTTTGAATTTTAAGATACATACACATATTGCTATTTACATTTTTAAACTCTACATCTTATATATTAGGTTTTAATTTTATGCTTTTTTTAAAGTTTGTAAAGTATGACGTGTGTTATAAACATGATTGACAAAAAGCGATGTGATTGTTAAAACTATTAAAGTCATTTTCACTAATGTGAGTATGAGCAAACTTTTCTTTGTTATGTTTTGTTTTGGTTTAGGGTTTTAGATGACTTGATTTGGCTATTTGAGCTGATGACCCAATAAGAAACATTGCATTATTTACAATTGAACTTAAAGTATTTGACCTGAGCCTGTCATACAGGGGGGAAGCCCTTTCACCATTGCAGTTGTAAACTTTTCTCCTTTATGGCACCGTTAGATCACTTGAACCCGGTGTACTGCCAAGGTTAATCCTAAATGCTCTGATTTTACCAGTCCACAAGAAAGTCATGTGGGTCTAAAGAGACATCATTATAAATTCTGCAGTTTTAATTTTATGGTTGTATTGTGTTTAATTAGTTTGTCTCTTCTTTTTTAACATACAGAAAATCACCAAAGAAATGGATGACTTTCTGCAAAAATTGAGGCAGAAGATAAAAATTGGAGTAGTTGGAGGCTCAGACTTTGAGAAAGTACGGGAACAGCTGGGAGACAATGGTAAAAAGTGATTACTGTCCTAGTAAACTATTAACTTCCTTTTAGAAACTTATGACGTTAAAAATGTTAAGTCATATGCAGCTCTAAGCCTGGACCTCCCCGTGTGGTGGATTCCTGTTTTCTTGTTTTCCAAACATCTTATAAATAATTGGAATTACCAGCAGGTAAGTAAATTTCGTGCCCAGATATTAGAAGAATCACCTTAAAATAACAACATAATGAGCGTAATTTGAATTATAATTGGCCTTAGCCTACTTCAACTGGAGGCCATGCTTTTAGATAGAATCATTTACTTTCCAAATTGTAGTTTAATGTGCAAGTTGTATCTTTTTTTTTTTTTTTGGTTTATAGGTGCTGAGGATCAAAGATTATATCTCTCCTGTAAATGGCTATTTTCCCCTTCTTTTGGTGTTTCTTGTTGTATTCTCAGTTGCTTTAAATCTCTTAAATGATAAGATTAATGGGGTAAATTTAGCCTCTTCAGTCCCATTGTCTGGTCATGACATTCTTCCCTTTTCCCTCTGTTATTCTAGACTACTTAGAGAACAAAAACGTCTTATCATCTTCTAGGACCCACCCCAGGAGGGTGTCGTGTTTGGGTGCCATGTGATAGGGTACAGCCTGTATTGGTAGGGGATAGATTACCATGTAATCACAGAATTGTGAGCTACCCACATCAGCAAGTCTAGCCCTGTGATCTCACAGAGGAGGAAGCAGCTGCAGAGACATGGACTGACTTGCCCAACTTCATGTAGCTAATGACAGCCCAAACTCAAGGCCAAGCCTCCTAATTCCTAGGCTGATGTTCTTTTTATCACATCATTTGTAATTTTTAAAAATCAGTCTTGAATAGAAACATATAAATAAGTTGCATTATGATTTGCTACTCATTTTTATTTTTAGTGCTTGAAAAATACGATTACGTCTTTCCAGAAAATGGTTTGGTAGCATACAAAGATGGCAAATTTCTGTGTAAGCAGGTAGGTCTGTTTCAGAGTCTCAAAAATATTTTTTTTTACGTTGTTAAAATAACAATTTCTAAAATAAAATTTGATATGGTAGCCATGCTTTGGAAATAGAGTAGGAAATACAAGGACTAACTTTAAATAGCATATCTTAATGACTTTTTAGATGTGTTGTAGTCTTAGCACAAATATAAGAAGTAGATCTTTTAAAATGATGATTTTTGGAAAAAGTGGTAGTATGTTGTACTTGGATTCTGGGAACTATTTGACATTGTATTATAACCTGCTTCCACTTTTGATTTCATTGGGAGTTTTAACTGAATACAATCTAAGAAGGTTTAAGTCTCTGGGTTTTATTTGCATTTGCAAGCGCATGAAAACTGAATCCAGAGTAATGAAGCAGAAAACACATTTGATTAATAAACTCACTGTTCTGATTACCCTGACTTTGTTTAATCATGGGAAAACTAAAGGAAGGAAAAATAAAGAAGGTAATGACATGCATTAATCTCATACACATTTGCCACATAATCACATAACAACTTTAGTTGATTAGAAAGCCATTTGGGAACTGGACCACACTCAATCTGTAACTGGAAAGTGTTTTGTCTGTTTAGAATATTCAGGGTCATCTGGGGGAAGACCTAATCCAAGATTTAATCAACTATTGTCTGAGTTACATTGCCAAGATTAAGCTGCCAAAGAAGAGGTGGGTATATGTCCTTATTAGTGGAATCAAGGTGTGCACCCTCCGTCTGGTGCCTTAGTCACTGGCATTGTTAGTGAACTTAGTACTCATTTTAATCAGAAAACTGCCGTTTGAGTTTCAGGATATACTATACTGGTGGATCCAATTCTGACTATTCAAAGGTAAAAGGGGAGCCTGTGAATTAATCTGGTCATTGAACAAAGGCCTTCTCTGATGAAATATATCCCAGGATGAGGTAGCCATAAGGGATAGGAACTGGACCTGGACCTCTGATTTTATTGGTATAGGAAACTTCCTCTACTAATACAGGCAAGTTGGTATGTTTTGTATAACTTCCTGTCTTAGAAAGTTGCCTAGACCACTGAGAGGTTAAGGGACTTTCCCAGGGTTACACAGCCAGTATGTGTCAGAGATGGAACTTGACCCATAACTCTGAGGCCAGCTCTCTTATTTGTCACACCACACCACCTCTCATCACAGAAGGAAGTAGTAATTTAGTGATGTAGGCAGCAACATTGAGAATCCAACTTTTTATGGCCCCTAGAACCAAAAGGTAAGATGTGCTCAAAATGATTCTTATGGATATGGTAAAAATCAGTGTTCAGAAAATGAACTGTTTGAATTGACAGATTAAGATCCTTTTTTAAAAAAACCTTGCTAAAACGTTTTCTACAGTGTATCAGCGTTCCTTTCTGCCTTAAAAAATAAACTATGCAGTACATGAATTTTTAAATTTTTTTTAATCTTAGATAATTTAGGATCTTATAAGGCTTTATAATTGTCATTATGAACATTACTTCTTGTACATTACTAATAGGTGTAGATGATTGGGCTGAATATCTGGAGTTGGTTTTTATCTCTAAGTTGTAAATAAGACTTATTGTTTTAAGTGCAAAGGAGAAAAAGAATCTGTTTAGTTGAGAGTTCTCATTAGGTGATTTATAATTAGTTAAGATTCAGGTGTTGTTGTAACAAGTTGGTGGCAACACTTTAAGGTTTAGTTTATTTAGACTACAAATTAAACCAGGATAAAAATAAAAAGGGCTGCCTATTGGGAATTAACCACATTTCATCACAGACTAATATTCATTTGAGGAAATGGAAATCTGACTATGCATTATTTAATTGTGAAGGAAGTTATATTTTGATCATTATGAAACTAAACTTTTTCCAAATAGAAATTTTTTTAAAATACAGAAGAATTATTTCTTATCCTTGTTTCAGGGTAAATTCAGGTGTTTCCAGGTATTTCAGTCCAGTTTCATAAAGAATTTACTGTTTGTGAAATGAATTTTTGTAAAACTTCAAAAATTATAATTTAGGAACTCCTTGGATGTTTTCTTACTTATCACCAAAACTTAAGAGGACAGTTCTAAGAATGTTTTTGCACTGCATTTCTAGTAAAAGCAGTGTATCTAAAGTCTCTCTTACAAAGTAGCCATTTGGAACTAAGCTCCACAGTTTAGGCATATCTAATGTATTCTTTTATTCAGATATTTATTGCTACTGTTTGTAGTGATATCAGTAGTGTTATTGTTTACATAGCACTTTTCTGCAAAGTTCTGTGTTGCAATTTTGCAAACATAGTACATGAACTTAAATGTGTAGTTGAAAGTTGTTTGACATTAACTTGTGTCCTAGAGGCATATGTCTTCCTCTCATCTAACATGAAGATTCTCTGACTTTTTTCAAGTTACCCAATGTCTCAGCCTCTGTTTATGCAATTAGAAAATGCCCAAATTGTTATTTCTCAGTGAACCTTTCCTCCAGCTTATCTCTCTCTTCAGGGGCACTTTCATTGAATTCCGAAATGGGATGTTAAATGTGTCCCCTGTTGGAAGAAGCTGCAGCCAGGAAGAACGACTTGAATTTTATGAACTAGATAAAGTAAGTCTTTCCTAAATGTCCTTGGCCAACTATTATACTTACAAAAGTGACCTATGATGCATTACTTCATTATCAAGAATAAAATAAGGAAAAAGATTTGTTCTTTTAAAATTACATTTCTAAAATCAAATTCAATCAGTAACTGGTGTTTTTTTCTACACAGAAAGAAAATATAAGGCAGAAATTTGTGACTGACCTGCAGAAAACATTTGAAGGAAAGGGCCTTACATTTTCTATAGGTATTTCTTATTTTAACTCCTATTTGGGATTTTGGTACCCTTTACCAGATATCTTGCTGTTGAGTTGTGTAAATATTTGTTAAGCCCCAGTTGTTTACAGAGCAGTGTAGACTAGATGTCAGTCAAAGTACAAAGTTTAAATGCCACTGTTTGGAGCCCAGTGAAGTTTATAATCTAGTAGGAGTATATGCTATATATACTCAGGTAACTAAAATACACTGTAACATATTATAAAAGCACATGAGCTTCCATCAGAGTCCTACTTCATTGCTTCATTATGTCATTGAAGGGGACTCTTTAAGATAATGCCAGCTGACTACAAACTCTGATAGATACCAAGTTAGAACAGCTTTAATTATGGGCCCTGTTCCATCATCCAAGGACTGGCCTACCGAGTTTAGAAAGCACTATCACCAGGTTGGCTACAGGACAATGAATTTTTCATTCAAAACAACCCTCAAAGACGAGGCAGTAGAGAAATGTACATCAGATAAAACACTCAAGAAAAGATGAAGTCACAGATCCTTGAAGTATTGAAGCAAGTCTTATTATATGTAATCATATGTAATAGGGTCCTATATTTGAGCATAATTATCTTCCTATGTAATCCTGTTTTTTATTTTATGCATTTGAAAACATGATTTTGAGAAGGGATTCGTAGGCTTTATCAGAATGCCAAAATAGTTCCCTACACAAAAGAAATTAGTTAAGAACCCTTGCCTTGCTCAGATCCATAGAATGCAAGTTCTAGCAGATCCTACTCCTTTGAAAATAAGTAAGGCCTGTCATTATAGCATTGTCCAAGAAACAGCTCAGCCAAATTCAGAGACACCATCTAGAGGTTGGTCACCAGGTACTAAATATTTTTGGCATTCACAACATAGAAAACTTTGTAGTGAGACATGGATGGGGTAGTGACATATCAGGGAGAGAGGACCCACACCAGAAGAACTGAGAATCTTTTGAAATAAGTCCATAAGAGAGGTGTGGAGTAGAAATCTGAGAAAAGAGAGGTAACATTTCCCATTGGAGAGGTCAGGCAAGGCTTATGGGAAGAGGTAAAACAGAAATGGAAATTTTTTTTTTTTGGTTTTTATTCCACAGTATAAATTCAGGAGAGGTAAAAATTCAGCAGGTCAAAGTGAGAAAACCCACATCTTCCTAAATCCAAGAGGTAAAAATCTCAGGGATAGATAACATTGTGAACAAAGGGACAGAGACTGGGAAATGCAGGATCGCATGAGGGGCAGTGAACAGTCTGTTTTTGACCAAAGTGTAGAATACATTTAGGGAAATGTTAAGAAATAAGGGTGAAACAGTAGATCAGTACCAGATTAAGGAAGACACCAAGTACCAGGCAAAAGAATTATGAACTTTACTCAGTAGAGAGCCATTGAAGGGATTTTATTAGAGGAAGGACATAATGGCCAGGTGAACCCTGAGGAAGAAAGCTTGACATCCCACCTCTGATACTTTCTACCACTGTCACTTTGGCCATGTCACATAACTTCCCTTGACTCCAGTTTTGTTATCTGTCAAATGAACAGTTGGAATAAGTTGCTTTTGGCCCCGTCCATCTTTAGACCCATGATCCAATGACTGCCAAAAGTGTTGAGTGATTTGAAGAGGCAGAAAATAAAGAAGGGAAGTGGCAATATTGGTAATTATACTTTTGAAGTGAGGCAGGAATTGGCTCAAACTTTAAGCTTTGGGTCAAGAGCATATAAACATTTTCAACTGAAAGGACAATTCAAAAGAGTCTTTTTTAATTTTTGAGAAGTCATGACATTTGTCCTCCAATTTTATACCTTTCCCATTTTCCACGATCTTTAAAACACCACTGACATTAACTCAGCAGTCACATCTCCCAGTAAATTCGGACCCAAATCTGGAGCAGGTAACTTAAATTCATCAAGGGCAACTAAGTACTCTGTTACTGTCTATCTCCTTGCTTATCATTGTGTCTCTACGCCTCAAATGAGATAACATCTAGAAAGCAAACCTTAAAGCACTATATAGATGTTAGCTATTATTGTCAATCATCCCATGTCTTTCCAACCGCAGCTCATTCTGAGCTTTAGTATTCCTCCCCTCATATTCATCTTATCTGGTCTCACTTCCATCTTCTGTACATTTCTTTTTAAAAGCTGAGTAGATTAATTCACTGTCCATCCACATCAGTCTTTTCAGAGAAATCCTATTTTTCTCCTCATTTGAATTGTTTCCCTTAGTGTTTTAAATATTTCATACTTGGGTATCTCCCAGTCCTCCAGGGCTGACTTAACCTGAAGTATTTTAGTCCATGAGATCCCACCTATCTCTTCTCTGAATCTCTTGAAGTCATCTTTCCCTAAATCTAGGATGTACATCAGACTCTTCTCCTTGATCATAATCTTTAGGAAAGAATGATCACTTACCTGGGGGATCCCACTGTTTGCATTCCAACAGCCAGTTGTTCCTTTACTGTTAATGAGAGTCAGATCCAGAATAGAATTTTCCTTTGTTGAGTCCTCTACTTTTTTTGAAGAATAGAATTATCGCTAATAAAGAAATTATTAATTGTTCTGCTTTTTGTTAGAGCTAAAGCTCTAGCAGAAGTCTGGATAATTTAAATTTTCTATATTCCTTTGTACCAGGTCCATGTGTTTCACAGTTGTTCCTCAAAAAGGTACTTATAGATCTAGTTTATTGAATGAGTAGATGTCAAAGATTGGAGCATTTGAAAACAGATTGACAATTACCTTGTTGGACACAAACAGTAACAAAGATTATGTTCTTTCTGCCATAGAGATATGGAGTACTTTTAACTTTTTTTTCATTATTTCATTATAAAAGCAGAAGCCACTCTTGCTCCTTCTTCAAATTAAGTTTATAAGTGTGTGTGTGTGTGTGTGTGTGTGTGTGTGTGTGTGTGTATCAGTTTAAAGTAGAAGCCTTTGACCACTTCCGTTTTTTCCTTTCCACCTGCTTGTTTCGCATCTCTTTGGATTTTTCCTGATAGACTATACTCAAACCCTTCCTTCTAAGGATGCTCAAAATTTTATAATGCTTGTTGGTTTGTTTTTGTTTTTTAACACTGTCATTCATTATCTCATTTGTGAGATACATGTGATGTAGAATTGTAGGTTTAGAATGGCAAAGGGTCTTAGAAGTCTAGTCCACTCTCATAACTTTACCAATGAGGGAAATGAGAGGTAAGTTAAGCCCAAGATCAGTAAGTGGCAAAGGTAGGATTTGAGTCAAGTTCCACTGGCTTCAGGGACAAAGAGCTTTTCCCTCCAGTACTTTTCCCACTTGTACCAATTTGCCTCTCCATCAGGGCAAGAATTAGTATCCCCATGTTACACAAATTTTGCTCAGAACTTACTGTGATGCTTCATCATGAAGTGATTCTCACTTCCAAAATTTGTCGAGGCCATGCTAATAGAGCACAAACAGTGGAAAGTACGCCTCCACCATGCTGGAAAGGTTTAGTCTATTTGAAACTCCTCCTGTATTCCCTCTTTCTGTCCTGGTGATCAGTAGTGTACATCAATGACAAAATCACTTCTAATTATCCTTCCTTTGACTTTCATCCAAAGACTCTCTGTCTTGTCCTCTGGTCACCTATTTGCTGTGTGTCTGTTTAAATAAAATATACCTTTCCAGAGCCATAATCCAGTTATGGGTATCATTCCACCAAGCCTCAGTGATGTTTTATTAGGTCATTCTTCTCTCTGTGCATTAGAACTTCTAGCTCTTTCTGTGTGTTGCCTAAACTTAGGGCTTTCACATATAGATGCTTGAGGCCATGGGTTTCACCGGTGACTCTCTTCTTGGATTTTGTCTCCTGTGAGTTTGCGAGTAGCTCAGGTGCTGTATTTTTCTCTTCATGGCTGCTCTGTATAGAATTGCGAGATGACTAACACATGCATTCTTTTCAGCCTTTGTTTGGTGTGCTCTGTTTCTGACCAGGAATCTTTTGGCCTTGTATTGTACTCCTCAATCTAGAAATCTAAATCCTGTCCTCGGACATCACCTTTTTACCAAACTGTTCACTTCTCTAATAGATTGTTCTCTTCTGCGTCCCTTCTCGTTAGTAGACAGAAATGAGGAGAATACTTGTGTTCGTGGGGTCTTCAGTTCCTCACCCAACACTCTGTAATTGTTGGTAATACTTTTTAGTTTCTTTCTGGGAGTGTCATTTGTGCCCCTGTGAATCGCCAGAATAATTAATAATCATCTATTTTTGATATGTATCAGAAGGTTCTCTTCATGTCTTAGATTCATGCCCAGGAAGACAGTAGACCTCTCTGCTGCTTTTGCGTCAACAGATAGGAGCTCCATACTCCTGAACGGGAAATCACCAACTAGTACTACTTTTCTTTTTCCTGTCTTTCTTATTGGATGATCTCTCACCTGAAAGAGAATCTGGGACTGCTCTGTCATCCTTATGGGACACGCAGTATCTTTCTACCTCAGTGCATCTAGTTCATTCCTCTTTCAAAAGAGCTGTTTTTAAATCTGTTTTTAAGGTTTAATAATACAGTGCCCCTTTCCTTCCTTTTCTCTTCTGTGTAATCCTCTCCCATTCTCCATCGTGCTAACAAGGGTGAGCCACCCAAGTCCTCCACCTCAGAACCCTTCTGTCTCCTTTAATGTGTTCTCCTATACCCTAACAACCTGGAGTGTGGGGAAGCATTCTCCCAGCCCCCTCACCTCCAGGAGGGAGGGAAGTCAGCCTACACTTAGAACACAGATAAGTCACTCTATTGTGGCAGAAACAAAAAAGCTGAACAGTCAGTGCAAGTCACTACACGATTTCTTCAACTCTCCAGAATAGTTGTCTTGAAACCACTTGGTGAATCCTTATATCTCAACCCTAAGCACCTGGGTAAAACCTTTCATTGCTCATTTATTCTGTCTCAAATCCACTCTACTGATTTACTTAATCTTCTGTTTATTCCACTTGCTTTTTTATCCTCTCCTTGGCTTGCCTTGTTTTGCCAATTACCTTCTTCTTAGTCTTTTTGACATTCTACTACCTAATTCTCCTGATGTCTCCTGAACTTAAGAAGCAGAATCTAGGTTTAGAGAGTCTTCTCCTTCAAATTTTCTTCCATTTCTCCTCTCCAGATTC
Organism: Notamacropus eugenii; assembly: GCF_028372415.1. Taxonomy (NCBI): domain Eukaryota; kingdom Metazoa; phylum Chordata; class Mammalia; order Diprotodontia; family Macropodidae; genus Notamacropus; species Notamacropus eugenii. The sequence continues at coordinate 87,429,745 of NC_092872.1, forward strand.
AACTCCTCACCTCCCATCACTAGTCCAAACCTTTCCTTCTCCTTATTCCACCCAAAACCTTTGCTCCTTTGTTCCTTCCCCCACAGAAGCAGGAAGCCAGAGTTCTCATTTATGGGATTTGCTTTGAGCAAAGTTTATGAGTGTTGGTCTGCTACCCCATCTTTGGTCAGAATACCAGGACCTGATTGAATTCTATGGGAAAGATTGGAGCAAGTCAGAAAAAACACTTAGTTTTTTAGAATAAAATTTTAGAATAAAAATGTCAGCTTCTTTAAGTATGCTATTTTCTCTTGTCATGCTGATTAGTCATTACTTAAATCTTTCTCCCTTTTTCAGCCTTTGATGAGTGTTCTAGGTTAACAGTGCTAGAAATAGGGATCACAGTAAAATAAATTGGTGCTTAAGTATTCTCGCACCATAAGATGAACATTTTTATGATATATTTTTGTATCTTCTGATTTTAAAAAATTACGACTTTTAAATCAGTAACTTGTGGTTTTAAACAGTAACTTGTAGTTACTGGTTTAGCTCATTTTCATTTCTATGGCAATTTAAGCTGGATCTAAAACCTTCCCAAAAGCCATTTGCAGTTTGAGGTGTGTAAGTTTCATGGTGTTCTCCATTCAGTGTTGTTGTCACGTTTGTTATAAATGTACTTCATTTACTATCTGCTTGCTTGACAGCATTTAGATACAAATGCATTTCCTTCCATGAGTTGATCCTGCCTCATCGTAGGTAAATCAGATTCATCTGTAAAAGTGCAAAGTAGAATATTGGAAAATCACATCTGGCACTTTAAGTACTCTAGATTAGTAATTATATGTTGTTTAAAGATTACCTGTCAATGACTGTTTTTCACCTTTTTGGCTGTCTTTTATGCAGGAGGCCAAATAAGCTTTGATGTATTTCCCGATGGATGGGATAAGAGGTACTGTCTGAGACTTGTTGAAAATGATGGCTATAAGACCATTTATTTCTTTGGAGACAAAACCATGCCAGTAAGTATTAAAATATTTTTACAGTTGCTTTATTCTTACCATTTAACTCTAAGTAGAAAAAAAATTAATAAATGGGCTTTCTCCACATCAGAGCAGTGCTGAATACTTGATCATTCCTTTCGAGTTAGTAGCCGTGTTTAGGGATGATGCCAGTCACACCATTCCTAAGCATTTTCCTAGAAACTCATAGTTCTGGCCAAAAGAGAATTAGAAGGGAAGCACAGATGAGGCTTTCTATTTTAGCTAAATAATGTAAATTTCCACTGTAGGGAGAAGCAAAGCTGACTTAGATCTGTTTCAGTTTTAATCTTTAAATGTTGCCATTTTTTAGTTGCTTAACATTGTTTCAGTTCCAGTACTGTTGAAAATCTGCCCTTAGCCAAATCTGGTTTGCATGTTATAAAAATAGTATCTCATCTGTGTGTACTTTTTAAAAATTTTAACTTTTTTTAAAGTGCATAGGACTTAAAATAAGAAGAGACCTTAGAAACCATGTAGTCCAACCCCTTACAGAGGAGACAACCAAGACCCAGAGAGGTTCAAGTATCTTGCCCCAAATTGTACAAGTAGTGAATAGCAGAGGTGAGATTTGAGCTCAGGGCCTGTGACTCCAAATGCACTACTCTTTTTATTATACCTTGCTTCCATTTGCATAAGCTGTTTTGTGAAATCCTTCCTTGAAAATTAGACATGATTCGAGCCATATATTGGCAAGAAAGAATTTCCTTCAGAGGAATTGCCCTCCATTTTCTTTTTGTTCTTATGTGTGTGTATGGTCCCCACACCAAAGGTAGCATAGAAGGTAATTGAAAATAGCCAAGATTATGGAGAGAGGGAAGGGGAGAACCCAGTCTATCTTATTCCCCAGTTCCAGGCTGTTAAGGACCCTATGTTGTCTGGTGTAGAAGATTATTCTAAGGTATCACAACCAAACCATTGTATCAATAGGTTTATCTGGTTAGGCAGGCAACCAATGAACCATGCCTCTACCTCTGGCATGGAGAATGGACTGGCATTTAGCGTACCGTTTTGGAACTTAACTCCTGCTTGGGAATGTCCCTTGATAAACAGGCCAGCCAGGCCAAGATTTTAATGGCATCATTTACCCTGCAACCTATAATAGTCATCTTCCTATTCTATTATCCTCCAGACTGTCATAATAGTAATTGATTTTTCTTCCTTGACATTAAGGCAAATAGTATGAAATATAAGAAAAAAAAAGGTATTAATGGAATGTGGTTTGGCAGCGTGCATTACTTTCAAGTCTGTGTTTGTAACCACTTAGCATCATCCGTCTTAGAATTGAGGAAATTAATGAAGTGTTTTGCCATTGGCAATATAAGTCACTGAAAAAACCAGCCAACTTATATGGTGAAAAACTCATCCTTTGAGCTTTACCAATGTAGATTTTATGATAGACTTGGAAAGGATATGAAATATTATCTAGTCCAGCTCCTTCATTTGATAGATGAGGAAACTGAGGCCTTTAAAGGTGAAATTACTTGCCTACTCACATAGCTAGTTAGTGGCAGAATTAGAACTTTGAACCTCAGAACTTAAGTCATCTAATTCAGGGTCCTTTTTACTATTTCATATTGGATCATATACCATAATATGAATTGGGGGATGCAGTGTATGAGTGAGAGATTTGGGTGTGAGGGGTAAGGAGTGGTGTTTACCCTCCCTAAGAGGAGAACTTCAAGGCCTGTCTCTGGGAAGCTTTTCCTGACCAGCCCAGCCAGCTGGGATTTCCCTCTACTTGGCACTTCTCATCACTCACGTTGTTAATTATCTTTTTACATAGAGGCGCTGTCTTCCCGAATAGATTACCTTTAGAGGCAGAGCCCACATCTTACACTTCTTGATCTCTCACATCAAACACAGTACTTGGCGTGAATTAAGCACTCATACAGTGCTCGATTGCTTGAAGTGATTTGCCCAAAGCCTTATAGTTTGATAACAGAAGCTTCCTACATCTCCTGACTCTAGTTCAAGAAATACTATTTGATGGCATGTTTTAGAGAACCTTCCGGTGAAGTTAAATGAGAATAGTTTTGTTCTTTTCATCCTCATGAATGATGTATTTTCATTTAGATAAAATTGTGTACTTTATATGCTTCATGATGGTGAGTGGAAAAATTCATATATGACTGCTGGGTCTGGTTATTGAAATCATCTTCAGGATAATACTCATTTAATAGGTTCCATTTTAAAAATCCATTGCAAACTGTCACTATCTGATTTCATGCTATTTCTTTTTTTCAAAAACAACTAGGAAGTATAATTATATTCTATTCAGATGCTAAGTAACTGTAAGAAGCTTACTCATACCTGCCTACTAAATGTCATTTTCTTTCATATTGAAAAAAAGAAGAACTTGTTAAAGACTACAAAAGCTTACTTTGTTGGAAGGATGGCCTTTGGATAGTCATCTGAAAGGGTCTCATTTTTGTTTATTCCACTTCACAAAACAGAATCTAATTCTTGAGACCAGCAAAAATCAGCTTCAGATGTTTTTTCTAGCTCTTACTCGGAGCACTCACCTTTCCCATTTCAGGGTCATTCCCACTCTCCATTCTTTCCTACCTAAGTACCACCCATACCTCAGTTTGCAAACCCTTTATCCTTCATTCCGGCAGCAATCAGGGTCTGTCTTTGGGTTCCGTACCTCACTCCTTACAGTGACTGCGAACTGTTTGTATCCCACCCCCCAAAGACACACTTAACCGAAAATGACCTTTGTGTAAACCCTCTTTGTCAGCACCAGCTTCTCCTTCCCACTGATCATAGAAAGAGATTTCAGCTATTTACCAAAATTAATCCTTCAGCTTTTGATACCATTCCCTCATGACTCTCTACCCCCTTGTTCCAGCAGTCATTTCCTCGCTCTCATGGCATCTTTGCGTCTAGCCAACAAATACGTTGAGGTTTTCTCATTCTCCCTCCCACAAAAGCCACTCCTTAGCATTTCTCTTCTGTGACTATGCCAACACCTGATGCCTCTATTTCTTCAGTACTCACTGTCACTTTGACCCCTTGCAGTCGCTCTTGACACTACTGAAATTCCCTGTATTTAGGTATTTGCTTGTCTCCATTAGGATATGTGCTCCTTGAGGGCAGGAACTGTTTTTTTCCTTACTTTGTATCTCCATCACTTTTAGCATGGTGCCTGGCACATAAAATTAGCACTCACTGAATATTTTGTGTACTGACTGATTTCTCTAAGGTCACCAGAAAACTCCTAATAACCAAATCCAGGTAGTTTTTTTCCAGTCCTTTTATACTGTTGATAGCCCCCTACTACTGGATGCTGTCCTCTTTGTTGTTTTCAAACACCATGCTCTACTGAGTCACCTCTCTCCCTGATCTCCCTCTTTGTGTCTTTAACTGGCTTATTATTCCTATATAACCTGCTAATGTGGACATTCCACAAGTTTCTGTCTTTGGTTCTCCTCTTTTTTCTTCACACTCTAGAGGTGCTGTGGTAATATCATTTGCATCTTTGACTTTAACCACCACCTTTAGGCAAACAATTCCCATATCTAACTTCTGTCCAGGCTTCTAATCTATACCAACTTCTCCTACTGTCCTTAGGACTTTTCCACCTGGATGTCCCCCTAATGTCCCAGATAGAAACAAAACAGTTCATTATTTTCTCCCCAGAACCTGCTCCTCTTTCTGATTTCACCACTGAATTCTGTTGTACCACCATTCACTTAGTTTTCCCTGTTTGTAACTAGGGTTTTTTTATTTTCTCACCTTGCATATATAATCATGAGAACATAAGATCATAGAATTAGAGCTGGAAAGGTCCTTATTAGGTTATGAATTCTAAACTTTCATTCTGCAAATGAAGAAACTGCAGCTCATAGAAGTACAAAGCAGCATGTATAGCTCTAAGTAAACTGAGGTAGTAGGAGAAGGTAAAGGAAATTGATTTTTGAATCAGCTTTTACTTTTAAAAATGCTCTTTCGTAGGAGTATTGGTCATCAACAACGACTGAACCTTCTTTGAGTATTGCTGTAAGGTCGATGAACTGAGGTTTTTTTTAATGTCTTTACTTGCTATAGAGAAATGTATCAGGATTAACAAGAGATACCAGTTCAGACTTCCTTAGAAAGATTTTCAAGAGATCTAGGTGATTTTTATCATTTCAGAAAGCTCTCCTAACTTCTAAGATCTTCAGCTAGTCTGTGATCTCATCAATGCAGGTAATCCCTCAGACAAAGATCCCCAGCCATCCACGCCTTTTCATCCCACGTGACTCTCTTTCATGTCCTGCTATATCATGTTTCCACAGGGGTCCATGAGTGTGCTGTACTGCTTTTAACACTGCATTTATTCCAGAAGGCACATGGGCTATCATTCTTGCTACAGTACCAGCCCACCTCCTTTCCTGGCCATATACTTTTTGGATAATATGTTTTCATCCTGTTTCCTCTGCTCATTCCTTCATTGATAACAAGTTAGGTTAATTCCACCTCCCATGCATCTTTCCATTGACTTTTTAGGTGATCTGCAGCATTAATTCCTGAGAAACTCATATCCATGTGTCACATTTACATATCAGGATCATAAGAAAGCTGGCATTAAGAAGATAAGAGCTTGCGGTCATTAAAGTACTGTGCAGTTTCCCAAAGGCAATCCTACCCCATCTTTTTCTATTTACTTTTTGGCCCAGCCCATTAGACATCAGCAGTGTTATTTCCAATATAAATGTACTGATGGATCAGCATTATGGGTTGTCCAACGGCATACCCTTGTCTAAACCAAGGATTGATAATCATTCTGTCAGGGACCCTTTTGACAATCTGATGAAATCTGTCGACTCCCTTTCTCACAGTTATATTTTTAAATGCATAAAATAAAAATTACAAAGGAAACCAATTACATTGGAATAAAGATGTAACATTTATGGATCCCCTGAAATCAGTTTCCGGTGAAGAAACAATCACTGGCCTAGACAATTGTTATTCTTTATCCACTTGATTTTTTCCTGTGTGGATAGTTAAATTGAAACCTTTTTAATGATTTTGGATCTCATTTAGGAAACTCTTCTTTGAGAGTTTAATTTAATCAGCATAACATCATCCTCAAGCAGGAGTTTTTAGAGGACCTTGCCATCTATAGGAATCCCTCTTAAATTTGTACCCTGACCTGAATGGCTTTCACAGTGTTTATAGATGGACTGAAAACTGCACGACACTTTTGACTTTGACTGAACTTTTTCTCCACTCTTCCATTGTCACTGTAGAAATAGAAAGAGATGGACTTGATAAGGCTAGGGGCTGTTTTTGTTCATTTTTGTTTCATGAGTTGCCATTACCTTCTAAGAAAGCAAGCAAGGTTGTTGATTTAATATTGAATGTTTATTACCATGACTATTATTAGTTTTAGGTCAGTTATTTAAATAAGTTGTATTTCCTCTGAGACTCAAAGACATTGTGCACAAATACTCTATAAAGTAAGATCATAGGAAATAGAACTAGAAGGGATTTCTATGCAGCAACCTTCAGTAAGCCCCTACTAGGTGCTAGAGATACAAGGACCTTATATTTTACTTGAGCAGTACATCTTACACACAAGTAATTACAGATTACATGTGAAACAATACGAAGTAATTTTTTTCACCTTCAGAAAGGTTTATTAACCTTTTTGGTATATAATGGACCCTATGGACCTCTTCTCAAAATAATATTTTTAAGTGCACAAAATAAAATCCATAGCATTAAAAGGGGAATCAATAGCATTTTAGTTATCAAATTACTAAGTTACAGTTTTCAAATATTAAAAAATCAAGTTCAGTGGACCCCAATTTAAGAAGCTCTAGCATATAAACTGGCATTATCACTTAACTTTTCATAGATGGGTATGTGCATGTATCTCTGTTTCAATGTGTCTTTTTTCTTTCTTTTTTTTTTGCTATTTTTAGTTTTGAACATTCACTTCCATAAGTCTTAAATTTTCTCCCCCTCCTTCCACCTTCCCTCCCCAAGATGGCCAGCAATCCAATATATGCTCTACATATACAATCCTATTAAACATTTTCACTTTAGTCATGTTGTATAGAAGAATTAGAATGAATGGAAGAAACCATAAGAAAGAAAAAACAAAAAAAAGAAAATTAGTCTGCTTCACTCTACATTCAGACTCTATAGTTCTTTCTCTGGATGTTGATGGTATTTTCCATGATGAGTCCTTTGGAATTGTTTTAGGTCTTTGCATTGCTGAGAAGGGCTAAGTCTCAAAATCAGTCATCGCAGACTGTGGCTGTTACTGTGTACAATGTTCCCCTGGTTCTTCTCCCTTCGCTCATCATCAGTTCGTATAAGTCTTTTCAGGTTTTTCTGAAGTCTGCCTGTTCATCGTTTCTTATAGCATAATAGTATTCCAGTACATTCATATACCACAACTTATTCAGCCATTTCCCAATTGATGAATACAAAGTAATTTCAAAAGAGGTTCCTGACAACCTGGGAGAATCTGCCTTTGAGTCAGAGGAAAACAGCTGAGCTAAGCCTTGAAGCAAACTGAAGATTTCTACAGATGGGGAGGTAAGGAGGGAGTATATTCCTGAATGAGGGGTAAAGGACATAGACATCATGCTGTCCAGTGCTTTCAGCTTACAGATGAGGAAAGTGAAAAGAAGTGAAGCTCCTACTTCTGTCTCATGTAAATATTAAGTAGGAGAGCTGGGATTTGAATTCAGGTTTATTACCATTTCCCTACATCCCATGTTGTCAGACTCTCAAAGAAATAAGGCCACTAAAATGCCCTGTAGGCATATTGACTTAGAAAGCCACATATTAACATTCTATTGTATTTTTATTTTGTTAAATATTTCCCAGTTACATTCTTAATCTGGTTCCAGCAGCACTGAGTAGTTCTGTAAAGCCCCTGGGCCACACCAGGCTGTTTTGACTTCATGTTGACTATAGGATAAAATAAACCAACATTTAACGCTCTCTACCATCTGGCTGCAACTTATCTTTCCAACTGTAATTTATTTTCCTTTTGTTCACACACATTACATTCCACCCAAAATGGACTTGTTTCCTGAACTCAGTGCACTATCTCCTGTCTCCATGCATTTGTGTAGACTGTACCTCCTGCCTAAAAAAGGTTCCCATCTCATCACTTTTCAGAGTTCTTCCTTTTTTTTTTTTTTTAAGGTTTCTGTCACATACTACCCCCTCCTCTGTGATTTCCCCCTCAAGTGAAAGTGTCCTCTCCCTTCTACAGTTTCTAAGAGCATTTTGTAGGGTTTGCTTCTTGGTAGCCATCATACCCAAATTTGTATTATATTATACTTACTTGTGTATGTGTTTGCTTTACCCCCAGTAAAAGCAAATTCATTGAGGCCAAGGATTGTCATTTTTAACTTGTAGCTCCCATAATGGGCACATTGAGCTAGACACTCCTAGGTGCCTAATAAATGTTTGTTGAATCAATGAGTGAATCCAAGTCCTAGGATGCCTCCCTTTCACCTGCTCGCCCCACACACACACACCTGGTATGTCTGTACTTGTCTAAGGTGTATCACATGTAAAATAGCAGTGACAGGAGTAGAAGCCAGATATTTTGACTCCAAATCCACTTGCTGCCTTGCTGCCAGAAATTAATGCGAATTTCAAAAAAAAAAAAAAAAAAGAGAGACAGATTATGGCTGAGGGGATCATGGGATTTTGAGCTGGAAGGGACCTAGTCCAGTTCCCTCATTTTATAGATAAGAGAATAAGATAGCTTATGCTTTTAAAAACTGACATTAAAAGTAAGTCTTTGATGTTGCAGGTGATTTTACTGCACACATTTTTCTTTTTTTAAAAAACATTTCCCCCTTCCCTCTTCCCAAAAGGCAGTGGCAGGTATAGATTAAAAGAGTAATAAAGATTATTCCAGAAGGCCTTACCTGAAATTTGAGCTTTGCTGATTGATATCCAATCCAAGAAACTTTTGATACTTTATACATAACAAACAACTTAAGCCCTATCATTGAGCAGGTGGCCAATTTAGCTGCTCATGAATCTAAACCTTATTTCTACCACTAAATTGTTCTTTGGCCTTGGATGGAAAGTTTGTTCAATAAAAGCACGTAGGATCATGGGATTTAGAGCTAGAAAGGACCTTAGTGACTAAAAAATCCACCCCACTCTTTTCTAGCTGAGGAAAAGGCCAAGAGAGGCAAAGTCATCTGCACAAGGTCACATCAACTACAGACCTTAGAGGAGTATAATAGTGAGTGAGAGCATGCTGCTGCAGCAGGACTTTACATTTGTGTGATAATTCACAAAGCCCTTTTAACATTTGTCTCATCTGATCCTTATAGAACAGTTAGAGTTAGGATAGTGCCGTCCACATTTTAGAGATGAGGGTGCTATGGCAGAGATAGGACTCCTCCCCATCTTGTTCCAAGTCAAGTAATCTTATGGTAGATACAGAATAGGGAGATTATTCAGTGGTTACTGTGGAAAAACTTTACTGAAAGTTTGTGAAACAAAACTCACATTGTGGCTGATTGAAAAGTTATGTTAGCAAGTCAACAAACAACTGCCCAGCACTTGGTGTATTTACTTTCTCCAGTGTTTCCCAAGAACAACTGTATTTCCATCATACTATGACAACTGTAAGATAAATAGGCATTGAACAGCCTCCAGGGAATTAATAACACCACCCAGTTCTGTTTGCTCTAGTTCTTCCAATTCAGTGGGAAGCGGGCTTTTGCCAGGCTCACTGTGCATGGTCTTTTGCAGTGAGGAGGGGAAAGCATGAACTGTTAAACTTGACTATAATTGTTTTGTTGAAATAAATCTGCCAACTCTTAGTTATCACCAAGCATCTATGTACTTCTAAACCATCTGTTGCACTATAGAAACAAATATTCTTCAGTACCGTGAGCTAAATGAAAGCTAGTATGTAATAGAAAGCTAAAGCAGGAATCAAAAGATCTATGACTTTCTCCTAGTTCCACCACTAAACAAACACAGCCTGTCTGACTTTGATGCTCATGTTGAGTGAAGGACCACATGCATGTCTCATTTCCTCTTCCAGGATCCATTTCCTTCTCTATAAAATGAGGGTATTACTGGATGGTGTCGTTTTGACATTCTGTACAGTCATCTTCCTCATGAATTATAATTAGTTTCATAATGGTGTTCTACTACTCAAATTATCAAGAGCAGATGCAAATGTTGGAAGAAAAAATCAAAGAACCCATTTCCTCAGTACCACCAACTCTCACCAAATAGCAAATATTGAGTTCTCTCTATTCTCTAGGCTTTTAAATATTAATAAGCTGATTTCACTGATAGATTATTGCTAGCCCAAATATATCAGACTCACTAAAGGTAATATAAGCTCTTCTCTTCATCTTCCCCTTATTTGTCATTCTTTTTTTTTAATTTTCTAAGAGGCAAGTATTTCTAAGTTAAATCTATCCTTCCTATTAATCCCCCTCCGCAGACCAAATTTTAAAACGAAACAGTGAAAACAAATCCCTTTATACATATTTAGTCCAGCAAAACACACTCCCACATTAGCGGTCTAAAACTATATTTCTCTGCAACTAAAGTTTATCCCCTCTCCATCAGGAGGTGAGATATTTCATCATTCTTTTGGACTCCAGGTTTATCATTGTACTCATCGCAGTCTTTGTGTTTTCATCATTGAGTAAACTGTTCTGGTGGTTTTACTCATTTTGCTTTGCATCAGTTCATAAAGGTCTTTTCAGGTGTCATTTTTAAGGACACAGTAATATTCAGTTACATCCACATACCACCATTTGTTTAGCCTTTCCCCAAGAGCCTCTCAGATTTCTTTGAAGGTGCATTTGTACATTTGTGACTTTCTTTTACCAAAAAGTCCCTTCACCCCACCTCTGCCAATATAGGGAAGTGATAGCTAATGGGCAGGCAGATCCCAGGTTAGATATATCTCCTGCCCTTTACAGCTCCAGGCTTTATTCTTTTGGAAACTGCCCATCTTACCCATCCGCAATCCTCAAACCCTGTCCCTTTTCTGGCATGCAAGAGGAATACTACCACAGGAAGGAAAACCTAATAATAGCTTATGCAGGAAGTGAAGAAGGACAAAAAATTTGAAGTCCCCTCCTTGAAAAGGAAAGCCAGGAACCATTGAGGTTCAGTTGTTTTGTAATGTAAATGTTACATTTAAGCCCTAACTGAGAACATGGCAGAGGTATTGGGCAATGGCACCCTCTTTCCAGAACAGATGTTTTTAGGGGCATTTTAGCCCTCCCATGTCACAGGTTTTCCTTGAGCATATTAAGTGCCCAGTTGTGCATGGCATGTCAGTAAGTTAAAAAATGAACCTACCTCTATCTCTCTCTGTCCTGAAATATACCATAGAACATCTATAAAACTGCCCTACTTTTCACATGTATGAAAATACTGGCTGTGTAGGTAGATAACATACAAGCGGTGGTTTTTCATACCAAGAAAGTATGATCAGAGCTCTTCTCTTTTCTTCATCCTTCTCTTCCTAACTGATCCATGTAAATGCCCAGGTCCTAAAATTGCCTTCACTGTTTATGGTACTTTAACTGGTTAATACAAGCTGTAAGTATATTTTTACCCGAAGGGCAACTGTAAGATGATATGTATACAGCCTTTCAGCTTACGTTATGTTGGAAAAGAAGTTCTGAAAAAAGGCACAAACAGGCCAAATTATGTTTCTATCATATGAAATTTAATATATGCTTTAAAAAACTATAATCTTGTTAAATTTAATGTAGGCTTTTAAAAAACTTTAAAGGAAGTCCAGTTTCATTTACATTTCAGTTTTTTATGATTCCTATGTGAAATGTTCATGTTTATTAATAATTACATTCACAATAAAAAGGAAATGTTTTTTAAAATTATGCTGGTAAAATGATGGATTGTAATCAGTTTAACAAACTCCTCCAGAATTGTCCCTGACTTATTTACAAAAACAGCTTGTCTTTGACAGATGGATATCACAGCAGTTTATTGTTATTTGAGATACTTCTTATCTCCCAACCCATTTCTACATGTACTTTGGGGGGGGGGGGGGAAGTTGCTGTGAAAATGTTTCATATTGAACTTTTGAAAAGGCTGCTGTCCAGAAGTGGGATCTGAAGTCAGCAAATATTCCACAGGGCTTAGAACAGTATAACCGTTCACAAAACTAAGTTCTTAAGCTTTCCATTATACAGGCCAGACAACACCATCGACAGCCACTTTGGAAAATGGAATTAGATATGGAAAAGTGCTCGTGATGTGATTCAGCAGGAATTAGATGAGTGATCTCAGGGTCCCTTCCAGATTTGTAGCTGTCATTTGTGAAGCAAGTGATATGACATTGTGGAAGTAGACTGTTATTATGAATGTGAGGATAAAATTTTAACTTCAAATGTCAGTCCTTTGAAATGCCAAATGCACTTATATCGTTTTTCCCTGTTTGTTTTTATTTTTATCTCCCACAGTTTTCTTCTGACTACAGTTATTTATAATGCTGTAAATGTCACGTGTTAAAAGTTAGCTGAAATTTTTCAGAGTTTGAGTGTGACATCCAGTTTTCCAAGAAAAAGAACCTTTGATATAATTTTTTAAACTTCATGGATGAATTATTAATAATAATGTTTTATAGTCTTAGGAGCAAATCACTTACCCCTTTCTGGGCCTTTTCTGCATCATAAAGAGATGTATAAGATAGATAATCTCTAAAGGCCCTTGCAGCTCTAAGTTTCTATGTTTAATACCTAATCTCAGTTTTGTGGAAAGACCTAAATCAGTCTGCACAATATAAACATGATGTTCTTTATAAATATAATTATATGTTCCAATTTACTCATGATTCAGAGAAATGGTTTTTTACCTTTTTTTTTTTCAGCTCAGGTAATAACCATACAAGTTGTGTTTTGTTTCTTGGTTAATTAAGACCTCTCTTATTTTTTAAAGGATTAATGAATTACCAGCGTTTCTCCTATTTGTGTTAAGACTGAAGGCTTTGATTTCTCTGGGAACTTTTGGCTCTAAAGTAACACCAGTCATGTGCTAAAAAGAGGTAATGGTAAAACAACTCAAACCTATTTATGTCTTTCCTGTGTTTGTAGGGTGGAAATGACTATGAAATCTACACAGATTCCCGAACAGCAGGCTATTCAGTGACCAGCCCAGAGGACACAAAAAAAATCTGTGAGGAGCTTTTCTTATAGTCTTTTATTTCCTGACCTTAATACTGAAAGAAAAAAGTCATCTCAAAATACTAGAGAAGATAACGAGCTTCTGAAGACGGATGCATCACCATTTAAACTCAAGAAATCCTACTCTGCCCACCTCCAATTCAGACATTCACTGGGACCTTGTAGCATGTGTTGAATTACTCTGAGCAGTGGTCAGAAAAGACAGACATATCTCCACTCCTGAATTAAAGTTAGATCTCATCTCTCTTCTTTTTATCTGGAGAAACCAAAGAAACAGAAGAATTCTGATATATGGGTCCTAAGGCAACGGTTAACTCAAATGAACATCTAAGATAATATTTCCCCATTTTCCAGGGCAAAACTAAGATGCCTAATTATGCGCACTAATTATGGTGTACATTTGTCTCTTTGGAGAACTTCTTATAATGGAAAAGAAAAGGTGACAATTTAGCTACAAGGTACACATTGACCTAACAGATTTTGTAACAGAAGGGTTTTACAAAACCCTTCCCAAATTTAAAGTTGTGCACATAATTAGACCTCCACAACAGCAGCGTAGGACAGGAGACTGTTTGCTAATGTTTCTTACATGAAAAATTCTGCGGTTCAGAGCTTCAACCACCACTCACTAAATGGAAACTGCTCCTAATGACTTTGGGGTTTAATGCAGGCTTCTTGTTTTTGCCAAAACTCCATTGTGAGACTGGCATGCCTGGGATCAGGGTTTTATTCAGGTTGAATGACTTGTCCTCTTTTTAACCCCCATTCCTTTCTGTGAAGCTGATTTCATATGACCAGCCAGATAAATGGCCAGATGACATCCAGTAGAAAACTTGTCCCTCAGCCTGGCACTGCTAGAAACTCTGGAATTGACTTCTGTTTGAACAGCACAGCTAGTTGGCCTGCTGTACAACAATCACATCTGTCACTCACTGCCTTTGATGGAAGAGAATAGAAAACATCTAGCTAGCAAGTGATTGCTGAGGACAGAGTACCCTTCTTCTAGGAGCCTGCCCTCATGGAAGCCCCAGTTTACAAAAACTGAGCTGGTCTCTTGAACATCATAAAACAAAACGGTTCTAGAACTCTCCCCAGCCTTCAAGAACCATGTTATTCTTGGTTAAGCTGGCTAAGAAATGCTCTGAGTTAGCTACCTACCTCTCACGCTACCTTTAACATGTTTAAAGGTAACGTGTTAAAAAAAAACAAAACCTAACTGACCAGTTAGCAGTGTGAAGTTTCTCATCTTCTTTACCATTATTTATTAGTGAAAGATGCCATCTACTCTTGATAAACCCTCATACAGAATTGAATCCTTGCTTTAGAAGAAATGAGAACACCTGTGGTTTCACTTCTTTTAATTAACTGCTTCAGGACTTACTTTCTTTGAGTCTTTGAGGAAAAATGGGACAAAATCAAAGCCCCTTTATCCATATTATACTCCTGGAGAAAAATGTTGATCTATCCAGTGAGAAGGTTAAAATGCCTTTTTTCAAATCTTAAAAAAAAACCCAACTCAGACACTCCCTCTCTTTGCTGCTGAGAGAGTCATGGATAGGTAACCCTAATAGCAGCGCTAGTACCTGCAGCTAGGTCTTTACTGCCAGAACTTTGTACCAATTAGACTTCCTAGCGACTAGCTTTCTCTGCAGTGCCAACATTGGTAAAACTAATTAATACTGATGTGGCCCATAGCATGTTACCAAATATAAGGGAAGGGAACACCTAGCCCCTTCTCCCAAGTTAGACTGAGGCTGCTTCTTGCTACCACACTCCTAGGCATAGGTCCGGTGAAAAGATTTGGGGTTGGACTTATGAATGTTCTTTGCTCCCACCCACCCACTCAAAGTGCTGCACATGGTATTTCTGATTAGGAACATTCAGAAAATGTGACCAATGAAAGGCTTGCTTTCTTTAACATTGCAAATGAAATAATGGTGTACAAAAAGATTTCGAAATCAATAAAATTTTACACTTTTTAGCAAAAGCACCCCACTTTTGGCATTATTCATCGTAGCTACCTTGAGTTCAGCAGTTGAGGTTTGCAAGTGTGCAAAGTTGAGTCATTTGATTGCTTGGGCTCTACAGATGAGACGAAATGCACCTCCCATCCCCATTTGGTATTTGGTTGAACTGAAAGAAGAATGTAGCCTAGCCCAGAGAGGTTTAAAAGCAATCATTTTCTCTGCTTCCCTCCATTTTTATTACTTTATAAACAGTAGTTAAATTTCACCTCTATCTTAGGACTTGCCAGCACTGACAGACCTACATCTACTTAGACTATGACCTTTGACTCCTGCCTGTACATCAAATTTTATCAGACTTTCATTCCCAAACTGTTAAAAATACCAAACGAAAGTAAAGGTTTCCTTATATTTTGCTTAGGTAACATGTTCTTGTGACATATGTTTAGACTAAATTCTGGGATAACACCTTCTATTCATAGAATCATTTAATATTAGAGCTGGAAAAGACCTTGCCAAGATTAATAATTAGGTCTCCTCAGGGTGGTTCTCTTTCCAGCATGCCACACCATTTCTAACTATTATCAAGGGAATTTTTCAAAACATAATGAAAATAAGCTTTAATATATCCCAAATTATCCACCTTTCCACTTGCCTGCCAAGATAAACATTGTAATACAAAAAAACCCAAAGAACTATTTCTAGCACCTCAAACCCTAACAAAAACTGGGAATCAGACTGTGTTACCCTACACATGCCCACGTTTACTCTTCATGATGTACTCATCGTTCAACCTCCTTTACATGGGACATTGCTCTTTGCATGACACCTTTTAAAATGACATCTTTGTGAGGCATGCCTCACTTGTAAACATTAGTAGGCAACAAATAATCCCTTAGGAAAAATTATAGCAGGTGAAGCAAGCCATTATCCCCAAATTTTGCCCCTCTGAAGAATCGAGGAAAGTATAAATCTAAAAGCTGCCTTGCTTTCTGCAGGAAAAGGATATAGTATAGTAGGAAAAGAACTGCCTTTGGAGACATGGGTTCAGATCGCACACAATACTTTGTGACTTTGGTCAAGTCACTTAATGTCTCAGAGCCTCAGTTTCCACATTTGTGAAAGGAAAACAATTGATCTAGATGACTTACTTCTAAGTTCCCTGCCAGCCCTAAGTCTGTTATCCTTGTGATGTACTGTACCCAGGAAAGTGGTAAGCAGCAGAGTGTAGGCTCACTTTCTAACCTATAAAAATATATAAACCTATAAAAACATCTTAGAAGCATGGTAGGCACATGAATGGCAAACAAAACCTGGAAAACACAAGAGGCTCTTGGAATTTCCTAGAACTTGGATGAAGTAACTTCTAGGTATATTTCCATTTGAAATATACCTTTTGTATGCATCCTGAAACACCAAAGGGTTCAAATCCCATGTTAGCCTCTCTGAACTTTAACTAGGTTAGCAAACAAACATACAGTAAACCTATTTCCATGGCAAATTGTCTTAAGTGATCTGAGCTCCAGCGTCTTCATCTGTAAAGTGAGAGGGTTAGTGGCCTCCTCTAGGTCCTGTCACCCTGGGGGAAAAGAATCAGAGATTGGGAAAGAATGTTCCCCCCTTTGACCCAGAAAATTAGTGTATACCTTACAAAGTAGAGTAAAAGTTACAAAAAGAAGAGGAGAAAGTGTATGAACCTGGAATCTGAAGCGATGACAATACCACCACCTTATTTTTGCACAATACAGTTTACAAAGTACTTAGATTCAGTCTTCCTATCCACCTGTGAAAGCTATCATATTCATTTCCCAGATAAGGTAACTGAGGCTCAGGAAAGTGGTCCAGATTCACACAGATGATGTGGACAACTTGTCTATTTAACCCCACGCACCAGGACCACTGATGAAGAGATGTAGAATACCTAGAGATTAAGCAACATGCCCAAGGTCAATTAGAAGAAACAGCTGGAGTTTGAGCTCAAGTCTCCGACTGCAATCCTATACTCTTTCCACTGTACCACACATTAGCTCTTCAGTGACTTGATCTGTGTTCACTCCATCTACCGAGGTAAATAAACCATTCTCTGCCTTAACTGGCAATCTCCATGAGCTGCTAGGCTCCAAAAGTTCTTTACCTGGTGACCATTTTGGTGATGAGCCTTAAAATGTAACTGGGAAATGTATAATCCAATAAAAATACAGTGCAACATAGATAATGTTAATTTATGATTTTCTGAGTCAACGAGCAGTCAGCAAAGTTCTGTTTCAAGGGACTAGATGATGTCTAAGATTCCCTCCAGCTTTAAATTTCTGATCCTACGATGAGTTTTTTTATCACAGTGTTTCTAGCATTCAACCCCTTTCAAATAGGGTGATTCTTATAAATAAGGAAACAATAAAAGTTAAGAAACTAGTCATTTTCAACAAAAGTTAAGTATTTAATTCTTGAACTTCAATTTAAATCATCAGCAAATAAGCATTATTTTAAATGATTTTTTATCATTTTCTAGAAACCACAAAATTCAGAATATGGCATACATTTTTCCTTTTAAATAGCAACCACTGAAAATGCAGAAAACCAATTACAAAGAAAATCCAAAAGCCTCATTTGCAAAAAAAAAAAAAAAAATTATATATATTTACAGTACTTGCAATCTTGTAGCAAAGACAAGCGCAACATGCAATTGTATCGAGTTTAAGGCAGAAACCTTAGTCACTAAAAAAATTACTAAACATTTACTATATCACATTGAAAAATAAGACACCATCCAAAATGTGTTTAAAATGTTCACTTTAACCAGGTTGTCAGAAAGCAAGCTACTACCCCTTGTCAGCTAGTGTTTCAGCACAAACCTTAAGAGATGGTTTTGTTTTCTAAACAGGAGCCCCCATTGTTCCACCTTTCACAGTCTAATGGTTCAAAGAGAGCACAAAACAGCCAAACCAGAGATGTGGATCCAAACTTGACACCTCAGCCCCAAAGCCCACAGGCTTTGCTAAAAGCAGGGAAGTCCTCATACTTGTTTAAAGCTTTACAGGAGAATGAGGGATTCTGTCTCACAGCTCAGCACAGTTTAAACTCGATATGACCATCCAGATAGGATCCTGGGATTCACATAAGGGCTGGGCTGCCTGATCTCCCATCAATCCTTCTTCTCTGGCCAGTGGTCAGGCCCTCCTGCTTCCCCACCCAGAGAATTGTACCCCTCAAGAAAGGCACTGAAACAAATTCCTAAGAATCCAGATTCATTTTCTGAACTCAATGGCTTCTCCCAAGTCTCCATCATCCTCAGGTGAGCCCCACTCTAATCAAAAATTCTGGATGAAGGCTAAGGCAGAGACTACATCTAAGAATTGCAAAGGTCACTAAGAGGTGACAAGCTGAGTCATTATAGGATTGGGACAAAAGGGAAGAAAATCCAAACTGCCTACATTGGGTTCTTACTGGGCTTCTGTCCCAGAGGTCTAACTTAATGGTATAAAGTACCTGCATACACAGGTACAGGGAGAGGGTCAGTCTATATGGAGGCTGGCCAGAATGTTAGGAAAATAACACATCCCAAAATGCCCTTTCTACATCTCTTTGGGCTCAAAGTTTAATCCTCCACTCATCTACCAAACCTCTTCTTTTTTAAAAAATTAATACATTTCAGGTGGTAAGGAATCAAGACACTTCCCCTCACCCCTGGTCCTCCAATCCTTTCTTCAGGAGATAAGTCACATCTAACAATTTGACCCTTGAGTTCCCACTCTCGTCCCACCCGTCAGCCGAAATTTACTCATAACTCATCTGTCTGTCCCCAACACTTGCCCCACCTCCCCCCTCCCAGAACAGTGTCCTTCAAGAGGGCCGAGCTGGGGAGAAGAGGGGAAGCAGGGGTACCAGGAGGCCGCCTAGGAGCTGATGACGTGTCCCGACCAGGTCTCATGTTTGGTGCCTGGTGCCAGGTGAGTAATGACAACTTCCACAGCCTGGTGCTTCTCATTCTTGGGTGGAATTGAACACATTTTGTAGGTAACTTCATCTCCTTCCATAGGCACATATTCTCCTTCAACACTGTCAGAGAGTCAGGGGTAGGGGAAAGGAAAAAATAGGAATGTGTCCCGATACACCACCGTGGGCTTTCCCCACTCAGTCTCATAAGAAGGAAGCCAAGAAAAGGCCCATCAGAGCAAGGGACAGGATCCAACCCTTCTGCCCATCCTAGGGACCAGACGATTATGAACTGTGATTAATACAATAAGACTGACATAGTGTGATCTATGGATGCCATGTCTCAGATATAAACGTGAGCTCTGAGTTACAGAGACAAAGGGAGAAGAATGTAGGAGAGGCATTCCTGGGAATGCCCTCCCTTCCACTGACTGGTGGAGGCCTTGCAAAAACTTACAGTTCCCCTCATTCCCTCAAGTGTACATGTATGTGCACTTGCATGACACATACTACCCTCTTCACCCCACTCCTCCTTTCCCCTTATCTCCAACTCACTTCCCTACTCTCCACTCCACCCTGCCAGAAGCCCTCTTTATAACTACCTTTTAGAAAAAATATATCTCATGTGGGCCCTTCTCACACATGTCCATATACAACATGACAAGTATCATACCAGCTTAGCCTATGAAATACCCAATTCAGGGCGAGGCCCATATACTGTACACCCATTGAGACAATATGAAACTGTGCTCTTGCTCATAACCTCTCTCCTTTCCTCCCTCTCCCCTACCCATGCCCCCTCAACCCTGTCCCCCCTCCACCTTTGCTGCTCACATATTATATCCACCTTCTGGCCACTTACTCAGAGATATGAAGGAAGATGTCTGGGCCACCATCAGCTGGTGTAATGAAGCCATGCCCCTTGGAACGGCAAAAGCATTTACAGACCCCCTTGTACACGGGTCCCTCAGATGCTCGCACAGTCCTGAATGAGTGTGGAGAGAGAAAGACAGGAGTAATTCACCCCATTGTTCCCACCAGCCCAGACTCAAGAAGAAGAGAGAGGAAGCATCCTCTCACCAAGGTGGACTAACTAACCCAGGGCCTGTGTTTTGTCTGAAGACAGTGATATCATAAACTTTGTGCAAAGGGCTCTCATTACAGAGCTGGACCCACCCACCCAGCTCCTGAGAGTCATGGGGCTAGAAAGCAGGGGCAAAATATTGAAAAGCACATCTGACAACTTCTGGCAAGGTGAAAAGAGCTACTTTCTGGTCCTGCTTTTGATCTTGTGTGACCTTGAGCAAGGGAATTCATTTCAGGGTAAGCTTCCTGATCTATAAAAATGACATTAAAGTTCCCTTCCAAATGCAGTTTCAGAGGCAATTTGGAAAACCTCTGAGAACTGATAGAGTGAAGGGAGCAGAATTAGATCATTCTACAAAGATAACAACATTATCGAGAAAAACAACTCGGAACCATTTTAGAATTCTGACCAATGCAGTGACAAATGACAGTTCCAGGGGACCACAGATGAAAGGGGATGGCCTCCAAATGCACGAGCAGACATACAATTTTGAACACAACCAACGTGGGATTTTGTTTTGACTGGCTAGGATATGTTATTAGGGAATTCATTTTCTTTTTTTTTTTTAATTGTTTGATGAGGGGAGAAGGGAGAGAGAAAATAAAAGCTTGTGGAAAAAAATTAGAAAAATTTTAAAGTTTAGATAGAAAAAAATAAATTTTAAAAAACATAATGAAGTTCATTTCCAGCACTGACATTCTGTGATCTTATGATCACACTCACACACCGCTGCCTCCAAGCTAATCCAGGCTTACAGAGCACAGCAAAAGACTGGGCTTTAACTGGAATTATCCTCTACGTGTGCACAGCAAGCATCTGAGTTCTGCTCTATGAGGTAAGCAAGGTAGGCATTTTTACCACCATTTTACAGTTGAGGGGTGCTGACTTGATGAAGGTCTGGAACCAGCGCTAGAACTGAGTTGCACGATAGACTGTAAATACCCTTTCTTATCACATCTCACCGAGGTGAAGCAACACAGGGTAGCACATTAGGTTGTTCCTTTTGGGCCCTCAGCCACTTGGTCTTTTCCACAAGAAGCATCTCTAGCCTTTACTCCCCATCTCTTTTTTTCTGGGTACTCACGCTGAAAAGGTCCTGGTTCGCCGGGTAGGCAAGGGGCTGGGGATGAGGTACCCTCTCATAGGAGATGGAGAACGGTCCCTTTCCCGGGGACCATCAGGTAGACGGAGAGAGGCTGGATGGGTAGGGGGCTTCGGTGGTTGGGGAGGCTCCGCTGACATAATTTACCTGAGGGGAGAAATGAAGATTTCTGAGACTCTGGATCCAGCTGGCAGATCCCCAGCACAAACAACTAAAATATATAAGCAGCAGGGCCAGGTTGAGCACAGAGTCATCCATAACTTGTGTAAAGTAAGAAAAGCCAGATTTACATTAATTTACATTTAAAAGGCAAGGAGAAGCCACACCACCCCACACACAGACAAAAAAAAATCTCTTCTCCACCCAGCTGCCATAAACCCATAAAATTCTGCCATTAGAGATTCATCCTTTGGGTTAAAAGGAAAATTTGCCCTGAAAGTCACAACATTATGGTATGGTAGTTTATCCTTGAGTTGGCTGCCCTGAGACCAAAGTACTAGGTCAGTCTCTCAACAAAAACTCAAGAAAAGAATCAAATAAAACCGATTCAGCCCTCCAGAGATAAAAGCTGAATTACCACTTGCTGAATATGATGTAGATGAGAGATCTTTGCCCAGCGATGGGCTACACTAGGCAGCCTCTGGGGTTTCTTCTAAATTCTGACACTGATTCTGAGTTCACAGTCTAACAGAAGCAGTGAGAGAGGCAGGAATTCAGGGGGAAACAATGGCAGGAGCACGGGTGTGTAAAGTGCTGAGGGATGTAGGAACAATGAGTTCTGATGCTGTGGGGACAACCCCCAGAGAAGGCGGGCACATCCCAAAGCTGCTTCTCTTCCTCTGCCCCATCCTGCCTGCCCTGTTTCTGATGACAGCATCACCACTCTGCCAGTCACCCAGGCTGTCCCCGAAACTGCAGAGGGAGTCATGGGTGACTCAGGTGCTGACATTCAACCCTCTGTCCAAATGGTTTTCGTTGCTCCACCCCATCAGACATCAAATAGAATCTCGATCACCTTCCTTTCTCCTTTCACTGATACACCTCAGGTCCTAGACTGCTACAATGGCCCAACTCATCAGCCTCGGTTTTTTCCTTTCCTAATTCATCCTCTATCCTGCCATGGTACTTCTGCCCAGGTACAGTTTGATTTTCTTTCTCAGTGATTTTGGGGCTTTCCAGAAAAATCACTTCACTAACCTCTCAGAGCCATAATTCCCTCATTTGCAAAAATTAAAGGTGTCACCTTTTGTACAACTTGCCTCAGAGGGATATCCTATCATGCAAGGGAAAACACGTTGAAAACATTAAGCACTATATGCCTGTGGGTGTATATGTGTACATGTGTGCATAGTGTTGTGGTGTTGTTCTGTCATATCTGACTCTGTGACCCCATTTAGGGTTTTCTTGGCAAAAATATGGGAATGGTTTGCCATTCTCTGTTCCAGATCATTTTACAGATGAGGAAACTGAGGCAAACAATTGCCCAGGGTCACACAGCTAGTAAGAGTCTGAGGCTGTATTTGAACTTCCTGACTCCAGGCCCAGTGTTCCATCTACTGCACCACCTAGTGCCCAAACCTGTTCTTGGGCTCTGTCTTTGTGTCTCTACACACACACACACACACACACACACACACACACACACACACGTACATGCACACACACAAACACATGCACACACACATGTTTGAATATATGTATATACATGTGCATAAATACCACTATGTGTACATATACACACAACATACACTTGTTATTACTAGTACCATTAATAATAATGACTCCCATTGTCTATCAGCAAAAGTCCAAAATTCTTTAGCCAATCGTTCAAGACTTTCTACAACTGAGTCAACCAACAAGTATTCATTAAGCACTTACTATTTGCCAAGCAACATGTTAAGTGCTGGAGATACAAGAAAGGCAAAAATTTTCCCTGCTCTCAAGAAGTTTGTGTTACATAAGGCCTTCCATACAAATACTACAATTCCTACATACAAATAAAACTTCTACAAATACTCCGGGCTCCCCCAAAAACCAGTCCAACAGTTCCATAAGCGTATCTTGTACATTCCCACATCTGTTCCCTATATGGGAAATGCCCTCTTCACTATCCCCCTCACTGAAATCCTAAAGTCACCCCACATCAAAAGCTACCTCTTCCTTGAGGCCTTTCCCTATCGTACCCAGAGCTGCTAAGTGTTCACATCATCTTCTGGATGTTCAAGTCCTGCTACTTTGTACCTTCTCGTCTACTTAGCATCTTCAGTTGACATGGAGAATGACCTAGACCTGAGGATTAGTGCTATCTATCTACTTCCTGACAGAGAAGTGCTCGACACAAGATACAGAATGAGACCTAACACGTTTGGACACAAATAATGTGGGAATTTGTTTTGATTTATTATGTGTTTTTGTTACAAAGGTTTTTATTTTTCTTATTTCCTTTTAAATTGAAAGGGAGGGCTAAGAGGAAGAGAAAATAAATGATTGAAAAATTAATACAATTTTTTAAAATAAAGATTTTTTTTTTAAAAGACATTAGAAATCCTCTAGTCCAACCTCTCAGTTTTACAGATGTCATTACTGCAGCCCTTTGTGATTTAAGTGACTTATCTAAGGTCATTAAGTAGATCTTCCTAATTATTTCCAAAAAACAAAACAAAAAAACCCTCTCATTATTTTGCCATAAGAGAAGGTGATTTTACAAAATCCTCAAAAACCCAAAAGCTGGTATCTGGGCATCCTTAGCCAGCACTTATCCAGCCCTACCCATCCAACAGAAGAAAAACTTGGCGCTAAAAACACCCAAATGATGTGTCTAGTTGCTTCTCCCAGCCTGCTTCTGCCTTCCCCAGAGATACATGGGATGCTGGAGCTGAAAGGAACTTTAGAGACACTTGAGGAAACTGAGGCCCAAAGAGGTCAAAGTGATTTGTCCAAGGTCCCCCAGTGAGTTAACAGCAGACCATTCCCTCTCCACTCTCCTAAGTTGCCTCTCTGGATCCTGAACAGAAAGAGAATAGCCTTTGGTGACCCCAATGCTCAAACAGTAAACTCAAGGAAGCCAGGAGGAGGCCTCAGCTTCACAGGAAGGAAACACCACCCAGGGAGGTGGAGTTGGGGGAGGGGAGTGATTCCCTAGAGTCCCACAGCCTCATCTCCACCAGGGTAGGCAGTTTGATCACTGCTGTCCCCTCCCCACCAGGAAAGGCAAAAAATAGCAGCTCCTCCCAAGTCTCTCCTTTCCTTTGCCCTTCCGATCAACCCCTCCTGAAATATAGACCCTTGTTCCCCAACCCCATAGGCACTTGCTTTCCCCCACCTCTACTGGAGACCACAGCCCACTTTGCCGGAAAGGGAGGAGTAAAAGGGGAGAGAAATGGAGAGGAAGTGGCCTACCAGCCTCCCTTGACTCTGACAGCTGTTGGTCCTTGTCCATATAAAATCACCTCTAGGAGGAAGATGGAAAAAGGACAAAAAGGGAGAAAGATCAGCAAGGGATTATGCATCTGTTCTAACTGGAGTGAGTGAATCCAGAACTCCTCAGGGAAAAATAGGAGAATGAAGAGACAGTGTGGTACAATGGAAAGAATACAGAACTGTAACAAAGAAGACCTAGGTTTGAGACTAGTTTAGAGGGAACTATGGCTCTGAGAGGTTAGTTAAGTGATTTTCTTAGGGATCACAGAGCTAGAAACTTATTACCTACATACTATCTGTGTGATCTGAGCAAGTCATTCTAACCAAGGGGTGAGGAACCTGTTTGCATTCAGTCAAAGGGCCACACTTGAAGTCCTAAAAGGCCACATGTAGCCTCGAGGCTGCAGGTTCCCCACTCCTGTTCTAACATCCCCTCTTCAGTTTCCTCGTGTATAAACTGAAGACCTTAAGGTCCATTTTAGCTCTAAATTGATAATCCTATGAAACATGTATTTACAACAACCATGGGGGAAAAAAAAAGGTCTAAATTATCTAATCATCTAAGAAGTATAAATCAACTCTGATATACCACCAGGTTTCCATCAATTTGGCAAAGATACTAAAAGTCATTAAAATTCAATGCTGGCTAGGCTGTGGTAAACCAGACACACTAACACTACACTGCCCATAGAAATGTAAACTGACTCAAACTCATTAGAAAAAAATAAGTGATCATAAGAGCTATAAAAATCGCCTTAATTAGGTGACACTGCAGCCTAAAAAAAATCTGAAGAACTCTTAGGTGGCATTGACAGAATTATCATGTCCAGGAAAAGAAGGCTCCTTTCTTCTGCAGCATTCTGCTTTGGTTAGAACACGTCTGGAATATCTTATTCACACATTCTGAGCCCACTTTAGAAAGGATATTGATAAGAATGAATCCAGTGTGGAGAAAGGCAAGAAGTGATGGGCTTTGAGTTCATGTAATCTGAAGATCAGCTGAAGAAAATGGGGATATTTAGTCTGGAGGAAGAGAAGGCTTAATGAGGACATGATAGCCATATTCAGGATTTAAAAGAGAGGGATAAGACTTGTTCTGCTAGACTCCAGAGGACACAGCTTAGAACAATGGGTGGAAGGTGCTAAAAGACAAACTTAGGCTTGTTGCAAGAAGCAATTTCCTAACAAGTAGAGAAGCTATCTGGAAGTGAAATGGGCTGCCTCTAGAAAGGCTGAATCTCCCCCTCTGAAAGTCTTCAAGGAAAAACAAAACTGTTCACTTGCTGGGTATGAAGCAAAAGGGATTTCTGGTCAGGTACAAGTCAGTAAGTGGCAGAGCCAAGATCTCAAGTTCTGACACCAAATGCAGTGTCTTTTCCATTTTAAGCAGGCAACCTTTCCAAAAGTGAGTCAGGAATTCAGCTAAGGTCTCCTGATTGCCAGGTCAGAGTTTCTTCCAAATTGAAATTCAGACTCTGAGGGTTTCCAAGAAGGAAATGTTGTTTAGTCAGTCAGTCAATAAGCATTTATTAATGATTACTATGTACCAGGCACTGTGCTAAGTACTAAGGATACAAAGAAAGGCAAAAACATCATCCCTACCTATCCTCAAGGTTGCTCCTATCCTCAGAAGGAAATTAAGCTCTGGGTAGGGAATGTAAAGTTAATGTGAGACACCTGGCTTATCTAAAGCTGTATGTCTTTTTCAAAATCAGAGAAGGTGAAGTCTTGAATTGCCTCAATTAATAAATTAATTTATCAAAAGATAGATAAAAAAATGGAAAAACTACTCTTGATCTCATTCTCACCAACTAACAGAAACTAGTTCCTGGAACAGAAATGTTGGGAACCTTAAGCCAAGCCCTTAAGCCATCTCAAAATTTATGGTGATATATATGCAAAGCACTTTATATACATTATCACATTTTAGCCTCATGGCACCCTGAGATTATAGTAAATACCATAATTCTTATTTTCCAGATGAGAAAAATTAAGGCTGAGAGAGCCTTAGTAACTTGACCAGGGTCACCCAGCTAGGAAGCTGTTCACAGGCAGGATTCAAACTGAGTTGTTTCTACATCCCTAGTTCTGCACTCCATCCACTGTGCCCCCTAGCAGTTTCAAATAAGTGAAAATAGAGAAGGTAAAGCTATATATACTATTATTTTGCTGCCTCTTAAAAGAAAAAAGTCAGGTATACTTTCATATGCACTCTAGGTTTTGGGGAGAATAGATATCTAATGAATAGGTAGGACCCATGACTCAAGATCCTGCATATATCTTGCCTGTACATAATTATTTCCATGTTGTCTCCCTCATCAGAGTGTGAGCTCCTTGAGACCAGGAACTACATGCATTTCTTTGTATACCCATCAGCTTAGCAAAATGGATGACACAGAGCTGGTGCTTGATAAATACTTGGGTGACTTAACTGACTATCCCATAAAAGAGAAGAGATTAGACTTGTTTTGTCTGGTGACCAGCAACAGCTATAAATGGCAAAGTAAGACTTTGGCTCAATTTTAGAAAAAACAATTGAATAACAATTTGAGTTATCGAAAATGGAACAGGGCTGCTTGGGAGGTAGCAAGTTTCCCATCACTGGAGGTCTTTAGCTACACATTTGTCTGAGACATTACCAGAGACGCTTTTCCAGGAACAGTTTAAACTAGATGGTCCCAGTCCCCTTCCATCTCAGAGTTCACTCTGTGATTTCTCTCTCACTAATCTTTCTTCTCTAAAGGGAGTTTCCATTTCTCCTTTGTCACTTCCTAGTTATGTGGCTATTGGCAACTCATTCAAATTGAGAGTCAGTTTTATCATTCATAAAAAGGAACTAAAAATTCTTGTATTATCTGTCTCTTAGGAGTACAGTGAAGAAAGCAATCTAATCTATATAAATGTGAACTATTGTTGATAACTAAATAAGGCATTTACATTTTTTAGGGGATTTAAAGCTTTTAAGAGCCAAAGGAATGAATCTCAAATGATATAATTTCAAGTCTGAGCTTTTTTTTCCTTATCATTCCCCAGTTAGGCTCCCCTCCCTCTATTCTCCCTATGTCTGCTCCCAGGTAATTTCCTTTTAGGTTGGATGGGAGAGAGGAGAAACACTGTTCTAGACATTCTTAAGCAGTGGTAAGATAGGACTCTAGAAAGAATTCAAAGCATTTGGATGATCAGTAGCCCAGAGAGAAGTAACTTGTCCAAGATCATAAATACAAATGAAGCATTTCAAACGAAATATAAGGCAAGACAAAACAAAACATACTACAAAGTCCTGTGTGGTAAGAGCCGAATGAGTGGTATAGACAGGAAATGTTCTACTGGTTCAGGGGAGGGTGCTCCACTGTGGGCTGGCCAGGATGGTCAGAGGAGCTGTCACGGTGAGATGGGGATGGAGCTAGGCCTTAAAATATAAGTAGAACTGGCATAATTAGAACTCAGATTTATATAGCACTTTTTAAGCTAACAAAGTGCCTTCCCTCACAATAATCTGACAGAGGTCTCAAACACATGTGGCTTAATCCCCAAACATATTTAAGTGTAAAAGGGAAATTTTCAACAAAATAAGTAAAAATATGATGATTTCTATTTAAATTTGATAAGTAGAACTGGCATAATTAGAACTCAGATTTATATAACACTTTTTAAGCTAACAAAGTGCTTTCCCTCACAATACTCTATTCCAACACATCTCAAACCCATGTGCCTTAATCCCCCAAACATATTTAAGTGTAAAAGGGAAATATTTAACAAAATAAGTAAGAATACAATCATCTCTATTTAAATCTGACAACACTGCTTTACAGCATTATTCCTCACACTTTACAGATTAGCAAACTGAGCCTCACCAAGATTTAGTGACTTCCTGTTGTCACAAGCCAACAAGTGTGACCTAAACCCAGATCTTCTAACTTTAGATCCTGTAGTCTTTTAAATGTGTTTTTAATTTTAAAAATAAGTTTTAAGGTTTCTTTTTTTAATATCACAGTCTTTTTCAAACAATTTAGTCATTAAGCATTTATCAAGCACTTACAATATTCAATATGTGTTAAGCACAAGGGATTCCTATGGCAGCCAAAAAAAAAAAAAGAGTCCCTCCCTTCAAGGAGGTTACATTGTAATTTTTGTTAGACAGCAATGTGATACCCCCAAAGGTTATCTTGATCTCTTTTATGATGCAGACACCCAACTACATCCATCTTTCAAGATAGCTAGAGAAATTCTTAAAGTCAGTATTTTGAATTCTTCTCTCCTACATCACAGTCATTTCTGAATATTACTCTCCACCCCCAATCTACCTCACACCAAGTCCACCCCCTTCTAACAAAGAAAAAACACTTAAGAAAAACAGTCAGTACCATAAACTACAGTTGATATGGATGCAACATTTTGCTCTTGTAATCCCCTACTTCTTTGTCAAGAGGAGGGAAGTATATTTCATTATCTCTTCCCTACGACCAAGATTGGTTATTAGAATTATTGAGTTTAGCTTCCTGTAAGTGCTCTTTTCATTGCCATGATAGTCATTGCATACAGGGTTCTGCTGCATCAGTTCACATATAAACCTTACATTTCTCTGAATTCGTTAGTCATTTCTTGTTCTATAATAATATTCCATTCCATTCACTTATTTCCAGTGCTACCCTGAAAAGATGTCCCACACGGCTAAAACAAAACAAAATGTCCCCACCTGTGGCCACACACCAATCACCTTCCCCTTCTCTGAAAGGCCCACCACCCCTTCTAACAGACCTTAAGGTCTGAGGGTTGTGGGGAGGGGAGAGCCAGAGATCTTAGGTTCAATTCTGAATAACAAGATCTTTCTCAAGCCATCTCTCCCAGACCTTCCCCTCACCCCAGCTCGACCACCTGAATCCTACCTGTCCTTCAAGAACTACCTCAAGACTCATCTCCACAAATAATTTCCTGACCATTCTTACCCACGGAGATCTCTGGCAGCCTTGGTTTCTTCATCTAGAAAATGAGAGAATTGAACTAGATGACCTCTAAGGGTCTTCTCAGCTCT
The DNA here is from genome assembly GCF_028372415.1 of Notamacropus eugenii. Lineage (NCBI taxonomy): Eukaryota > Metazoa > Chordata > Mammalia > Diprotodontia > Macropodidae > Notamacropus > Notamacropus eugenii. The sequence goes on from NC_092872.1 coordinate 87,459,463, forward strand.
AAATCTGTGCTCCTAGGATCCTTTCTCTGAACCACCACAGCTTTTACTATCTTGTACCTAATTTGGCCCTGATCGCCCACTTCCTGATGACAGTGGTTACGTTTTTCTTGTATATGTCTTGTGTCCAAAATTAGCCTTCAAGTCCCTGGGCAGCATCCTGTCTTGAACACGGTAAAAAAAATATTTGTTTAGTGACTGATTCCACTAGATCTTTGGGGGCAAATAATTCACCGTTCTGGGACTCAGTTTCCTAACCTGTAAAACAGCAGGGCTGGCCTACATCCCAGGATCCCTGATCCTGCAGCTCCTTCTGGTAAGAATCCCTGTTTCCCTCCAGGGCACATAATTACTGCTGCTCTAATTAACAACAAAGCTTAAAGACCAGAGGCCCTCAAGAGCAGACGCTGCAGGGGTGGGGGGGGAGAACCTCCCAGAAAGCACTAAAGGTTTTATTCCCCCAAGACCAGAAACAACTTCCCCTCTTCCCCTTTTCACTCAAATTCCCCCGAATTGTTCTCTGTACGTGTAATTTAAGCCCTAAAATAGCCCCTCAGGTTTTCCAGTTCTTTACAAGCTAGTCTCTCTAGGGTCACAGGCCCTTCATCCCCTATCTTTAGGCCCAGGCCCAATCCCAGAACTATCAGACCACTTCATTTCCTTAAACTTCACAATCTTCTTCCCTTCCCTCCTACTTCTTACACAACAGTTTCAGAAGCAGGTACTGAGGATTGCTACATCACCAAGGCAAACCCAGGGGCAAAAATTTCCAATATTCTTTAGTCCCAACAAGTATGTTTTGTTGTGGGAGTCTGGCTGATGAGAATCTCCCCAGGCAGACCTCTTAAAGCTGGAAATGAGCGGTGGAATTTATACTTGGGGGACTTCTAGTTAAGATGGTGGCAAGAAAGGCTGTAGACTAGGAACCCAACTCTCCTACATATACTCCAGCAATGATCAAAAAAGGCACTAAATTGGATAGTGATTATGAAATCCCAAAAGAAATATCAGTAAGTTGCTTCATACATCCCAGGAATACATAAAAAGAGAGCTAGATGCCCCAAGTACTGGACTAGGTGTCCCACCAGGAAAGTAAGGGTGGACTCAGGTGAATCAAGCATCTGATCCACTAGAAAGAGAGAAACTACATTGAATTACTGACATTCTAATAGGAGGAGAAATAAGTATCCCTTCAAAATCCTAATGTGTTCAAGGCTCACAGAGGGAATTAAGAAAGACAGAGGAACTGAGAGTTGCTTCATTCTGTCTCAATGGTCCTGAGAGGAAAGAAAAGGAAGAGAAAAAGAAATAACACTAAAGAAGAAATGAAAGAAAAGGGATAGTGCTTATGATGTCTCACAAAAGGAGTATGCAAGAAAAAGAGTATAGAGGAAGGAAGGAGTAGAGGAAGGAGGCATCACATGAACTTCATTCACATCTGAACTGGACAAAGGAGGACTGAATGTACATACACACACAAAATTTAATATAATATTAAATTAAGCAGGGAGATAAGGACAGGAAAAGGGAAAAAAATGGTTTAAGGAGAGTAAAGTTCTTGAGGCAAGTGTCACAAGCAAAATAAACCAATTCTGAATGGTGGATTGTCAAAAGAAAGAGAATGTCAAGACGACTGACCAGAGTTCTGAGTGAGGTGAAGAGATGAAAAGGCAATTAAAAAAAAAAAGAGAGAGATTGCTTCAAGTACAGGAACTAGAATTGATTTACATGCCTTCTCCTTTACCAATCCCTTCTTTGTAAAGGGGATAGTAGACAAAATAAGAAGAATTAGAAGAGGATGTGATGAAGGTAAATACATGATCAACAATAATATTGTGAATATGAATGGGGTGAATTCACCCATAAAGCAAGAAGATAGAAGAATGGATGAGAAAGCAGAATCCAACATATGTTGTTTATAAAAAAACATCTGAAACAAATATTCATGCATATTTAAAATGAAACACTGGAAGAGAATTTATTATGCTTCAGTTGAACTCAAAATAGTAGGTAAATAAATCATTATCTCAGACAAGGCAACAGTAAAAATAGACATGATTAAAATATATAAACAGAGAAATGACATTATGCTTAAAAGTACCATAAGCAATGAAATAATATCAGTACTTAATATATGCACCAAATGGCACACCAAAGTATCTGGAATATGTAAATACTTCAATTAATCAAAGTACAGGAAGAAATAAACAGCAAAATTATAACAGTTGGAGATCTCAATGTTCCTTCAATTCCCTCTCTGACTCTAGATAAATCAAACAAAAAAATAAATAAGAAAGAAGTTACAGGCACAAGAACGTTAAAAGTTAGGTACTACAGATCTCTGGTGATTACTGAATGTGCACAGAAAGGAATATACATGTTTCTCAACTGCGCATAGCACCTTTGCAAGAATTGACCATATGGATAGGAGCCAAGATGGCGGAGTAGAAAGACGCACATACACATAGCTCCGAACCCACAACCCATAGAACAACTACAAAGAAGTAACTCACGGCGAATTCTGCACCCAGAGGCCACAGAACATTGGAGCGAGGGAGATTTCTGTTCCGGAGAGACCTGCAAACCTCTCGTGAAAGGTCCTTCGTGCTGCGGACTGGGCGCCGGGACTGGGAGCTGAGTACAGCCCTGCCGTGGCCGCGGCACCGAGAGGAACAGATCCGAGCGGGCTTCAGGGACGGGATCTCCAGCGGCCGCACAAGTACCTCCAACCACAGGTGACGGGGGTCTGTGAGAGAGTCCCTTTGGTGGGTCGAGGGGGGAGTGGGGTGCCCACATGGCTCGGGCCCCCTCGGGAGACAGAAGCTGAGGGGCAGCGGCAGACCAGGGCTCTCCAAGCAGGCAGGAGCCTGGATCCATTGTTGAAGGTCTGTGCAGAAACTCCCTGAGGGAACTGAGCCTGAGAGGCAGCCCTGCCCTCACCTGAGCATCTGAATTTAATCTCACACTGAATAGCAGCCCTGCCCCCCGCCCAAAGCCCTGAGGCTGGAAGCAGCATTTGAATCTCAGACCCCAAACACTGGCTGGGAGGATCAGGAGGTGAGGTGGGTGTGAGGAAAATATTCAGAGGTCAAGTCACTGGCTGGGAAAATGCCCAGAAAAGGGAAAAGAAATAAGACTATAGAAGGTTACTTTCTTGGTGAACAGGCATTTCCTCCCTTCCTTTCTGATGAGGAAGAGCAATGCTTACCATCAGGCAAAGACACAGAAATCAAGGCTTCTGTGTCCCAGCCCACTCAATGGGCACAGGCCATGGAAGAGCTCAAAAAGAATTTTGAAAATCAAGTTAGAGAGGTGGAGGAAAAGCTGGGAAGAGAAATAAGAGACATGAAGTCAAAGCATGAACAGCAAATCAGCTCCCTGCTAAAGGAGACCCAAAAAAATGTTGAAGAAAATAACACCTTGAAAACTAGCCTAACTCAATTGGCAAAAGAGGTTCAAAAAGCCAATGAGGAGAAGAATGCTTTCAAAAGCAGAATTAGCCAAATGGAAAAGGAGATTCAAAAGCTCACTGAAGAAAATAGTTCTTTCAAAATTAGAATGGCACAGATGGAGGCTAATGACTTTATGAGAAACCAAGAAATCACAAAACAAAACCAAAAGAATGAAAAAATGGAAGATAATGTGAAATATCTCATTGGAAAAACAACTGACCTGGAAAATAGAGCCAGGAGAGACAATTTAAAAATTGTGGGCCTACCTGAAAGCCATGATCAGAAAAAGAGCCTAGACATCATCTTTCATGAAATTATCAATGAAAACTGCCCTGAGATTCTAGAACCAGAGGGCAAAATAAATATTCAAGGAATCCACAGAACACCGCCTGAAAGAGATCCAAAAAGAGAAACTCCTAGGAACATTGTGGCCAAATTCCAGAACTCCCAGGTGAAAGAGAAAATATTGCAAGCAGCTAGAAAGAAACAATTCAAGTATTGTGGAAATACAATCAGGATAACACAAGATCTAGCAGCTTCTACATTAAGGGATCGAAGGGCATGGAATAGGATATTCCAGAAGTCAAAGGAACTAGGACTAAAACCAAGAATCACCTACCCAGCAAAACTGAGTATAATACTTCAGGGGAAAAATTGGTCTTTCAATGAAATAGAGGATTTTCAAGCATTCTTGATGAAAAGACCAGAGCTGAAAAGAAAATTTGACTTCCAAACACAAGAATGAAGAGAACCATGAAAAGGTGAACAGCAAAGAGAAGTCATAAGGGACTTACTAAAGTTGAACTGTTTACATTCCTACATGGAAAGACAATATTTGTAACTCTTGAAACATTTCAGTATCTGGGTACTGGGTGGGATTACACACACACACATGCACACACGCACACACACATAGAGACAGAGTGCACAGAGTGAATTGAAGAGGATGGGATCATATCTTAAAAAAAAAATGAAATCAACCAGTGAGAGAGAAAGATATTGGGAGGAGAAAGGGAGAATTGAATGGGGCAAATTATCTCTCATAAAAGAGGCAAGCAAAAGACTCATTAGTGGAGGGATAAAGAGGGGAGGTGAGAGAAAAACATGAAGTCTACTCTCATCACATTCCACTAAAGGAAAGAATAAAATGCCTACTCATTTTGGTATGAAAACCTATCTTACAATACAGGAAAGTGGAGGATAAGGGGATAAGCAGAGTGGGGGGGGATGATAGAAGGGAGGGCATGGGGAGGAGAGTGCAATTTGAGGTCAACACTCATGGGGAGGGATAGGATCAAAAGAGAATAGAAGTAATGGGGGACAGGATAGGATGGAGGGAAATATAGTTAGTCCTATACAACACAACTATTATGGAAGTCATTTGCAAAACTACACAGATTTGGCCTATATTGAATTGCTTGCCTTTCAAAGGGAAGGGGTGGAGAGGGAGGGAGCTAAAGAAGTTGGAACTCAAAGTGTTAGGATCAGCTGTAATGTTCTTACCACTAGGAAATAAGAAATACAGGTAAAGGGGTATAGAAAGCTATCTGGCCCTACAGGACAAAAGAGAAGACAGAGACAAGGGCAGAGAGGGATGATAGAAGAGAGAGCAGATTGGTCATAGGGGCAATTAGAATGCTTGGCGTTTGGGGGGGGAGGGGAGAAAAGGGGAAAAATTTGAAACCCAAAATTTTGTGAAAATGAATGTTAAAAGCTAAATAAAAAAAAAAAAAAAAAAAAAGAATTGACCATATGTTAGGGGGATAAAAAACTCATAAACAGCTTCAGAAAAGCAGAAATACTAAACACATCCTTTACTGAGCACAACACAATAAAATTATAATCAATAAAAAGTCTTTTTAAAAAGGATTCAAACTTAAATAGAGGATAAATAACTTTTATCCATGTTAAATTTCATACTGCCTTTGGGAACCATTAGCAAATATGGAGTCAGCCTGAGGATGCTCTTGAAAAACTGCCTTAATCTGCCTGGGTTAACAAAGGTAGTTCTGCCTTAGGGCAAGATAATGAATGAGTTAATAATTATAAGACCTCACATTTATGTGGCACTGTAAGTTTTACAGAACTTGGTAAAACTGAGAGTTTATGTAATTAACCCTATTTTTTTGATAAGAAAACTGAAGAGTTTACTTGTCTGCAGTCATATAGGAAAGTTTTGGAGAAGGAACCAAAGGTGTTCCAACTCTAGAGCTCTTTCTACAAATATATGGGCTAAGCCCAGTCTAAGAGTCTTAAAACAAGGCAAGCCTCAGTCTCTTTGAGCAACTCATGCCCAACTCTCTATGTCTGGCTTCTTACCATGACCCCTGGGTTTGGAGCTTTGTCCTGCTACACATATTATCTCAGGGTGGTCTGTTAGAGACTAGTGGACATCAGGGAGAAAGAGGTGAGGATAAAGCCCAGAAAGCTATTAGCAGATATAAAGAGATTAAAAAGACATAAACAGGGAAATTACATTATGGCACCTGCCACCTGGACCTCAGAGGCTTTAGGAACATACTATATGAACCTGGACAGAACAGAATGGGCAGGGAAAGAACAGGAGTGACTTACTCAAAGTATTAAATGGATGCCATAGCAGGTGATGAGTATGTTGAATTCTGAGAAACATGGGAAAATGTGTATGAATGACTACAAAATGAAGACAGCAAAACCAGGAATTCTACATACAGAATGTCCCAAAAGTCTTGTCCTAAACATCTGAGTGCACTTTAAAGTTTTATTTTGTTTTAAGCTTAAAAGCTCCACTAAGACTTTTGGGATACCCTCTACATAGTGACTACACTAATAGAAATGAAAACAATGCTAAAAAAGTAGCCAAGCTCTGATTAATTAGAATGCGAATTCACATACACTTGGCCCCAGACAACAGTCCATCAACAGGCATTTATTAAGTGCTTACTATGTACTCTGAGATTCAAAGGCAAAAAAAAAATCCCTCTTCTCAAGGAGCTCATAGTCTAGTGGTAGAAAGAGGAGGGAGCTATAGGTGGAGAAAGTCACAAATAATGTCAGTTATTTTAAAGATAAAATTTGCTTACCTTTTTTATTTTTGTTAAAAGGAGGGATCCTGGGTATGTTTGTATGTGTACATGCATGTATGTGTTATATAAAAACAATATTAATAAATTAAAATGGGGTGAGGGGAGAGACTTGCCCTCAGATCCAGTGATCTTACAATCCCAGGACCTTGTTTTCACAGGTTTAGGAAAAATTCACTGCACTGCCCTAAACATGTAACCTCCCAGCTCTGGATACTGGGGTCTCATAATCCTTTCCATTTGTATAGTAATCAATGCTTTTCAAAGAATTTGCATGTATAAACACATATATACATACACATGTAATGTATGGGTGAATACATATACATATATATACATGTGAGTGTATTAATCTATTGCATTTCCTCATTACAGTCTCATGAGAACAGCATGAGTCAGGTGGGGCAGGTAGGAGTATCCCATTTTAAAGATGAAGAAACTATGCCACAGAAGCTAAGCAAATTACCCAAAGGCACATAGCTGGTTAATTGCAGAACTGGGAGGACCTCTAAAATTCCTTCTGGATCTAAATCTTAGAGCCTAATGAGCCTATGACTAGGACCTTGTGTCTCCTGATGCCAACGTTCTGATTTCTCCACTGCATCTCTAAGTAGACTCAGGCTGAATGTCAGGGCTTAGGGTTTCCATAATGACTTGAAACTTGTCCATTCTTCTGCCGTAGGGATGAAATTAGACCATTTACTCTTAGACTCCTCAAGGTTGCAAAGCCCAATAGTTTACCCGCTGGTCTGACCAAACATGGGGTGCATGAATGGAGCCAGTCGGGTGGAGAGATTTCAAAATGTGTTCTACAGGAAGGCTTTCCTTATGCTCCCCACCTTCAGGCTCTGCCAGGAACACTGGAGGGATAAGGATTCCCTTCAAGAGTGCAGACCAGAAAGCCTGGGTGATCTCCTTTGACATCATAGGGAGCTCCCTCTGTATCCTTTTTCTTGGAACTGAGGGGTCTCCTATTATAGTAGCCTCCTAATATGCCCTCCCTGCTCCAAGTCTTTCTCCATTCTAATCCACCCTCCATACGCTACCAAAGCAATTTTCCTAACAGTGAAATAGCAGATCTGACCAAGTCACTTACCTTCCCAATAAACTCTAGTCCATAGATTAAATATAAACTCCCACTTGGCATTTTAAGACACGTTTTTGGCTTGGAGAGGATTAGCTGTCTCCTAAACATCAACACTGAAATTTCCCACTCACTAGGATGCAGACTTGGAACTGAAGGATCAGAACTATGAAAGTGGCTCTTCTAGGATCTGGCCTAGAGGCCAACAAGACACAGAAAACACAGACATCTAGGTAGGAAGATGAACAACTGGGCTATTCTATAGTCAAGTTAGAAAGCAAGAAGCTGGAATACTGCCAAGAAACCTAGGCTCCCAAGGACCTGCTGGGTGCACCAAGCCTGAAAGCAAATTCTCAAACCTGGTTATAGCCTGGGAAAGGTCAGAGTGGAGCTAAAATGGGCTCCTCTCTTCATTCCCAAACCTCAGCCCCGCCTCCTCCAAGGGACCAGAAATGAAACAAAGAAGGTGATTCACAGGGAAGCAGGAAACCAACTCCTCAGGACAGGGCCATGGACAGCCCCATGTACTTAACTGTAGTCTGGGCAGTTTTAGTGATCCCACCTCATGATATCCTGGGTATTGGGCAACTATTTTGCAACTTACAATCTTAGAGGAGTTGCCTAGAGCACTGAGAGGCTGTGACTGGGCAGATGGCTGCAGTTATAAAAGAGAAAAGAGCCAGCTGTTAGAAGTGCTGAGGGCAGGAATAGCCAAGGAAGGGAGGGCAGAGCAATCATAGTATTATCCAACAGTTAGAAGAAAGCTAAAGGATCCTAAAATGTTTCTTCCTTTTATGTCCAAATTCGAACAACTTTAGAGGTAGGCTAATTGGTTTGGGGTTAGGGTAGAGGGTAGAGAAAGGCGAGGTCTAGGAAACCAAAAACCACCTTATTTTTCCTATGTCATGACTCTATGTAGAAAGAACCCTTCTCTCCAGACTTTGAAGTCCTTCAGTCTATCAATTCTGTCCCTCTCCAAACCTCTAAGGAGGACCAGGCCCCTAACAGGGGTGCAGAGTGAAGGGAAAGGAAAGGGAAGAGAAGATGAATTTATCAAGTGCCTACATGTGTCAGGCATTGTGATAAGTACTTTATTATAAATATCATCTCATTTGATCCTCACAACAACCCTGTAAAAGAGTTGCCATGTTATTATTTTCGCCATTTTTACAGTTAAGGAAACTGAGGCAGAGTTGAAGTGACTTGCCCAGGGTGGCACAGCTAGTCTTGAGGTTGCATTTGAACTCAGGTCTTCCTGATTCCAGCCAGGTGCTCTATCCACACTAAGCTGGCCAGCTGGTCTAAATGATCTCCTTTGGGAACCTGGTTGCAATAGTAGTTAATGGCCAATTTAGGGCTCCTTTCTGTGAATCACGGGACTACTGCAGTAACCTTCCAACTCGTTTCCCTACTTCCAATCCATTCTTCACACAGCTGTCAAAGTTTCCTAAAGCACAGGTCTGACTGTGTCACTCCCCTTCTTGATAAACACAGGCTACCTCTAAGATCAAATACAAACTCTGGTTTGATTTTAGAAGCCCTTCATAACCTGGCCCCGACCACTCCCTTTCACATTCCCTGAAGTCCAAAAAAACTAGTCTTGCTTTTCTTCATATATGGCAGCCACTCCACCTACAATCTCCAAGCCTATGTCATTTCTGTTCCCATACCTGGACCTGGCTCCCTCTCTGCCAGTCCCTCTTGGAAATCCCTAATCCCTAGTCTCCTTCAAAGCTCAGCTCATGTACCTTCTTTCAACAGGCTTTTCCTGACTGTCTCACATCCTGCTAGTACCTTCCTCTCACTGTCTTTTATCTATCTGGTTACTAGATATATATATATATATACTATCAGGGGTGGGGAACCTGCGGCCTTGAGGTCACGTGTGGCCTCCTAGGTCCTTGGGTGAGCTCAGCCTTTTGACTGAGCCCAAGTTTTACAGAACAAATCCTTCTATTATGGGGATTTGTTCTGTGAAGTTTGGATTCAGTCAAAAGGCCAAACTTGACAACCCAGAGGGCCATATGTGGCCTTGAGGGCACAGGTTCCCCAAGCCTGATACTATATACCAATATAGGTATATATTATCTCCCTTGATAGAATGTAAACTCCCTGAAGGTAAGGCTGTTCCCAGCACTGGTGTTTGGCAAATAGTAGGCACTGAATAAAGGTTAGTTGATTAACTGAAATCCACATAGCCAATATAGTGTGTTTGTCAGTCCCTTTCCTTCCTCTCCTTCCCCCTTTTCTCCTTCTGTGTCTCTATCTCTCTGTCTTTCTGTCTCCCCTCTCCTACACAAATCTTTCCTGACACCTCCAGGTAATAGAGCCCCCCACACAGACACACACATACTCTCTCTCTCTCTGTCTCTCTCTGTCTCTCTCTCTGTCTCTGTCTCTCTGTCTCTCTCTCTCTCTCCCTCCCTCTCTCCCCAATGATCCTCTTCTTGAAAACAAGCCAATGCTTTCTAAAGACATTCTGAGCAAATGAAGCCCCCCTCTGCAAGACACTTGGAAAACAAGCTGAACAGTGGGAGAGAGGAATGAGGGGGCTGCTTTGGAAAAGAGAAAACAGAGTAACAAAGTATCATCCACTTCAAGCACAGATTTCTATCCATTGTTCCCGGTTCTCAGGGAAGGGAAAGCTGAGATTCTAGGGAGTGGAGGAAGGGAAAGGAGATGTGGGAAGCTGGAAGCAGATAATGTACTGAAAATGTAGCCTATGCCAACAAATACTGAAGGGGCTGAAGAAGGGAGAGGAAAAATTACACTTTCATCACCCTCTGACCAGAGCTTTCTAAGCCAGGGGCCAGAGCTGGGGAACAGAACTTGGATCCTTCCCTCCCAGAAAGATTGGGGAGTAGGGGGCTGAAAGGGGGAAAAAAGCAGCCCCAAATCATCTCTAAATGGGCCTGAATTGACTAAGCACTGTTAGGAAAAGGGAATCCTAGGGCAGAGGGGTGACAATGGAAAAAACCCAAGCATCCTCCTCCTGGCCTGGGCCTCCTCATCCCGCCCCCCTTCCTCCCCAACATTCCTGAATCCCCAGCCCCAGGCACTACTGGTCACAGCTAAAGGAGGAGCCATCAGGCCCTCCCTCAGTCCCGTCCAGCCGTGTTTGCCCATTTCAGGGAAGGCAGACAGGAGGCAGAATTGAAGTTCCTATTTAGAAAACAAAGTTGACCACCACCCTAGGTAAATTATTCATCACCTGGACTATAGCTTGCAACAGCCCTAGGGGGTCTCTCCCCTCACCAATGCATCATCCTCCACTCAACGGCCACAATGCAATTCCTAAAGCTCTGCTTTGACCCCATCATTCCCTGGCTCAGAAAGCTCCAACTCTTCTGTGTGGCATGTAGCCCTTCACATTCTGCCCCCAACCCACCTTTGCAAGTTTATTACAGATTACTCTGCTTCATTTAGTTTACACGCAGACTACAGTCTGGTCAAACCACCTACTAGTTCCTCGTAGAGGACATTCCATCTCTAGGATCCACGCATTTGCTGTTAATATCCCAAACCTGGAATGTTTTCCCTAATCACCTCTACCTCTAGAAGTCCAGGAGTGGGGAACCTGGCCACATGTGGCCTTCTATGTCCTCAAGTGCAGCCCTTTGACTGAATCCAAACTTCGCAGAACAAATCCCCTTAATGAAAGGATTTGTTCTGTAAAACTTGGACTCAAGTCAAAAGGAGGCATGCATGTGGCCTCGAGGCCACAGGTTCCCCCCTGCTGTGCCTAGTCTCCTTCAAAGTTCAATTCAAATTCCACCTTCTACATGAGGCCTCTCCTGACACCCCCAGCTGCTAGTGCCCATTACCTTATATAAATGTATTTACTTATACATGCACATGCCTCCACCCAAAGAATATAACATCCTGGTTGGCAGGGAATATTTCATTTTTGTCTTTGTATCATCACTGGTGCTTAGCAAAGTACCTAGCACACAATGGGCCTTGTTAATTGACTTTATGTCATTCACAGCCTCCCCTCCATCTCATAAACTCATTCACAATAAGGGGATTGTGATAAAGTTATCACAGTGGTGGTTGGAAAAGCTGAAATGGGTAGTGGTCAACCCAAAGGAATGAAATGCTAATAAGTAGGATGGTGGATATTTTGGAAAGCAAAATCCCAGTGAACCTTGGGAATTAGCTGGCCCTTTCTTCCCACCTTACACACGTAGAAGGGAGGTATCTCTTCCTCACACACAGCTGGTACTTCAAAAGAAACTTAATAAATGAATGGGGAAGTATCTTTAGGAAATATAATGAGTCACCAGTAGATCCATCCCTCCCTAAGAGCCTGCAATTTGGGATGTCAGCTCCCTGCTTGGATTCTTTCTTCGGTAGAAATTCTGACTCTGATGACTGGCTACTTGACTGATTCCACCCCCATTCCACACACACCACCCCCAACTGGTCCCACTCCCCACTCACACCAAATATAATCATTCTGTGTGTTTTTAACGAAATAATTCTGTTTCAATCATCCGGTTCAAGCTGTCCTCAAATCAGGGCCAGGGAACTACTGAAAAGATTCTGAGGTCGCTGTGAGCATTCCTTTGAGGAGGTCTCTAATCTCCAACCCCTCTTCTGGGCCCCAAGCTCCTTTCTCCCCTATCCCCAGCCCCCTCCCACTCACATTCCCAATCTGGCTGCTTCTTCTCTCACAGATGTTCACTGATACTCCTCTCTCTCACTCACTAGCTCGCTCACTCACACACCGAGCAGACACAATTTCTGCCATATCGAGACCCCATCTGGAAAGTGCAACAGTTGGCTTGCTGTTACACATCTGGAGCAGCTGGAACGTCTGGCGTTCTAACTGGCTCTCATGCAAAGAAGCCTGGTTCCTCAGAAAGCAGCTACACAAACCCTAAATCGAATCCCTCCTTCCTTCTCTGGGATCACAAAGTCCTCTGACCCTGGCATAGGGTCACTCCACACAGGGCAAGAGTGGGGGAGGGGATCACAGAAGTGAATTCCACTCACTTCTCAAGAACAGTCAAGCAAATTCCAGTCTCCCTAGGAAAGAAGTTCTAATGCTCCCCAATTCTGAAAGGGAGGGAGTTCTGCTGAATATCTATCTAACTAGAATCGGGGCTACTTCTGCTGGTGATGGACTAGATCTTCCAAGGCCCAGCGCGAAAGAGGGAGGGAGAAAAGGTTTTGAAGTAAACTCTCCACCTATCTATCCTTCAGTCGTTAATGCCCTCCCACCCCCATGGCCATCAAAACACCATTCTGGCCTAGGCTCAAAACTCCCAAGCCATCTGTGGAGGGTTTAACCCGGAGCAAACACGAAGCCCTAGCGAGTGAAACATTCTCCCCGCCCCCCCAACACACTTTGCCCCTCTGCAGGGAGTGGGCAGACAAGCAGGTACAAATCCGACCTGACCCCCACACCCCCCAGAAAACCTAGAAAATAAGGAAGTTTAGTTTAAGAAACAAGGGAGTTGAGAATGACTAGTGGAGAGGAAGACAGAGCCGTCTGGCTCCAGGTAAACCCCCTCCCAAGAGAGGCTCCCTGTCTCTTCTGCAGCCCCCAACTCTGTGCCCTCAACTCTGCCCAAACCGACACCTCTTGGGGCCTGCCCTTCAAACCCCCAGAACCCCAGAACCCGGGCCCCGCCAGAGGAGACGGAGGGGGCTCCGCCCCAAGCTGGGCTGGAGATGATTCCCGGAAAGCAGGGACCTTTCTTCTGGAGTCGAACCCCCGACGCCGCACAACCTGTCTGCTTCCCAGCCCTTAGTCCGGGAGATGATCCGGAAAGCCCAGCCCCGGGGGAGAAGTAGCGCTCCTCCGGCGATCCGACCCCCAGCCCCCTTTACCTGAGGCTCTGGCTCCCGGGGGCGCAAACAGCTCGACACAGGCACAGCCAACGGTGGTCAGGGGGCGGGGCGGGAGGGCCAGGAGGGAAAGTCTGGGGTGGGCGGGGTCTGCCCAGGGGGCGGGGCCGCGTTATTTTCCCCAGAAGCGTATCTGTCTAGTAATTCCTTAGTCTGGCCTCCGCTCCTACCCAGGGTGGGGCTCTAAATTGAACTTCTGATAGGAGCCGCCCGCTGGGCCCCCCATCTTTCTCCCGCCCGCACAGTCCACGGGAGGTGCCCAGGGCTGGACGGGAGGGGCTGGAAGACCGGATGAGAGGGAGGGGCAGAGATGGCTGGGGGGGGTGGGAGGTGGGGGGAGGGAGGGATAGGGGGCAGGATGGGGCGAGGAGGCGGGGATGAGCCCGGTGCCCGCCCTGCAGCCCTGCGCGGGCGGCAGCGCCCAGAAAGAACCGCCCTTGTGTTCCCACCCATCCCACCGCCCCAATAACCAATCTCTCTTTCCGTCTCTGGGATCTCAAAGTCCATTCTGCCACCAACAAGCGGGCCCTTGCTTTGTGGTGCCCCGACGAGGCCCCTGGCTCTGAGATCCGCCCTTCCCACCCCTCCTGGACGGAGAGCGCCGGGCAGCCCAGGGATGGGGCTAACGCGAGACGTCGGCGCCCGCAGATGGAGTGATTGAGTAGCCCAGACGGAGGGCAGTTCGGTCCGCGCCCCCGCCCTGAGCTGGTCGGATAAGGCTAGCTAAGGACCAGTTAGAGCGGAAAACGGGTGCCCCGGCGTGAGCGGGAAGAGCTGGCACAGGGCAGGGTGGGGCGGGGCGGGGCGGAGCCGGGCCTGCCCGCGCTATGGACAGCCTAGGCCAGTGGCAGCACAGTCACCCCCTGGCAGACCAGAGGAAATCCAAAAGGACCGTGTACATGTATCTTAATCCCTACTGCGATGGGAGGGTTTGATTTCCTCACCTGGAGGGATGTGTAGTGGATGACCTAATGGAGGAGAAGTTTCCCAATGATCCTGGCTCTTGGATCCCCGGAGAGCCACGAAGGGCAAGGCATTTCAAGCTCCTCTTGGGGACCCTGATGATCCTGGTTTGTCCTGGTCCATCCTGTCCAGGCCTAAGGTCCCCAAGGACTCCTTGACACATCATCATTTCATCAGTGTAGATACCAAAGGGGAGTAATGTGTAATAAGCCAGGAAAGGTGGGGTGAAACCAGCTTTAAAAACAGCAGCAGTAGATTAACAGATGGTTGCTGAATGTCTTTGGAGTGAGCAGGTCCCCACCGGTTTCATGAGATAGACCAGGGGAGGTCCTAACTCAGAAACCTACCTCTCGTCCCTGTGAGACTTAGATATTTTACAAGCAGTGTTTCATTCCTCATCTCTTTTGGCAGTGTCCTTGTACATTGTAAATTCAGCTTTGGGTTGGATCAGTGGACAGAACAGAGGAGCAAATCTGGATTTTGTTCTGTGGAAAGTAACTCTTGGGGATTCTTCTGCCTGAGAGTACAACTGGGGTTTTTTCCTCTCAGTGGGACAATATATGAGGAGGATAGGAACGGAACCTCTGATTTCTTAGTATAAGGATCTCCAGAGGGCATAAACTGTCTCTATCAATGTACCTTCCCCCCAATTTATTGTCATAGAGTTGCCTAGATGTGAGGGCACTGAGAGGTTCTGTGACTTGCCTAGAATTACACAACTAATATATGTCATAAAGGTAGATTTTGAACCAGGCTCTTCCTCATTTCAAGGTCCACTCTCTACCCACTATAACAAGCTGGGGGGGGAGGGGGAAAGAGGGAGCTCCAAAGTATTAGAACTGAATGGAGACTTCTACAACATATCTCATTTTACTGTTCTGGAAACTGAGACCAAGGAGGTTGAAATACCTTGCTAACTGGCATAGTGGAGAGTGCTAGACCAGGAGTCAGGAAGACCTGAGTTCAAATCCAACTTCAGATACCTTGAGCAAGTAAGTCATTTAACCTCTGCCTCAGTTTCCTCAACTGTAAAATGGGGATGATAACAGTGCCTACCTTGAAGGGTTGGTGTGAGGACCAAATGAGATATCTGTAAATCACTTAGCATAATGCCTGACACATAGTAGGTACTCACTCAATAAATGCTTATTCCCTTGTTCCTTTGCTCTTACCCATGGTTACACAATCACTGACGGAACCAGAACCCAGATCCTCTGGATCCCAGCTCAGTGCTTCCTCCTATCCCAGACTGCTGCACTCAGGTGGGTGAAGAAAAAAAGTGCTATCTAGATCACAATTGACCTTAGGTCTGTGCCTGGGTAGATGGTGTTGGGAAACCTAACCTCTCACTTGTTGCCCTAACAACCCTCAGGAAAAGAATCATCAAATGATATTAGGACAAGGTGGGTATCCCAGAGCGAGAATATTGCCCAAACAGAAGTGGCAGGTGGGAGCAACAAAGGCTAGACAAGACCGGATGCTGGGAGGAGCAAACAGTGTCTGCCTGAGGAAATTCCTCCCTGCTTCCTCTGTGTTATTTTTAAAAACCACTCATGTGTATTAATCCTTTCAAGACTGACACCCATCATATTTCTCTTCGCTCTTTCCAGAACAGACAGAGCCAATATTACTGTGACTTGGAACTGGTTTGCTCAGGTACATAATACTTATAAAGTCAATGAGTCGATAAACATTTATTAAGTGCCTGCTGTGTACCAGGCACTGTGTTCAGCACTCAGGAAAGGTAAAAGTTTTCAAGGACCTCAGTCTAACAGATATGACAACAGGCAAATGACTATGTGCAAACAAGCTACTTGTATGAAGATAATCCTCTAGCATTAAAGGAGCTCAGGAATGATTTCTTATAGAAGGAGGGAATTTTATATGAGATTTGAATGAAGTCAGATAAACCAGGAGATGGAGAAGAGGAAGGAAAGCATTCCAGGCTTGTGAGATAATCAGAAAGAATGGCCAGAGTCTGGAAATGGAAGTGGCAAGGTTTAATGTCATTGGATCAAAGAGTACTGTGGGAGAGGGAGGTGAACATATGAGAAGTTATGAAGGACTTTGAACACCAAACAGAAGATTTTCTATTTGATCTTGGAGGTGATAGGGAGTCACTTTAATTTATTAATTGAGGTGGGGAGGGTGCAATGGGGTCAGATCTGTGCTTAGGCAAATCATTTTGACACTGAGTAGTGGATGGATTCAAGTAGGGGGAGACTTTTGTGGCATGGAGACCAACCAGCAAGTTATCAGGTAGTCCTGGTGTGAAGTGATGAGGGCTTGTACTTATAAATGAGAGTGTTCATCTGTCATCTGTGACCATATGTTCCCATCCTTCCATTTCTCTGAAACCCATTCTTATTATCATCCTGATCTCCAGTATTCTTCCTGGTGCATAGTAACTATATAATAAATACCTGTTGATGGATTCTCCCTCTCTGTTACCCTGTTCTGGCCTTCCTTCCTTTTTCCTTCTTTCTCCCCCTCTGACTTCTTTTTTCTCCTTCTTTCCTTCTCTTCCCTGTTTCTTCCTTTTCCCTTCTCTCTTTACTTCATGAGTTCTCTCAGCAGAGGGACTCACCTTATACTTGACTGAGAAAAGCATCCATTATGAGTTCCTTCATCTGATCTCTCCTTCTCTACCTACCTTTTCTCATTCTTTCCTTTTTCTCTAGTCTCTGATGAAAAGGTGACTCTTCTCCTGTCAAAGCTCCTTCAGAGGCAGCTGTCATATAGAAGGCCTATCAATACTTAATCCCTTCCCTTTCGCTGCTACCTATGGCATATCCAGCACTTTCTCATTCTTAAAACTCCCTCCCTATAACCTTAATAGCAGAATGTTCAGTCATTTTTTTCACTTGTATCTGACTCGTTATGACCCATTTGGGGTTTTCTTGGCAAAGATACAGGAGTGGTTGCCATTTCCTTCTTTAAACCCTAATATCATCGTGGCACGATTCTGGTTTTATATTCAGAAGAACTAGATTTACATCCCTGTGCTTTCTATGTGACTGACTGACTATGATTTTTTAAAAACCACTGGTGTGTTTAATCCTTTCGGAGCTAGGACCATTTATACCATATCTCCTCTTTCTAGAACAGAGAGAGCTAATATTGCTGTGCTGGTGCACACTCTTACTTTTCCTGTGACTTTGGGCAAGTCATTCAAGCTGGCCCTAGTTCCCTCATCCATAAAAGGAGAAGATTCAATGAAATGACCTGTAAGTTTCCTTCCAGCTCTAAATCTCCAATCCCTTCCAGCTATAGTCTAGTGGTTCTTTAATAGTCAAAGTCTGAGAAAAAATGTCTATACTTAACGCTTTCCACTTCCTGAGTGTCCCCTCACTTCTCAGCCTTTTACAATCTTCCTGATTGAACCCACCACTCTGCTGAAACTTTTCCCTCCAAACTTACCAACTGTTAAAACTGATGGCCTATTCTCAGTCCTCATCCTTCTGGAACTCCCTTTGATACTGTTGACCACACACCTCCTCCTGGATATTCTCTCCTCTCTCAGCTTTTGTGACATTGCTTTCTTTTGTCTGATCACTCCTCAGGTTCCTTTGTTAGGTCATCATCCGCGTCCCATCTCCTAAGCATGGAAGTCCCCAAAGGCTCTGCCCTAGGCTTCTCCCCTTTTCTCTATCTATACTTTCTCTTGGTGTGATCTCATCATCCCTCATGGGTTCAATTATGACCTCTATGAAAATGAAAATGACTATATAGGAGGTACAATGGGAATAGTACTGGCTTTGGAGTCAGGGGACCTAGAGTCAAATCTCATCTCTGATCCTACTTCTGTGACAGTAAGCAAGTAACTTAACTTCCATGGACCACAGCTTCCTTCTCTGTGTAAGGGAAGGTAATAAGGGAATCCTCTTCCCCCTCATCTTTTCTTGTGAGAGCATGTCCCATAGTGTGTTCATAAACCTAAGCTTAGCTCCCAGGCCACTTCCAATGACAGTTACTCTGTCTCCCTATTGAGAGATTTTCACTTTGGGTTGACACAACTCCTTATTGGTCGTTTGACCCTGTGATGGTGTGGTGGGAGGGGCTTTATCTAAAAGGATACACCACTGAGCCAAGAAGAACAGATGCTCTCAGGTAGAGCTGTATTTGGCCTTCATTTTTAAACAGGACTATGACATCAGGGAAATGATGACATGACTTGCAGTTGACTTTGATTTGAGTTGGGGAGGGCTGTGCAAGGTCACCAGCCTCACTTTCTTCTCCAGAACCATCTGGGTCCAGTAGTCAGATATTCGTCAGGATGACTGGAGGTAGCACAGGGTACCATGGGAGACCCTGGCCCTTTTAAGCTAAAGCTTTTTCAGATTCTTACTTTGAGTGAGGTAACGTCCATTCAGTGAATAATTATCTTTAAGAATCAAGTCAAGGGATGATCCCTTTAATTAAAAAAAAATATATGTCAAACTGGGAGAAGCCCCTCAAGGTTGCTGGTCAAAAAAGAAAGTTACTATTGACATTCACTCAGAGCCAGGAGGGCCCAAAATATAGCCATTAAGTGGAGCTTGGACAGAGACCTATTATGGTCCTAGAAGGAGCAGAGAAGAGGAATACTTGTATAATACCTGATTTCAAGTATTTGAAGGGCTTTTCCATGGAAGACAGCATGGCTCCATGGGTAGAAATAGGACTAACAGATGGAAGTTGGCCAAGAAGCTTTAAAAAGAGTGACTCCACTCTTTTGAGCTTTTTTCTTCTTGAATATATGCCTTGGTCCTTCCTTGGACTTGGTATGAGGGATATCTTCCCTCTACCCCTTGTCCCCCTCATCGGTATGGTAGCAATGAGCAAATGACAACAGTGGATGTACTTGTCTGGATACACCTGAAGATCCCCTTCAAGCATTGGGCTGCTTCTTCTGCTTTATATTTCTTTCTTAGAGTGCAGAGACCTGAGATGGTGATTACTGGCCTTGGTGTCAACCTTGTGACTTTGAGGAATCTAGAGTTCCAGGATCTGGGTGCTGGTTGCTCAGAAGGACATGACCACTGAAACAGCTTCTTGAAGAATACAGTCACAGGCAAGAGCCTGAGCTCAAGCTGTAACCTACTTGCCAAAAGATATGGACCTCAAGTGAGTTGTTCAGGCAGTGCAGAGTCTAGGTGAAAGTTCAATATCCATTCAATAGTTCCAGAAAATGTGCCATTTTTAAATATTTTAAGTTTTGACTTACTAAGAGGGTATAATAGGAATTAAGGGTTACTGTTTCTTGGTTTGAACATTGATCAATATGCACTATGAATTATTTTAATAATAATAACTAACATTTATATAGTACCATGTGTCAGGCACTGTGCTAAGTGCTTTCCAATTATTATCTCATTTGGTCCTCACAACAACTCTGAGAGTTAGGTGCTGCAAGTGAAGAAACTGAGGCAAACTGGGTTTAAGTGAGTTGCCCAGGGTGACATAGCTAGTATTTGTGTCTGAGGCTAGATTTAAACTCAGGTTATCGTGACTCCAGGCCTGGCACTCTGTAGAGGGAAAAAAATATGTATCCTACATTTATCTGCTTTTTACATCAAGTACCTTTTTTAGACACGATTATGTTAATACCTTTTGGAGAGAGTCTAGATATAAACAAACCCCCCAAAAGGGCTTTAAAAGCCAAACAGAAGATTTTATATTGGAGAGATTTGCAGTAGGAAGACCAATGAGCAGACAGTTAAAATAGTTCAGGCATGAGGATATGGAGTCCTGGATGTTGGTACCCTTGACAGTAATAGGAAAGTTAGGAAGAGGGGAGGGTTTTGGTGGAAAGATAATGAGTTCAGTTTTGGATACATTGAGTTTAAGATGTCCATTAGTCAGTTGGAGTTGCAGGAGGTTAGCAGAAAGATTAGGGCTGGATAAGTAGAACTGAGAATCATCATCATAGAGATGATAACTGAATCTGTGGGAACTGATGAGATCACCAAGTGAAACAGGAGAGAAGAAGAGGGCCTGGGAAAGAGCTCTGTGGAATACCCACAGTTAGTGGGGGTGACCTGGATGAAGATCCTGCAAAGGAGACTGACATGACTTCATCTCAGATAGGGAGGAGGAGAATCAGGAGAGCGTAATGTCCCAGAAATTAGAAAGAAAATTGTACTGAGGAAAAGAGGGTGATCAGTGGAGTGTCAAAGGCTGCAGAGAGGTCAAGGATGAGAACTGAAAAAAGATCATTAGATTTGGCAAGTGAGAGAATGTTATTAACTTCGGAGAGAACAGTTTTGGTTGAATCATGAGGTTGAAGCCAGATTATAGAGAGTTAAGAAGAGTGAAAGGAAAGGAAGCAGATGTACATATCTATCACAGACAGCCTTTTCAAGGAGTTTAGCCACAAAAGGGAAGAAAAATATGAGATGATATCTATCAGGGATGGGTGAATCAAGAGAGGATGTTTTTAGTACAGAGGAGCCATGGGTATGTTTGTAAGCAACCACTAGTCAAGGAGGACTTGAATATAAATTAGAGAGGGGGCAATCTGCTGGAGGAGACAAGATAGAATGAAATCACTTGTGCACATAGAGGGGCTGAGCTTGGCAAGGATGGTCACCTCATTTTGTGAGACCTTTGAGAAGGAGGAGATAGTAGCAGAAGGTGGCAGAAGGCATCTGGGTGATGGGAGATAAGAATAAGGGAAGAAGAGGGAACTCTAAGCAAATGTCCTCATTTTTTTCATGTTTTCAGATGAGAGGGAAAGGAGAGAGAAGCCATGGGAGCTTGGGAGGAGAATTAGAAAAGTTTGTAAAAGTCGTTATAGTGAGTATGATGGCAACTTAATTAAGGAGGTGTGGAAGATTGTCTTGTAGCAGTGAGAGCCTAGTTGAGATTATGTAACATAATTTTTTAGCAGACTCATTCAATTTCAGGATTTTCTCCAGCTTCATTCAGCATCACATGTGTAGAATGATGGCAATAGATTATGGAAGTTATCCAAAGCTGAGGCTTGGCAGAGAATGATTGGTGCTAAAACAGAGATAATGGACTCAAGAGAGGGGACAGTTTTGAGTTGAATTGGTTTTCCAAAGAGTCAAGACGGGGGGAAAGGAGGAGAGTATAGCTAATGCAAGGGTGATGGTCTGTGAAAGAACTAAGAGGTTGAGAGATTAGAGGTCATGGTTTGGATGAAGAACAGGATTTGGTGTTGCCAACCAGTGACAATAAGTTGTGTGATGAAATGACAATAAAGTGTGATCAAAGAGGGGAATTTCAGAGTTCATGAATATGCAAATAGTTACATCTATGTGCGGTAGCAAGATCAAGGCTATAACTATCTTTGTGTATGGCTGAGGTGGGATGGGGGGAGTAGGTCGTATGAAATGAGTAAGTTGAAAAACTGTAAAAGTAAGATATTTAAGAGATTGTCACTATGTCCTTTGAAGTCCTCTAGCAAGAGGGCAAGAGCTAAGGAAAGACAGAGCCAAGCACCACTCTCATTGAAGTCAAGACTTGAATATACTACTCTGAAACCTCCTTCTAACATTATAGAACAGACTCAATAAAAGAATCCTAAGTAAGATCCCAGGAGCTTCTCAGTTCCCTTTCCTAAAATAATAAAATGTCAGATAAAACTGGGAATGACCATGGAGATCCACTTGTTCAATCATCTCATTTTGCAGATTAGAAAACAGGCTTCCAGAGTGATTTGCTGACATCACACAGAGAATTGGGGAGGGGGAGAAGTCAGGAATAGGACCCAGGTCTCCTTATACCTAGTCCCTTCCACGTGTCAACTTTTCCCATCATGGTTTCAATATATCCAGAAATTAAATGGGAATTTTGAGGGAGTTTTGTGGAAGCTCAGAAATGCCTAAAAATATGTATGGTGTTATATAATATCAACATAGTTTATCTTTTAATACATAATAATTCAGATTTCTTCTCTGGTACAAAGAGAGAACCAACAAATTTTACACAGATTGACCCCTGTGATGTAGAAGGGTTAACTGTATTTCTTTCTCCTCAGTGGACTCTTCTGTTCTATCCTGGGACTTTCCAAACCATTGATACTTTCTTCCAGCTATTTTATGGTCCTTTTAGGTCTCATTATGGGGAGATTTGCCTAGAAGAAAAGGCATAAATTGGTATGAATGGTGGTCAGTTGCCCTCTGTTCATTTGTAGGGCTTAAGCCAGTTTATCATGGGTAGAGAGCAGGACTTTGAGACAGGAAGAACTAGGACTCAGCTTTAGTTTCATTATCTGTAAAATGGGGCTAATTAATAACAGTGATATCTCCCTCACAAGTCTGTTGTCACACACTATATAAATGCCAACGTTATTATTAAGTACACTATGTTGAGAGTCCACCTCTAATGTGGTGTAGGCTTTGCTCCCAATCTCAGCTGTTTGCAAAATGATGCCTGGAAGGGGCCTCTAAGCGATGATAGAATTAAATGATCGGGGTGAATGTTCAGGTTCAGGGCTTACTAGAGAAATAAATTAAGATTTTTAAGTAAATCTGTTCATTTATTTTTATAGGGAACTCCTTTACTAATACAGATCTACATTTGCTCTGCACTGTCAGGTCTTAAAAAGTTGCTTGGGACAAAAGTTAACTGACTTGCTTTGGGTCACCCAACTAGTACGTATGGATCGGAGGTAGAAGAGGAACCCAGGTTTTCCTAGCTCTGAGGCTGATTTTCCATCCCCTACTCCAAGCTCTTAAAAAATGAAATACAATTAATCTTGAGGTCACACACAGCTGAAAGGAAAGCACCTTTTTCTTTTTTATGCAGCTGAAAAGAGGTTTACAGCCCAGGAGGAGGAAGATTGACCTGCCAGCCATTTCCTCCAACGTCCTCTTCCCTTCACTCCTGTGTGGCTCAGAAATGATTTTTCTGCTTCTCCAAAAGCAAACAACAGTAGCCTCCTTGCCTTTGAATTCCAGCTCCACCTTGGTTGCCAGGAAGGCTACATTAGGGTAAAAGGGCATCTGCAACAGCTCCCCAGGCATAACTTTTAAATTCATTCACATGAAGACGAACAATCCATCAGCCTTCATTTCTGACTCTTTCCTCCAGCTTTCTTTTCTCCCTTCTCTTGCAATCTCACAGATTCCTTGTCCTGGTCCTTTTTCTCAAACCCCTAAGTGCTCAACATCTTACTAAAATTCACCCTGAGCATGCTGGGATATGTTGGTTAGATCAAACCAATTTTCATAGAGAGGAGTTCCTGAGGTTTCTCTTTAAGAGAGAGAAGGAGAGAGAGAGAGAGAGAGAGAGAGAGAGAGAGAGAGAGAGAGAGAGAGAGAGAGAGAGAGAGAGAGAAGAGAGAGGGAGGGAGGGAGAAAGAGAGAGGGAGGGAGGGAGAAAGAGAGAGGGAGAGAGAGAGAGAGAGAGAGGGAGGGAGAGAGAGAGAGGGAGAGAGAAAGGGAGAGAGAGAGTTTTCATGATACCAACTTTTTGAGGGTACTTCTCCATTTCAGAGTCCACAAAGAATAGAAGAAAGTAAAGAAAATATTTATACATTTCCCCTTGGAGTAGATGTCGGGGGGTGAAACCCTTTAACTATTGAAGAAAGTGTCTTGCATCTAATTTTGACCAAAATGAGACATCTTATTTCACTTTTTTAACATGTGGAGGCATTTTAAGATCCCCGATGCTTTGCCTTATGTTTCTACATATTTTATCCCTTCACTTTCAAAATTCAAAATGATAGATTTAGGGGTGGAAAGGATATCAGGAGTTAACTAGACCAACCAATCCCCTATTTACAAAAAGTTTCACTGAAGCCTTTTGTTTTTACCTCATAGTCATTTCTAAATAAATCCTCTCCCTGTCCACTACTTCCTTTGTAACAAAGAAAAAGCTTATTCAATGAAAACAACTGGCTCACCAACTACATCCAGCTGATTATGTAACATTACATATAGTCATTAATTCATCACCTCTTCTCTGGGTGTAAGCTTGGTTACCACGACCCAGAATTTAGCTTTTGGCAGAAGAGGAAACTTGAAACCTAGAGTGATTAAATTACTTTGCCAACATTCCTTTTTTTTTTCATTTTGAACACAGTTCATATCACATAGAACAATTCCAACCTTTGGTCAGGTGATACTTCTTTTTAAAGCATTTACAATGTAGACCACAAAAGAATTTTTTTTAAACATTACCCAACAGAGACACAAATAATATTTATGTATGCTAACTTCACAAGCCCTTGACCTAATTGTCTCCACAGTATTACTAAGAATTAAAGGACTCTAACTTATTGTTGTTGGTCTAAAATCCTAAGCCTAATAGCTTAATTTTAGACTTAACTTCAAATGTTCCCCTACCAACAATCTATAATTTAATAAAACTGGTATTAAGCTCACAAACCTTTTGACTAGAGGAAATTGCCACTAGGAGTAGGGACATTACAATATCTCCCCAATTTCATGTCAGTTGCAGGTAGGAGTAGATTGTCAGCTTGCATTCATTCAGGCTTAAAGTCTGCCAGGTGTCAGTGGGGAAACTGAGTCAGGAGAATCCTACCTCAGCCCAGGCTGAACAATCGCTCTCCCACCCTTCCCATGAGATCACCTTTTGCAGTTCATACCAGCATCTCACCAGCTTACTGGCATCATGGATTGGAGGCTCAGATCGCCTTTCTTGCTATCCATACCTGGAGTTAGACTCAGAAGAACAGTCACTTAATAGTCTCATAGCATCTAAAAATAGCAAGTTCCAATAACCAGGTTTCAAATATGACTATAACTTCATTTTGGCTAAGGAACATCTTTTGACTTTGCCAACATTCTTAAAGGTAGTGAGTGGCAGGGCCAGAATTCAAACTCAGGTTTCCTGATGCCAAATCCAGCAAACTTTCTGCTATAGCATTGCTTCTAGATCTAAAGGAAATAACATTTAAGAGAAAATTTTGTAGGAATCTACCACAAGTGTGAGGGTAGTGAGGTCAGAACAACATTTTCCTTCCAGGATGTCCCCTGGTTATTGGAAACATCTGGAAGAACATCTATTTGGCATAGGCTCATGTGAATCTCAGACCAGGACCACAGACCTTCCTGAAAATACAAGTTTTTTCAGACATATAAGGACTTGTTGGGAGAGCATAGGGGGAGAGAGGAGGCATTCTTTTTTTCTTTAGAAAGTTTGGGAATATTTTTCCCCACTGTCTCATGGTTTCTATAGGGAATGACTCTTGGGGCACCTCCCCATTTTTAGTAGTATATTAACAATGGCAATCCCATCCTGAGTTTCTTGAGCTGCCAGAAAAGCTCCTTCTCCATATGACAGAACCTTCTAATTTCTTCCAAAGCCTGTATCCCCACCCCCTCAAAAATATCACACCATTTAAAAAATCCTGAATAGATGCAACCCAGTTTTGAGACAGAGGACTGTATGGACATCATGACCTCTGGAGGGCCTTTCCCTCTCCGTGATACTAGGAAGTCTCTGTTTTTGTTTCCGTCACTGTCTCTATATTTCTGTCTCTTTGTCTCTCTCAGGTCTGGACTCTTGCCTGATTCTAAGGTATTGGTTGGGGCCATAAAGGCCTCAATTTTTCTAGCGGCTGAAGGAAGAAAGAAAGAAAGAAAGAGAAAGAAAGGAAGGAAAAGAAAGAAAGAAAGAAAGAAACAAAGAAAGAAAGAAAAAAGGAAGAAAGAGAGAAGGAAGGAAAAAAAGAAAGAGAAAGGAAGGAAAGAAGGAAATCTAGCCAGTAAATTCCAAGTTTACTGGGCAGCTTCTGGACATCCAAATTTAGCCCTCCCTCACTCAAATCAAAGTCAAAGACAAGTCCTGTCATCATTTCCCTGATGTCATGGTTCTTCGAGAACAACCGCAAAGTAGCTGTAACTTAAACAGTTTCTCAGAACCCTCCATTTCCCCCAAATGTCCAGATCTGACTTCCAGCATTGTCTTAGGGATCTAGCTAACTGCACTTGGGGCTGGGGAAGGGGGATTCTCTTAATTCATAACAAATTATGAATTATACTCAGCAAAGGTGCTGAGTATAAAATGGGACTTGCCCTGAGGACAACGGAATGGGGGGTGGGGGTGGAGTGGAGACATCAGGGAGGAATTGGGGATGGGATACCTGAGATAAAATAAGCACTTATTAAGCACCTCTACCACATGCCAGACACTACACTATTCACTTTCCAAATCTTATCTCATTTGATCCAACAACCCTATAAGATGATAGGTGCTATTATTTATTTATTTCCATTTTACAGATGGGGAACCCTAGGTTAAGTGACTTGGCATTCTAGTAAGTGTCTAAGACTGGATTTGATTTCAGGACTTCCTTGATGCCAAGCCCAGCATTCTAGCCACCATACCACCTAACTGCCTCAAGCCTGTTGGAATCTGGGAGGAAATTTCAGGGGACAATCTGAGGTATGATCATGGGACCTTTTTATTGTCAGACTGTGGCCTAAACCTCTGGACACTGGCTTCGTGAGCAAAGGACACTTGGATATAGCAAAGTTTCTAAGTCAAATGGCCCCTGTAAAATGAGGAGAATTTTGTCCTTCTAACTCAGTCATGTTGATTGCAATATTCTGTTCTTTGACTGTTTGCCATGGCAACCTCAGGCAGATATTCACAAGACTCTAATTCTTCCCTTAAATCAGATTATTTTTACTGAAAAATAGTCTCTTCCCATCCCCTTCCCTGCTTTCTCTGAAGATTTCATTACTTTCCAGTCTCTGATAAAGAAGCCATAGGTGATGGGAGGAGTGTTGCCAACTCTTTCGCTGAAGGATATTCAACACTCTATCAGGGATTGCTGTTTCTGCTTCTAAGAGGAGACTTAGCCTACTGTTGCTGGCTCTACCACCCCCACAAAGTAAGTGATAAGCACATGTGTTGACTGAACAAGACGTACCCTGATCCCATGCTGGGAGTGGAGACCACTTCAGGAGATTTGGGTTCTTGGCCTGACTGCCTCCGACTAAGCTGTGTGACCTTGGGTGAGACATACTTCCTTTCCAGGCATCATTTTCCCAGCTCTCATTCACATAGTATGATTCTGCGATCATCAAGAGACACCAGATTCTCATTTACTAAGAGAAGAAATAGAAATGCAGCACAATCTTTTCTAATTACCCTGTCTGACCATAATACTGAGGCCTTTCAAGGGTCTGGGGAACAGACTAGGTCTTTGGACCAAATGACTGAGTCAGTGGGAGAGCAAACAAATTAATTAGTTTTTCCAAAAGCTGTTATATGTATGCTATTTCCCCCTGCCCCCAGATTGAGAGGCAGAGGTTTGAGATCAGGCTACATGAACATATTCCAGCTATTTTCCTGGCATTCAAAGCCTTTCACGATCTACCCTTTCCCCCTACCATCTTTGCAGTATTCCTACACCATAGGTGTCAAACACATAGTCCACTGGCTACATGTGGCTGCCAACACAGATAATGTTAATATGTTGTTTTCCAAGTTAATATACACCGGCAGGGATTCTTATTTAGTGGCCCCGTTTCTGTTTGGGTTTGACACCACTGCCTTATACCACTCTCAAGTATTCTGTGATCCACTGGCACTGGTCTCCTTGTGGTTGTTCTAATAAGATACCCCTACCCACTACAAACATTTTCTCTGACTACAGCTTCCCTTCCTGGAAAGGCCTCTTGGCTTCCTTCAGCTTCCGGCTAAAATTCTACCTCCTATAGGAAACCTTTTCCGGATACATCTTAATTCTAATGCCTTTATTTTGTTGGTATATTTATATATGTTTGTATATCTCCAAATATATACATATACATACTCATATATACACATATGTACATACAATATACAAACACACATATATATGTGTGTATGTGTGTGTGTGTGTATACACACATATCTTCTTTGTAGATAGTTATTTGCATGTTGTCTCCCCCATCCTTGAGAATAAGAAATGTTTTGGGGGTTTTTGTCTCTCTTTGTATCTCCAGAACTTAGCACAATGACTAGAACATAATAAAGTCTTAATAATTGTTTATAGACTGACAGACTAACAGGAAGAGGAAGAGGAGATGTGGAATCATTGCATGTTACAGATACAAAGGACTTTTGATGCAGACTGTCTAATCCAACCAAGTCAGTCACCGATGCCTTTTTCTCAGCCACCAGTACAGTCATCTCCTCTCTGACTTTTCTACAGCCTTTGACACTTAAGTACCTCCTTCCTTCTGAGGCTCTCTTGACTTCAGATCCCATATTCTGGGTTCTCATCTTACTTCTGGACTGTTCCCTTCTTCATGTCCCTCCTCTTTGCTCTTCTCCCTACGCCCTTAAGATGGATATTGACCAAAGGTCTCTCCTCAGTCCTCATACAACCTTTCTCTAGATAAATTCAACTTGGGTCAAGAATCTTGGTAATATTATTCACTCTCCTGGTCACAATTTTTTCCCTGAATGCAGATGGTTACTAGTCCTGGCCACTTTGTGGAACTTTAGACTTGCATTTCCAATTGCATATGTAGCATATCTACCTGGAGATCTTGCTAGCACCATAGGTTCAACACATCCAAAACTTAGTCTATTACCTTTCCTTCAAAATTTGTTCCTTCTGAACTGATACCGAGTGAAGTGAGCAGAACCAGGAGTACGTGGTACACAGTAATAGCAACGTTGTGTGATGGTCAACTTTGATAGACTTATTTCTTCTCAGCAATACAAAGATCTATGACAATTCCAAAAGACTCATGATGGAAAATGCTATCCACATCCAGAGAAAGAACTATGGAGCCTCTCTTTTTTTCTTTTTTCTCTTTTTTATGGTTGCTTTTTCTTTCTCGTGGTTTTTCTCTTTTGTTCTGATCTTTCTTTCACAACATGACTAAAGTGGAAATATGTTTAATATGATTGTTCATGTATAACCTATATCAGATTGCTTGCCATCTTGGGGAGGGGATGGGGGATGGAGGAAAAAATTTTGAACTCAAAATGTTATAAAAGTGAATGTAACTGGAAAAAATGAAATACTATTAAGTGGGGAAAAAATTTTGTTCCTTTTTCTGACTTCCCTATTTCTGTTCTATTACTCACCTAGTCTCCTATGTTCACATCCATCTTAATGATCCTTGACTTTCCTCCTGTCAGTGAATCCACTCAGTTACCAAGGCCTGTTCCCTCTACCTCTATAATATATCTCACATCTCCATTCCCACTGCTGTCACCATCATGTAGACCCTTCATTACCATCCACCAAGATTATTGTAATAACTTCCTAATGAGTCTTTTGCCCTCTACTCTCTGGCCCATCCAACCTATTCTTTTTGATAAAACCAGAGTAATTAGCATCAAAGAGGAGGTGAACTCAGCAGGAATTCCAGATGTCAATAAGACTGGATATAAGCTGGAGACAGGTAAAGGTGGAGGGGATCAGCCCAAGCCAAGGGCTGCATCAGGATGGACCAGCAAGCAGATTTAGAGATGAAAGGGACCTGAGAGATTACTGAGTCCAATTTCCAAATTTTCCAAATGAGAAAACTGAGGTACAGAGAGACACTGCTCAAGATCACACAGGTGTTAAATAACAGTCAGGATTTGAACTCAAGATTGTTTAACTCCAAATCTAGCATTCTTTCTGCTGTTTCTTGCTGCCTCAACTATTTTGAGGTCAGTTCAGTCACAGCTCCTTTTTCTTCTGGCTTTCTCAGAAAGCTTAGTTCTCCTGGCTTCCCTATTTCCAGTCACGGTTTAAATCTCAATTCCTTTTCTGCTCTACCCACTATGTTCAGCCACATAGAAAGAATAGGGCAGAGAAACAGGAAATTTAACCCTAGCTTCAACTGCTATCACAACCTGTAATGAATGCACTGTTCTACATTCTAGCTGTTTTTCACTAGGCTACTTGATACTAGTAATAAATTACATGGCCATTAGCAGAGATTGTCTACATATTATAGAACATATACGATAGACTATCCTTGAACCTGATAGAAGTATGTGAAGAAAATCTGGCCTCACACATATATGCAGTTGAAAAAGGGAAGAGGATTTTTTTTGGGGGGGAAGAGGATTTTAACAGGCAAATAACATCATAGTACTATTACAGAAAGATTACCTTGAGGACTTCCTGAAAGGGCCTCCAGAGTGCCTCGGGGTCCTCAGACCACATTTTGGAAACTTGCTTTAAATAAACCTATTCATATTTTGAGCCTTGTGAATCTGTGTGCTTGGAAGGGTTATTTGTGAATCTTTGTGCTTGGAAAGGATAAAACTATATCCTTCAGGGTGAGAAGACAGTTGGACACTAAAGTTTTCAGATACTCAGGGCCTTTGTGTCAGGAGGTTCACACAGCACATAGTCTACCACAAACATTTATTCTCATTGGTGCTCAATTATTAAGCCTCAAGAGGGAAGTAGTGACTATTAACTTCAGAGACAACTGGACTTTGAGTGATGTTCCTGATGCAGTCACATTTCAGCACCCCACACTCACTCTGGGGATACACCAATCAATCATGTTTTAGGTGGAGGACAGAATGCCACCAGATTTTGACCTGAACTCTGGAGTGACCTCTTTTACACATTAGAACCTTCATACTACAATATGGACATAGAACCTGGGATCCTTGCTGGGATCATTTCAGAAAAGGGGGCTATAGTACAATACATGAGACAGACACGGGTGATTCAGAGACAAACAGGGTCATATGCTACATAGGATGGATGTGCAGTTCTGACTGACACTTAAAGTCACATAGGTAGTTAATGACAAAAGAGAAGGACCCAAGTCTCTTGATGCCTCCATCTACTACAGAAAGATACCCCTGCTGGGCAGGGATATTCCTTGTCTGAATGATAGATGCCCCTTCCCTAGCAAAAATCCCCTTTCCTTCCCAAAAGGTTTCCTGTCTGGGAGCCCTAAAGGATAAATGTTAGGGATCCCAATTTAGCAATCAATAGAATCCTTATGAGTGACTTATATCGTAACCTTTGTAGGGAGATGATGCTAGCATCTTCTATGTGTTTGATGATTTGGTTACACCACACTTTTCTTCCTCCTGATAAAACTGGTCTTCAGTCTCATAGATGGGAGAACTCCCTCTGAGAGTGTAGGTCAGAACCATACATGTAATCAACTCATCCTGTGAGAACTTTGCCCACATCTTCCCATGAATTTTTGATGGACTGGTGACCTTATATTATCATTTAAAAAATTCCATGGGTATCACTGCAGTATTTGCATTTTCCATTTACCATCCTTTGATTTCATAATGAGACTGGCCCATTTCTTTTTCCAAGTGGGCATTTTCTGTCTGATGTCCTTTAAGTCATCTCTCTGTCTCTGTCTCTCTCTGTCTCTCTCTCTCTCTCCTTCTCTGTCTTTCTCTCTTCCTTCCTCTCCCTATCCCTCCCCCCCTCCCCCGCCTGTCTGTGTCTCTCTACCCTCAAACCCAGCCTCAGACACTTACTAGGCTATGTGACCCTGGGCAAGTTACTTAACCTTTGTTTGCCTTAATTTCCTCATAATAACAGCACCTGCCTCCCAGGGTTGTTGTGAGAATCTCGAGATAATGATAAAAAGCACTTAGCACAGTGCCTGGTACATAGTAGGTTCGATTTAAATGCTTTCTCCCCTTCCGTTCTCCTAGTGCCCAAACTCATTAGGTCCCTATCACCCCCCAATAACTTTCTATCAGTGTCTCTGCCTCTTTTTTCCAGTCTTCCCTAAACCATATCTTCCAAAGTGAATTTCATTAATGAAAGATCTCTCTATGTCACTCCCCTATTCAATAAACTCCATTGACTCCTTATTGCCTCTAGGATCAAACATAAACATCTGTTGATCTTTAAACACAACAGTCCTCAACCCATCTTTTCAGCCTTTTTATATATTAATTCCCTTTATACATTCTATATTTCTGTCCTTGGGGTTCCTGATTCCATTTCCCATCTCTATGACTTTGCACTGGGATGTCTCCCATGTCTGGAATGTGATCATTCATTAACCTTTTATAATCTCTTGTTTCCTTCATGGATCAGCTCAAGTACCATGTTCTGTGCCAGGCCTGATGCAGGCCTATTTGGTAGTTCAAGTTTAGGATTAGAATGAAATGGGAAACTTGTACACCCTCTACCATTTAACAAAAGGAAGTTGACTTGGCAGTAGCATAGAAAGGGTATTCAGCAAGGATGCAACCTTCTCCAGCTCCATATCAAGATGTCCTTGATAAGAGGGTATATGGGCTTCAAAGACAGTGGGTTATCTTTCAAATATGAGGAGTTCTGACTGTTCTTGGACTGGGCTTTTTATGCCTGAAGTGACTGAAAATCTGTATCATTGGCTGGATGGAGCCCAAGGTCACCAGTAGCCCTCTAGGTTCTCAAGTGCAGCCCTTTGACTGAATCCAAACTTCACAGAGCAAATCCCTTTGATAAAAGGATCAATCAAGGCTTCAGAAAAACCAGCCCAACCTTTATGTCAGAGACCCTACAAGATGTTGCTCCTATCACGTGCCATCTTCCTCTTGGGTCTTTTCCTGCTTCCCACAGCTACCAGTGTCCTCCTCACTTAAATAACCTTGAATATATTTTGTGAATGTTTCATACTTAGATACATAAATGTTTTCTTTTCTGATAAGAAGAGTTCTTTGACATCAGGGATTGTTTTGCCTTTATCTTTATATCCTAGCGCTTAGCACAGTCCTTGACACATTGTAAGTGTTTAATGAATGCTTGTTGATTGACTAAATGATTCTTATGCATAAACTATCGCTAGTGATTTGTTTGAACTAGGTAGTACAGTGGATAGAGTGCAGGATCTGGAGTCAGGAAGATCTGAGTTCCCATCCAGCCTCAGTCACTTAATTAACTGTGTGACCCTTGGGCAATTCACTTTGACTTTGCCTTTAGTTTCTTTCTCTCTACAATAGGGATAATAATAGCACCTACCTCTCAAGGTTGTCACGAGGATCAAATGAGACCATATTTGTAAAGCTCATTGCAAACCTTAAGATGCTATGTCAATGCCAGCTAATGTTATGTGGCTGTTATGAGTCACATCCAAGAGTCTTTGGAGGTTGGGGTGTTCCATGATTCTCAGCGATGTATCACCTCATGGGGAAAATATGTCCACATTGCCAAGGACTTATGATTTCATCAGTGCTGACACTCCCTCCATGGACGCAGACCAAAACCCTTCTGAAAGTTAGTCATACATGGTCTTCATGAACCATTGTGGACCAAAAAGAAAGATTTCTTCATCTTGTGGCCAAACCTGAAGCTTCCAGTTTATTTAGTTCTTCAGGCAGCATCATCAGGCCCATCCTTAAAGCCTTTTCAACGTGAAAGAACCTGTCAGAGTTTGTACAGGATTTGCCTTGGAGAACTCAGTGTCACCTCTATACCACAATGAGTGGTCAGAGGAGAAATAGAGTGGAAAATATTAGTGTTTAAAAAAATAGATGGCATTTTGTGTGAAGGAGAATTGTGACTCATATTGGTATATATTTTTCAAAAGAAAAAGTAGAGTTTTTGTTGGAGAAGTGTTGAATAATTTCCTGAGGTTCCTGAGAGAATCAGAGATTGTCTTAGAAGTGTCACAGCTAAAAGAGAGGGGGTGGCAGATCGACAGGATTCTTTTGAAGATAATGATGACTAGCTCATACTTGTACAGTTATTATAGTGCCAAAGTTCTTTTCTTACATTTTCTCATTTAATTTGCCTTAATCACTGAATGGGTGTTGCTGCAGTCAAATTGAGACTTCTTGTTAAAGATCATAGCTTGAGAAGGCCAAGGTTCCCCACTGTATCCTGGGCCATCTCCAGTTGTCCTGACCTATATCTGGTCCCTGGACCTACATGGCTCTGGAGGAGAAAGTGAGGCTGGTGACTTTGCACACCCTTCGCTCACTTAAATCCAATTCATTTGCATGTCATGGCATCACTTCCCTAATATCATGGTCCTCTTCCACAATGAAGGACAAACAAAAACGAGGACTATTTTTAAAATTTATTAATTTATTTGTTTTTAGTTTTTTAACATTCCCTTCCATGAATTTTAAGTTTTCTCCCCTTCTTCACCCCTCCCTCCCCAAGACAGCATATTCTCTCCTCAATGCCCTCCTACAACCTTTCTCATGTTTTTAATTGATTTTTAAACATTTCTTAGTGATTTCCCATATATGCTTCCCCCATCAAACCCTCTCTTCTAACAAAGTTAAGCAAAGTTGTTGAGTTATTTTCAGTTACGTCCAACTCTTTGTGACCCATTTGAGGTTTTTTTGGCAAAGATGCTGGAGTGGTTTGCCATTTCCTTCTCCAGATCATTTCACAGATGAGGAAACTGAGGCAAACAGGATTAAGTGCCCAGAGTCACATAGCTAATAAGTGACTGAAGCTGGATTTGAACTCTGGTCTTCCTGACTTCAGGCCTGGTACTCTATCCACTGTGCCACCTACCTGCCCTAAAGTTAGTAAAACTGATCCTCCAAAACAAGTATATTTATAATTTACAGCATGTGTAATAATCTTCTCCTGTACTCCCCCACCTCAGAAATGAGGAGGGGGGAAGGGAATAAAGCATTTACTATGTACCTGGCATTCTGCTAAGTGCTTTACAATTATTATTTCTTTATTATTTTCACAATGATCCTTTGAGATAGGTGCTATTAAAACCACTATTTTTACAGTTAAGGAAACTGAGGCAGACAGAGTTTTGATGGTTTACTCAGGGTCACACAGCTAGGAAGTGTCTCAGGCTGAACTGGAAGTCATGTCTTTCTGATTCCAGGTGGCCCGAGGCAGGGCAGTGTGTTTCATCCTCTGTGATCTGGAACCAAGTTTGTTCATTGCAATTCATTTGAATTGAGTTGTCTCTTAGGACTTAGGGAGATTGTTTTGCTGTTATCTTGATTATGTTTCCTCATTCGGTGTCGCTTTATGCAAGTCTCCTCATGTGTTTCTGAATTCCTCTTGTCATTTTTTTTACAACTCAATAATATTCCATTGCATTAATTATTTGGTGATTCCTTAACCCATGAGCACTTGCTTTGCTTCCAGTTTTTACTATCATGAAGTATTCTCTTGCCTCACTTCCCCCCATTTCAAAAAATTCTGAACTTCCTTAACGAAATGGGCATTTCAATATTCAAAGAACAGAAAAAAAGGGTTGTATGTGAAACTGCTGATCTCCACTAAATACAGTTTGCTTTTTGTTTTAAGTATAAATTCAACCAGGAGCCTTCAAAGATGTCCTACTTGTCTAGCTATGTTTCTTTCTGGCCTTTCTTCTCTTCTCTGCGTTAAAAAAAAAAAAGATGCCTCAATGAGCCTCTTTTCTTTCTTTCCCTTTTTTCTTTCTTTTCCTTTTTTTTTTTGCTGTCCTATTTCTATAGCCTATCACTCTTCCACTCCCAACTCCCAAAAGTGAGAAAAAGAAAAAAAAACAAAGTCACATATGCATAGTCAAACAAAACTAATTCTCCCATTAGGTTATGTCTGAAAAACATCTTATTATGGATCTTGAGTCCATCAATCCTTTGAGAAAAGGTGTTCTGGCTCAATTATTCTAGGTTCTCCTCTCTCCCTCTTCTAGGGTCCACACTTCTTCCTCTACTGCTCCTATTGCAACTCCCCCCACCCACCAGACCTTTTCCCTGAGCTCACAACCTCCAGCTAGGGCAGGTATTAAGTGGAATGAATCACCCTTTCTCTTGGCCAGGGAGAGGGTTGTTTGCTGATGAAAAGGAAAGGGGAGACGTCCGGGGGGCAGCTAACAAACTTATGGGACTGAATCTCAAGGTTACTGGAGCTGGGCTGAGGAAACCAAGGACATCCTGGGAAGTGGGTCTAACTTTCAATTCTCAGTCCCAAAGCACTTTAGATACATTAGCTAACTGATGGGAACTGGAGGGCCAGAGAGGGAAGTGCTTCCTAATTGAAATCACATCTCCCAACCTTCATGATTCTTTCTCCAGACGCCTGCCTCCTTCCAGGCTTAGCTGGTGAGAAGCAAAGACTTATCACTCCAGCCTTGGCTGATTAGCAAATGGACTATATAGCAGAAATTTTAGAGTCCTGGCCATGAAAAGGCTGTCTCATTCCAGTCTTGGCCTTGCTTTGCCATCTGTCTCCTAGCTCAGTGACAGGAATCCTTCCTAGAACAAGTCTGGTTCATGCTCAGGAGGCAACTGGAACAGTTGCTTAGAGGTTCAAGCCATGGCTATTTCCTCCCCTCCAGAAACAGAGCTTTTTACAATAGTTAGCTCCTCAGCATGTGCAAAGAACCGATATTATAAAGTGGCTTATCCCCTGGCAGGGGAGTCAGGAGATCTGGATTTAGGTTTCAATTTTGTCACTGATAATATAAGAACAACACTGGATTTGGGGGCAGAGGACCTGGGTCCAAATCTCAGTTCAGATACATCCTACCTGTGTGACCTTGGACGGGACATTCTTCCTCTCTAGACCTCAGTTTCCCTGTCTGTAAAATGAAAGAGCTGAGCTGGATGAACTCTATGTTCCCTTCCATTTCTAAAATCTGTGAATTCTGATTGTATTAATTGCTACCCTGTGTAACCTTAGGCAAGTCATTTCATCTCTCTAGTCTCATCATCTTCATCTGTAAAATGTGGGGGGAGGAAATGTTGGACTAGGATATCTCTAATCTCCCTTACAGAGAATGGGGCAAAGAGTGAGAACAACTTCTAAATTCTAGGGCAGACGGTGAAGTACAGTGGAAAGAGTGCTGGGTTTAAAGTCAGAGGATATGATTTCAAATTCTGTTTCTGCCACTTACTATCTGGGTGACTTTGAGTAAGTCACAAACTCTCTGGTCCTCAATTTCCAGAGTAGTTATACTAGATGGAGTCTAGGGACTTCTTCCTACTCTAAATGTTATTATGATCTCAGAGTTGAGTGGGGGTCAGTGTCAGGACAGTCTTAGGCATTCTGTATCATAACCTCCTGAGGGGGATTATTTATCTATGGACAATGACGTTGATAAGACTCCAATAGGCTTCAGTGAGAATTCCAAGATTATACCCTTGTGCTTACAGTACTTGGCAACTCAAAGAGGAAAAAGAGGCAGGTGTGTTGGGTTTTCATGTACCATACCACAAATACCTCCCTGTGCCCACAAAATGCCCCAGCCTTCAGTTTGGACAGTGCCCAGGAAGTCTAGTCTTATCCCTATTTCCAGTCATTGGATTGAAGTAGGACAACAGCTTTCTCCTTCCTTTGGCTGCCAAAATAATATTCCTGACCCTGTTCAAGAGCCTTCAATGGATCCCTATTGCCTCTGAATGAAATATCAACTACTAAGCTTGACATTTAAAACCCTTTACAATAAACTCCAGCCTAATTTTCCAGATATATTTCCCATTGATCACCTTCATGCAGTTCCTGTTCCATCTATACTCATGTAATTACTGTTCCCCAGATTCAGTATTCCATTTCCTGTCTCCCTGCCTTTGCCTATGACTGGAATGCTTTCCTTTCCCACCACTTAGAATGCTTAGTTTCTTCAAGGATCAGCTCACTGAGAGCCCCCAAGGGAAGCCTTTCTTTATTCTATCTAGTTTATTAGTTCTTGGTCCTCAGTTTCTCCATACCAACACACCTAGTAGATATTTAGTAAATATTTGTTGGATTGGACTGGTTTAGATCCCAGTTATGTGGCTCTGGGTAAATTTCCTCCTGAACTTCAGTTCATTCATCTGTAGAAAACAGAATTAATACTTGTAATAATTGTTTTATGAGCTTGTTATAAGGATCAATCAATACATTAATAAGCACTTATTAAGAACTTACTATGTGCTAGGTACTGGGTACCTAAGGGCAAAAAAATTAAAGTCCTTGCCCTCAGGGAGCTTCTATTCTAAAAGGGAGAGACAAGTACATGCATGAATATGTTCAGAATGATATAAAAATTATAAATACAAATACATAATGGGAGAGGGCACTAATAGTTGGGGCAAGCGAGAAATGCTTCATATACAGGTACTTGAGGTGCACCATCTTGAAGGAAAAAGGGGATTTTTTGAAGTAGAAGTGAAGAGGGAATGCATTCCAGGCATGGGGGGAGTGGCCATTGTAAAGACGCAGAGATGGGGGGGAGAAAGATGATCGATGTGGCTAGATCACAGGACTCAGAAAGGGGAGTAAGTTAAAATCAAATAATATAACATATGCAACACATTCTATGGATAGAAGTTGTTATTATCATTGCCTACATAGCTGCCCCCTGGAAGAGGCAGCAGTGGTGCAGAAAAACAGCAGATCTGAGGATGAGGTTGAATCCTAGGAGAGAGATGTTGTGGAAATGTGATCCTGGGTGTGGTGACCTGAGGACCTACCAGGGATGG
Source organism: Notamacropus eugenii (assembly GCF_028372415.1). Classification (NCBI taxonomy): domain Eukaryota; kingdom Metazoa; phylum Chordata; class Mammalia; order Diprotodontia; family Macropodidae; genus Notamacropus; species Notamacropus eugenii. The sequence goes on from NC_092872.1 coordinate 87,498,153, forward strand.
TAGCAGTGATGGTCTAAAATGACGGACTGTAGAACCTTGAAGCTAAAGGGTTGCAGGACTACCATGGTGACCAAATCTATCTCTCAAATATTGCCACGCTAGGGAAAGACCAACTGCCCCCCTCTAGTTAAACATGGGTTTGCGTACACATTGGAAATGTTAATACTTAGACACATACATACGCACAAATATGTATACTTCTATTCCAAGTTTTAAAAAAATGTATATATGCATGCATATATAATGTACATGTACATACACAAAGACAGATATTTATTCATTTTTAAATTTATTTACTTATTCATCCATTCATTTGTTCATTTATTTGTTTCAGTATAGGCAAGGAGAAACCACTGGCCAGCAACCCCTCCCCAGGCTCTTTGAATCCCTTTTTTTTTTCCTTCTCAGATTTTTTTCCCTTCTGTTCTAGTTCTTTTGTTTGTTTGTTTTTAGTGTCCTACAATCACTTTCATAGTCTTAAATTTTTCCTCTCCCTCCTCCCCTTCCCCCTTCCTCGTCCTCCCTCCACATCCTTCCCCTCTACCTCCCCACTCCCTTCCTGAGACAGCATACAATTTTATATAGATTCTACACATACATTCCTATTAAATACATTTTCACCTTAGTCTTGTTGCATAGAAGAATTAAAATGAATGGGAGAAATCATAAAACAAAACAAAACATAATGTAAAAGAAAACGATCTGCTTCATTCTGCGATCAAATTCCATAGTTCTTTCTCTGGATGTGGAAGGCATTTTGCCTTAAGAGATCATTGGAAATTATTTAAGTCCTTGCATTGCAATGAAGTACTAAGTCTACCGGAAAAATTCCTTGTACACTGTGGTTGTTGCTGTGTACAAAGTTCTCCTGGTTCTTCTCCTTTTGCTCAGCATCAGGTCACATAAGTTTTTCCAGGCCTCTCTGAGGTCTTCCTGTTCATCATTTCTTATGGCACAATAGTATTCCATTACATTCATATACCATAATTTATTCAGCCATTCCCCAATTAATGGGCATCCCCTTGATTTCCAGTTTTTGGTCACCACAAAGAGAGCTGCTATAAATATTTTTGTACATGTGGGACCCTTTCCCATTTTTATGATCTCTTGGGGATACAGTCCTAGAAGTGGTATTGCAGGGTCAAAGGGTATGCACATTTTTGTAGCCCTTTGAGCACAGTTCCAAATTGCTCCCCAGAATGGTTGCATCAGCTCACAGCTCCACCAACAGTGAATTAGTGTTCCAACTATTCCACATCTTCTCCAACATTTATCATTATTCTATTTTGTCATGTTAGCCAATCTGATAGGTGTGATGTGGTACCTCAGAGTTGTTTTGATTTGCATCTCTCTAATCAATAGTGATTTAGAGCATTTTTTCATATCAGTATAGATAGCTTTAATTTCTTCCTCTGAAAATTGTCTGTTCGTATCCTTTGACCATTTGTCAATTGGGGAATGACACATTCTTGTACATTTGACTCAGTTCTCTATATATTTTAGAAATGAGGCCTTTATCATAGACACTAGTTGAAAAAATTCTTTCCCAGTTTTCTGTTTCCCTTTTAATCTTGGTTGCATTGGGTTTGTTTATGCAAAAACTTTTCAATTTAATGTAATCAAAATTATCCATTTTGCACTTCATAATGTTTTCTATCTCTTGTTTGGAAAAAAATTTTTCCCTTCTCCATAAATCTGATAAATACACTATTCCTTGCTCCACTAATTTGTTTATAGTATCAATCTTTATACCTAGATCATGTACCCATTTGGACTTCGTTCTTGTGTACGGTGTCAGGCATTGGTCTATGCCCAGCTTCCACCACACTGTTATCCAGTTTTCCTAGCAATTTTTGTCGAACAATGAGTTCTTATCCCAGAAGTTGGGGTCCTTGGGTTTATGAAACATTAGATTGCTATATTCATTGACTACTGTGTCTTGAGCTATGTATGTTTTTTTCGTGTTACAGTGACAGTAACTTGTAAGTGTACATGAGTGGGAAAAAAGTCTCATTAGTGATTTTAAGTATCATTGCTTGGAAAATTCTAGGTACCAGTGTTGGTTGGTTATTTGGTTGGTTGGTTGGTTGTTGTCCTTCAGTCTTGAAGAGGACCAAAATGACATCACCATGATAAAGTCAGGTTTCAATGTGTATGACTGTAATTGATCAGACCAATATGAGCTCAGAATGCTCTACCATAAATTGAGCACAGATAGTCCATGTGAACATTTGAGGTAGATACTCCAAATTTATGCATCATATATTTCCTTTGTTCTGTTTCAATTCTGATTTGCTCATAGAGCACAGCACCCTTTCTGATATGGGCACACCATGCTGAATGTCTACCATGTTGCATGCTGAATGTCTACCATGTTGCACAGTTAAATCCAAAGTTCTTGAGAGAGACCTTGTCAGTGTCCTTGTATCACTTCTTCTGACCACCATGTGATTGCCTGTCCCATGTGAGTTCTCCATAAAATAGTATTTTGGCAAGCATACATTTTGCATTCGAATAACATGGCCAGTGCATTGGAGTTATACTCTCTGAAGCATAGTTTGAATGCTTGGCAGTTGAATTCAAGCAAGGACCTCAGTGTCTGGTACCTTATCCTGCCAGGTGAGCTTTGGAATCTTCCTAAGACAGTTCAAATGAAACTGATTCAGTTTTCTGGCATGGTGCTGGTAGACTGTCCATGTTTCACAGGCAAATCATTTGAGTATGAAATGAGAGGGCTGGACGAGGTGACCCCTAAGGTTCCTTCCAGTACCCTGTCAGAGGTTCCCAAAGTGGGGGATCCTGCCCCCTAGGGACTCTGGAATGATCCAGGGTGGGCAGTAGTAGCCTTGGGTACAATTGGAAGGCATTGAATAAAAATAAGAAGGTGGTAGAAGCATAAAGAAAGAAGCAAGGATAAGAAAATTTTGAAAAACTGTTCATACATGTTTCATCTGTTTTGCAATAGAGTTAAAGTTGTAGTGATTGCACACAAAATGCAAGTTACAACTGATCAGTGATCAAGTCCACTCACAGGCCTTAACAAGCAAGTACTGGCAGGTGAGCATGTTTTGAGTTGTTGGGAAGTCTAGCATACATCAGCAAGAACATGTGCCTGTAATGACTTGCTTACGAAGCAATATTGTGTCATCAAAATTCAATTCAGGCAAAACCCTACAAATTTACAATAAATTATTAAATTTAAAATGTGTCATTTTAAAATATATATTTACATTTTTTTAAAAGATGCAAAATTTTTAAAAATCACTAAAGGGTTAAAAAATGTAGATTTCCAGGGGAGCGCTGAGTAATTTTTATTTTGAAAAGGGGGAGGTAGGCCAAATAAGTTTGGCAACCCCTGATCTAGTTAAATTCTTTCATTTGATAGATGAAGAAACCTAGGGCTAGGGAGGTAAAGTGATTTATTCAAAGCCAGAGAGGTCGCAAGCAAAAGGAGCAGGATTCCAAACACTGCATTTGGTCATTAACTGTGTGACTTCCCCTGGCTTGGCTACATCGTCCTCATCTGTAAGGTAAGAGAGACTGGACTGGACTGAATAACCTTTAAAATCCTTTTCAGCTCCAACACTCCAAGTACTGAATATCTAACCAGGTTTTAGGAAGTGAATGCTGTTTTCATGAAACAGACAGATACTTTTTTGTAGGAAGGCATAAGAAAAAGCAGCCTGACTTTCAGTCTAGAGCCATTTCCATTACGCCACATTCCATTGTGTGACATTGTGAGGCCATGCTTGGCTTGCTCTGGGAAGGTTATTCAGCTCTCTGGTAATATTGTCACTGTGATCAGTTATTAGTTCCAATGGTGGCTCTCAGAGTCACCCAGGCTCCTTTTTTTTATCAAGTCAGAGAACTCTCTGGAAAACCCCAGCTCTGCCTCATTCCCATTAACAGCAGAGTCCTGAAGGTAGAAAATAGTGTTGGGGACTGTGTGTGTCTCTCTCTCTCACACACACACACACACACACACACACACACACACACACACACACACACACACACACACTCAGAGCTGCAGGAAGAAGGGAGGGAGCAAGCGCCCATGGGGTACTGGCCCTGTCCAGCTGAAGATGGGAAGGGTGAGAGGAAGCAGGTGAATTGTTTTTAGTGGCATGGTGGAAAAGAAAGAGACCAGAAATAGACTGGTTCCAAGCAGTTTTTCTTTGGTACTTCTTTAAATAATGCCAGTTGTACAAATGCAGGTAACTTTTAATTCAATAAAGATCTTTTAAAACCTTAAAAAAATAATGCCAGTTGGAATGTCTGCATTTTAATAGTTACAAAGCTAGCAATAATTAATGGCACATTGCAGCCACATAATACATTTCATTTTCACAAATTGTTCATTTTGCTCACTTATCACCCCGACATAATAATGAAAAGCTCTTGGATAAGGGAAGCTCATTGTTCTAGAATAAACGAATCCCCAAACTACAAACTCTACCACCCTAAGATGTGTGGTTGTAACTCTCTCCTCCTCTCTTTTTTTCCCCATTTCCCCTCTGCTGAACTCTCTAGATGCCAAAGTGCACAAAGCCTTAGGATAAGGTTGAACCACCAGGACTTTTTTCTAGAGTGAAGATGTAGGAGACTCCTCTTATGGTGGTCTTCTAGCCCCATACTGTACAGCACAGCCACCAAGACTATGCCTTTGAGGAACTCACCATTTAACTGGGGAAACAAGCCTTAATGAAACAGCTAGAGAATAACAAGGCAAGAAGGTAGATTTCAGATCAATCCAAAGAACTTTCCAACAATCAAAGCCATCCAACAATGAAATAGGCACTCTCCAGAGAGAGATAGAACTCTTTCACTGAAGGTCTTCAAGATAAAGTTGATTGACCACTGATTATGGATGAGAGTCGTCCTTTAGGTCAACATGAGAGGACTTCTCTAAGATCATATAGTATGTGTCAAAGATGGGACTTGAATATGGGTTTTCCTTTCACTAAGGCTAGCTCCATATCCGCAATCAATGCCATGATGTTTCTGTTAATATTGACACATATGTGAGTGCTTATATGCATATATTTTTTAGGCCTACCAGTCACACTCAACCTGGGTTAGCCCCATCTTCCAAGGTGGTTTTACTGGGATATGGCCACTGTGCATGCTACAGCTTCTTGGAGCCACAGGGGAGGAGCTGGGTGAAGGTGGACACCCCGAACACTAGGCTGAGAGTAACCCACAGGTCCCAAACCCAACTGTGAGTTAGGAGGATGTCTATCCCAAGCATGTGAAGACTTCTTCCAGGGGGAATAGGCAGATGAGAACAATTTGTTCCAACGGCTGTGAAGGCTGTTGAAGCAGGCATTTCCTAGGAGTGCTTGGAACTTGATCAGACATTAAAAACTCCAAGGTCATCCACTGTATCCCAGGCCATTGCCAATCATCCTGACTTTTGTCTGGCTACTGGACTTCAATGACTCTGGGAGAGGGAGGCTGACAATTTTAATGCCATTCTGCCTCACTTAAATTCAGTTCATGTCGTATTCATCCTCCGTTGTTGCTGAAGAAGACCATGCCATCAGAGAAATGATGACATGACTTGCACTTGACTTTGTTTTGAGGGAGGGAGGGCTGTGCAGGTCACCAGCCTCACTTCCCCTGCAGTCATCTGAATCCAGTAACCAGATATTCATCAGGATGACTGGAGATGACCCAGGATGCAAGGGGAGACCTTGGACCCTTTCAATTCAATTCATGTATGAGTAAAGACATCACCCCATGATGTGACTAGTGAAAGGGACAAAAATAACAGGTGTATGTGTACGTATGTGTGTCTATATGCATATATGCACATATGTGGACCTAGCTATAGATATATTCATATATTCACAACTCTAAGATTCAGGGATTCTGTGAAACATCAGGATTTCAGAGCAAAGATCACTTTGAGTTGGGACGGTTGGAGGATTTGTGAGGAGATGGGATTAGGACTGAGGTCTCAAAAATGAGTAAGATTCATATGATAACATTTCCTTCTATTTGTCTTTTATTGGTAGATGATGCAATCAATCAATCAAGCATTAATTAAGGGCCTACTATGCGCTCAGCACTGTGCTTGGCACAGGATATACAAAGATAAAAAAATGAAACAGTCTCTGACCTCTGAAAACTTGCATTCTATGGGGAGGGGAATGGGACAAAATATACATGTACAAAAAATGTATAAAATAAATCCAAGTTTATTTTGGCAAGAGAGCCCACTAGTAGTGGTGGGGCTTGGGAAAGGTTTCATGAAGAAAGTGCTGCTTAAAGGTATGAAACAAGAATTTATTAAGCACCTACTAAGTGCCAGGCATATTCATGTGATCCTTACAACAATCTTGGGAGGTAGGTGCTGTTATTATACCCATATTACAATGGAGAACCTGAGGCAAACAGAGCTTCAATGAATTGCCCAGATCACATACTAGATGGTCCACACATTACACACTGATCAAACTGGTCGTTTTACTGTTTTTCACTCAGAGAACCTTACATCTCCTACTTCTGCACCTTTGTACTAATTGGCCTACTTGTCTGAAACGCACTTTCTTCTTGTCTCTCATTTCTTAGAATTCCTAATTTGTTTCACAACTCAATTCAAGCTAAGGCAGCTAGATGCTGTAGTGGATAAAGCTATGGGCCTGGTTCAAATCCACCTGAGATACTTCCTAGTTGTGTTTCTCTGGGCAAGTCACTTAACCTCTGTCTGTCTCAGTTTCCTCAACTGTGAAATAGAGAAAATAATAGCATCTATTTCACGGTTTTTGTGAGGAACCCTATAAGGATAAAATGAAATAATGTTTATAAAGCATTTGGCACAGTGCCTGGGACACAGTAGGCCTTATATAAATGTTAACTAGCTATTAATAGTAATTTTAGTAGTAGTAAGGAAGGGAGAGCAGTAGTGGTGACTTAGGACAGATTTGAATTCAGAGCTTCGTGATTCCAGGCTGCCCCCTCAACCCCATCTGTTGTACCAACTATATCAGGCAGCTGTCTCATCTTGAAGGAAATTAGGGATTCTCACTCAGAAAAAGAAATTGAACAAGCCATCAATGAACTCCCTAGGAAAAATTCACAAGTGAATTCTATCAAACATTTAAAGAACAGTTAATTCCAATACTATATAGACTATTTTTGAAAATTGGAGAAGAAGGAGTCCTCCCAAATTCTTTCTATGATACAAATATGGTTTTGATACCCAAACCAGGAAGAGACAAAACAGAGAAAGAAAATTATAGACCAATTTCCCTAATGAATATAGATGCAAAAATTTTAAATAAGAGTTTAGCAAAATGAATACAGCATCTTATCACGAGATTAATACATTATGATCAGGTAGGATTCATACCAGGAATGCAGGGCTGGTTCAATATTAGGAAAACTATTAGCATTATCGATCACATCAACAACAAAGCTAACAAAAACCACATGATTATCTCAATAGATGCAGAAAAAGCTTTTGACAAAATACAACACCCATTCCTACTAAAAACACTGGAGAACGTAGGAATAAAGGGAACTTTCCATAAAATAATAAGCAGTATCTATCTAAAACCTTCAGCAAGCATTATATGCAACGGGGATAAGCCAGATGCATTCCCAATAAGATCAGGGGTGAAACAAGGATGTCCATTATCACCACTATTATTCAATATGGTACTAGAAATGTTAGCTGTAGCAATTAGACAAGATAAAGATATTGAAGGAATAAGAATAGCCAAAGAAGAAACTAAGTTATCACTCTTTGCAGATGATATGATGATTTACTTAGAGAATCCCAGAGATTCAAGTAAAACACTACTTGAAATAATAAACAACTTTGGCAAAGTTGCAGGTTACAAAATAAACCCACACAAATCTTCTGCATTCCTATATATTAGCAACAAAGTCCAACAGCAAGAGATAGAAAGAGAAATCCCATTTAAAGCTAGGGTAGACAGTATAAAATACTTAGGAGTTTACCTGCCAAAACAAACCCAGGGATTATATGAACACAATTACAAGACACTTTTTGCACAAATAAAGTCAGATTTAAGTAAGTGGAAAAACATTAGTTGCTCATGGGTAGGCCGTGCTAATATAATAAAAATGACAATTCTACCTAAATTAATTTACTTATTTAGTGCCATACCAATTAAACTATCAGACAATTATTTTCTAGAGCTGGATAAAATAATATCAAAATTCATTTGGAAGAACAAAAGGTCCAGAATATCAAAGGGACTAATGAAAAGAAATGCTTGAGAAGGTGGCCTAGCGCTACCAGACCTCAAATTGTACTATAAAGCAGCAATTATCAAAACCACTTGGTATTGGCTAAGAAACAGAGAGGTAGACAAGTGGAATAGACTTGGCACTCAAGACACAGTAGGCAAGGAATATAGCAACCTTCTGTTTGATAAACCCAAGGACCCCAGCTTCTGGGATAAGAACTCACTGTTTGACAAAAATTGCTGGGAAAACTGGATAACAGTGTGGCGGAAATTAGGCATAGACCCATACCTGACACCGTACACAAGAATAAAGTCCAAATGGGTACATGATTTAGGTATAAAGATTGATACCATGAATAAACTGGAGAAGCAAGGAATAGTGTATTAATCAGATTTATGGAGAAGGGAAGAATTTTTTACTAAAGAAGAGAGAGAAAGCATTATGAAATGCAAAATGGATAATTTTGATTACATTAAACAGAAGTTTTTGCACAACCAAACCCAATGCAACCAAAATCCGGAGGGATGTAGTAAATTGGGAAAGAATTTTTACAGCTAAGCTCGGGGATAAAGGCCTCATTTCTAGACTATATAGAGAACTGACTCAAATGTATAATCATACAAGTCATTCCCCAATTGATAAATGGTCAAAGGATATGAACAGGCAATTTTTGGAAGAAGAAATTAAAGATATCTATAATCATACGAAAAAATGCTCTAAATCACTATTGATTAGAGAGATGCAAATCAAAACAACTCTGAGGTACCACATCACACCTATAAGATTGGCAAACATGACAGAACAAGAAAATGATAAATGCTGGAGAGGATGTGGGAGAGTTGGAACACTAATTCATTGTTGGTGGAGCTGTGAGCGCATCCAACCATTCTGGAGAGCAATTTGGAACTATGCCCAAAGGGCTACAAAAATGTGCATACCCTTTGACCCAGCAATATCGCTACTAGGACTGTATCCCCAAGAGATCATAAAAATGGGAAGGGGTCCCACATGTACAAAAATATTTATAGCAGCACTCTTTGTAGTTGCCAAAAACTGGAAGTCAAGGGGATGTCCATCAATTGGGGAATGGCTGAATAAATTATGGTATATGAATGTAATGGAGTACTATTGTGCCATAAGAAATGATGAACAAGAAGACTTCAGAGAGGCCTGGAAGGACTTATATAACCTGATGCTGAGTGGAAGGAGCAGAACCAGGAGAACTTTGTGCACAGCAACGACCACAGTGTGCGAGAGTTTTTTCTGGTAGACTTGGAATTTTGTAATAACGCAAGAACTTCTTAAAAAAAAAAAAAATCCCAGTGGTGGTTTTCTAAGGCAAAATGCCTTCCACACTCAGAGAAAGAAATATGGAAGTCATTTGCAGAATGTAGCAGATCATGTTTGTGTATGTGTATGTTTTTGTGTATCATGTTTTGATTTGTTATATGATTTCTTCCATTTATTTTAGTCTGACTACATAGCATGACTATAGTGAAAATGTTCTCAATAGGAAAGTATATGTAGAACCTATACAGAATTGTATGCATTTGTGGGGAGGGAGGGGGTTAGTGGGAGGTAGGTGTGGGGGGGATAAAATCTCAATTGTATGGCAGTGATTGTTAAACATTAAAAAATAATAATAAAAAAAAAGAAAAAAAAAGGAAATTAGGGATTCTAAGAAAAAAGAGGAAGGGGTGTATTCCAGATAAGAATGACAGCCAGTATAAAGGCACAGGGATAGGAAGTATAGTTGTATGCATGAAAACTAGTCAAATGGTCAGTTGGGAGGATCACAGAAAGTGTAATGGAGAGTAAAGCACAAAAAAGGCTAGGCTGTGAAGGTTTTTAAATGCCAGACAGGGGAATTTATATTTATTTTATCCCAGAGAGATAATAGGGAGCCACGAGTTTGTTGAGCTGGGGAATGACTTAGTTGGAGCTGAGTTTTAGGAAGATCACTGTCAGCTGAGACATTACAGCTCAAATCTTAGATTGTCTCACTGGATAATTAGTAAAACGACATATCTTTTTATAGGCTTAAGGAATGTGGCATGCAAGTTGATTTGGACTACTTACACTACAGAGTCCCCATGCAGTGCCCCAGATGTCACAGTATTCATGTAAAGTGTCATAGGTGTGACACACACGTTACTTCACATGATCCTCACTACAATTTTGGAACTATGCATGGGAAATATTATTATCTTTATATTACAAACAAAAAACCTGGAAACTCAAAGGCATAACATTATTAGTTAATTAGTTATTTCCAACCCAAGCTCACATGGGTTAGCAAATAGTAGATTTGGAACCCAGGTCTCCTGATTTGCAATCTAGTACTATTCCACTGGGCTGCCTTCCTGGATACTAACCTTAAAGTTGCTGACCTGACCTCTGGTCAGCAAATATGTCAATGCATGGTTATTTGTGGACACCCCATTTTTAAGGAGGCCAATCCTCCCCTTTCCCTTACTTCGTCATACCCTGATCAGGGAACTGGCATTTTTTTTCTTTGTGTTTCCTCTTGTAGGAAAATTCCCAGCAGTTCTGGATCAGCTGGGTGGGGAGGGAATGCAAGAAACTGCTTCATTGTCAGCATCCTCTCCTGCCAGGCAAAGAGTTAGGTCTCCTCACTTGTGACAAGAAAAATGGGCACGTATCCAGGAGTGCATCAAGTTCAACAGAAAGAAGTCAGCCTAACTTGGGGTGATTAACAAGAAGGGTGCTCTTCCTAGGTCTTAGGATGTAGTGAGGGGAACCACAACCTTTGGGAAGTCAATCAAAGAAGTTAGCACTTTGACATTCTCCTTTCTAGTACTCCCAGACCCTCTTCCCTCCAGCCCTACCCAGGCTGCTTCCAGAGTCCCTAGGGCTTTCCCTAGTTATTATCAGCGTGTACTTGACCGTCAACGTTAGGTGAATTCCTGGCTTTCCTTCAGGGAGGTTTGTGGAGGAAGTCCACTCACAAAGGTTGATGGAAATTGCCTTATAACATCTAAAGCTGACATCTGGCCATGGGGAGAGTGGTCCAAAACAGGAAATAGGTGCATGTATTGATAAAGCATTTTTGCTTATTGTTAACATAATTTTGCTTCCTAATGGGAAAACCTTCCCCACCCATTAATGGGCCTGGGAAGATATTTAGGAAGGTCCACATCTTTTGTTAATGAGGCACTGGTTCTCAAGGGTCGTGATGCCCTCTGGCTCTGAAAAATGTATAAAGTAGTCTTCGGTGAGGCTTTGGGGCTTACTGATCGGAAGTGTTTGTTTGTCCAGAGGAGACTCTGGGCAGCCACTAAGGAGCACCCCCTCCCCCCAGCTTTGAAAGCCCAAACGTTGGTGCTTCTCTCTCTGGTAACTATGTATGTATGTATTGCTTATGTCAGGCATTTGGAAGCACTATCTATTGATTTGACTTCTCTGTATTTTCTCTAAAGTTCAGAGTGCTGACTTTTCCCCCTGAACTAAGTGAAAGGTATATGTGCTTGAGTAAAGTGATTGTTGACTGCTCCCCGCAGCAAAGGTTGCCTTTCCTTTTGGAAAAGCAGGTCAAAGAACCTGTGATAGCAGACCTTCCTGTGCATGCTGGGGTGCTTTCTGTGACAGTGCCTTTACCCATTCCCAGATACACACAGAGAAGTTGCTCCTTCATTTAGTACATATTGATTGAGCACTTGTGAATTATTTCTCTAGTTGTCTCATTCCATCTAGTGACTTAGTCCAGTGGCAGGTTTTGAAGTCTCCTGGGTCTTTCCCACCTCCCTTTTCTCCATCTCAATCTTTACAACGGTGTAAAGGAGAAAGGAAGTGAAACAAATAGATTCATAGAATTAGGAAAAAACTTAGAGATTGTTTGATACAACTCCATCGTTTTGATGAGGTTCAGACTCTAGGAACTTCCTGGAGCTCCCCTGGAATTTCCTCACTTAACCTGGCTTTTCACACTCAAATTGTGCTCTCTGTTTCTCCTCACAGAATCTGGCCTTTCATACACAGATCTGTGATCATTGTCTGTTATCCCTTGATTGCCCTACCTGCTTCCCACCCAAGCCCTCCATTGTCTATCTCCTGATAGCCTCCAGGTGTTTCCAGTCTTTGACCCTCCTTGGACTTCTCCTCAAGACCCTTCCTAAACCCCTCTTCCCATCACCCTGGACTACCAGACCCCCCCCAGATCCCTCCTATACTCTTTTCTGTATTTAGTCCCACCTTGCCTCCATGAAGGTGCTCAGATGCAATCCAGCTCAGACTCTGTCTAGCTGTGATTGTGTCTGGCCCGCTTGTGAATACAAGCGTTACAAAAGCTTAGGCTCCTTAAGAGGCAACCCAATTAGGCGAATCCTTAATAAACTTTGTTTTCTTTGGCTTTAAGAAGGCTTGAGTCGAATTCATTCGAGCACGACCCGGACCGTCAGTATTTTGGGGTTCCCCTCACCATTAACCTCATCAGTTTGACAGGGGAGGAAGCAGTCAGCAAGTCCACATTGTTTTGTTTTTAGTTTTTACCTATAGTCAAGTCTCACATTTATATAATATTTTTCTAATTTCAATTTTTATTTCTTTAAAAGTTTATTTATTTTTGACAATCATTTTTTTTTAAAAATTGAGTTTTGAATTCTCTTTCTCCCTCCTTCCTCCACCACTTCCCCCACTGAGAAGGCAAAAAATGTGAAAGTAGCTATATATATGTGAAATGATGCAAAACATATTTCAATATCAGGTATGTTGCCAAAAAAAAAGCAAGAAAAAAACTATACTTCAATCTGGACTCAGACTTCATGAGTTCTTTCTCTGGCGGTGGGTAGCATTTTCATTATAAAGTCCTTTGAAACTGTCTTAAATCATTGTATTGATCAGAATAATGAAGTCATTCAAAGTTGATCACTGTACAATCAATACATCAAGTTTCTTCCATCCACCCTTCTCCAAGAGAGACTTTAATTGAGGAAGCCAGGGTCAGAGGCAGCCACTCTGCTCTCTTCACAGAGAGTGGAAACCAGGCTAGAATTATATTTATCCACTCCCCTGAATATTGTTAGTTCATGGGAAATAATTTTTAGATTCAAGCTGAGCTCCTGATCACTATCTGTTACCAGGGGAAGGATTGTCTCAAAATATGCATATAAAGTTTGACTTCCTTCCAATTCAGTAGTAAAATGGAAATTAGGTAAAGTGTACAAGTATATGTAGTTGTTGTTCTGTCATTTCAGTCATGTCTGACTCTGTGACCTCATTTGGGGTTTTCTTGGCAAAGATACTGGAGTGGTTTGTCATTTCCTTCTCCAGTTCATTTTACATATGAGGAAACCAAGGCAAACAAGGTTAAATGACTTGCCCAGGGTCACACAGCTAGTAAATGTCTGAAACTGAATTTTAACCCAGATCGTCTTGATTCCAGACTAGTGCTCTATCAACTGTGCCAACTAGTTGCCCATATAAGTAATCTCTCTGTCTCTCTCTGTCTCTCTCTCTCATCTATCTGACAATACAGAGTCAACGAGTTCTCCCATTTGGAGCAAGATGCCTCAGTTCAACTAAGAGAGAGTCCCAGATCTCATACAAGGGGAAATTCTCAGAAGTCTGTAGTATAGTAAGTTGGTAAAAAGGAAATGATTGAGGTGCCACTCCACTCCATATGAGCTTCTTTCTAGAATCTTTTTCTCCCTTCAGGGACCTGAAGATAATCTGGAGCTACATATTTTCTTTCTTTTAACTGGAAACCAGAAGACTGAAGTATCTGAGTATTGTGGAGTATGCTCTCAATAATTCTTCCTTCACAAAGGCACAAAGCACTGGGTAAACAATCTCCACCAATAGGGAGAGTCCCATGCAGTTTAGGAGCATATGTCTCCAGTTCCCTCATTCCATCCCACCTCAGGATTTGAAATTTACCAAATGATGAAGATAGTGCAAGAATGGAGTGACACTATACCTAGTAAAGTGCTAGACACAAGAATCACTCAGTAAATAACTGTGGAAATCAGATGCTAATACAGCTACTTAACATTGGATAGATATTAGATTTTAATAAGGCATTCCCCTCCCCACACACATTTTATACTTTTACAACTTTTGCAGGAGTAGTTGTGATATCCAGATGTCCCTGGAATTCTCTGTCTGCCTGGTGGCCTGGAATACTGGGAATTTTCATGCCCCACTTTGTACCATGTTAAAAAAAATCCTAGATGGGGAGAAAGTTTGAAATTCAAACTTTTGTGGAAGTGAACGTTGAAAACTGAAAATAAATAAATTAAATTAGAAAAAAATAAAATAAAAACAACCTAAAAAAATCCTTATTTGCTACCATTCCACAGGGCAGAATTAGGATGTATGGAAGTAGGAGGAGGTTTCACCTTAATATAGAAAGAACTTTTAAACTCAGAGCTGTTCAACCATAGAAGAAATTGCTTAATGATGAAGCAAGTGCCCCTTTCCATTATTTTTCCACTACATCCCAGCTACCTCCCTTTTATAGTGACCAACCTGAGGCTTCATGACTGAAGTGAAAAAGGTATTTATGCCTTCCTTGTCCCAGACCATCTCTCCTCCCCCTGCCTCCCACCCCCAGCCTGTTCAGTGAAGCCTGAGAGCCTCCAAGTTATTCCAGATTTTAAACCTTAAACTCCTTGATCCACCACCTTTTATCACCACCATCTCCCAACTCATTTACACAGTGGAGCCCCAAGGGATGCGATTCTTTCCATTACACAGAAGAGCAAATCAAGATCCTTAGATAGGGGCTGTCCATTGGCTTAAAGTAGTATGTTGAGACAGCAGCTAATAACTTGTAATCTGCTTCCTTTGCTAAGTCTCCTGATACAGTAAATTATTTAATTTACACTTTAGTATATAAAGCCACCTCTCATCTCCATGTGACACAGGCTGTCTTTCACACCTGGAATGCATTGCCTTTTCAGTTCCACTATATAAAGCCTTATCATACTCCTTTTCCAATCTTAAACCAATCAGTTGTTCCATGTTTGGTTCTAACTAAGTGCTGTTTCTTGACCCGAATACACTGTCTAGGTTATCCTTCATAAAATGTGGTCCCTAGAACCCAATACAATACTCCATATATGATCCAACGTGGGCAGAGTACAGCAGTCTATTCTCTTGGACATTGTGCCTATCTTAATGCATTAACATTCTTGGCTGCCTTATCATTTTGTTGACTCATCATTAGCTTGCAGTCCACTGAAACTCCTATGTCATTGCAGCTGAAATACTAGCTAGAAAGGTGGCTAAGAATGTTTAATAAGAAAATTTTAATAATGCCTGGCACATTGTAAGAACTGAGCAAATGTTTAGTGACTAACAGAATGGACACACAACCTATAGAGCCAGTCCTTCGGTATATAAGTCTTGGACATACCTGGAGAATGGACAACGAAATGGGGGGAAAGGGGAGAAGGTCAGCTTTGAGAAATTGTAGAACAGCCAACAGGCTGGTGTTATTAGATCAAAGAGTATATGTGTATGAAGACTGGAAAGGTAGTAAGGGTCTAGATTAACAAGGGCTTTGAGTATCAATGGAGCATTTTTGTATTTGCTCCTGGAGGCAATAGGGAGCCATTAGAGTTTATGGAGAAGGGGATGACATGGCCAAACCTGTAGGTTAGGAAAATCACTTTGGTGGCAGAAGGAAGGGTGGATTGGAGAGGGGAGAGAACTGAGACAGGCTATTGAAATAGTCCAGGTGTGAAGTGATGAGAGCCTTCACTAAGGTGGTGGAAGTGTCAGAGGAGAGAAGGGGACTTCCCCCCTCTCCTTTGGTGTAGTGTTTTATTCTTTAAAACACACGATACTGTGAATCTGTTTGTTTTCATTATATATTGAATTTAACCCAATAATGCCAACACATCCCTGCTTATCTGTGTTCCCTTCAGAATGTCCTGTTGTCTTTTCTGTGTATTTCTAAATGTTTCATTGATGTGATTTTCTTCCTTTTTTTTGGTTTTACTATCACTATCATCCACTTCCTCTACCCCCAACCCCTCCTTCCCCCAACCCCTCAACCCCCCACTATTACTTTTTAAAAAATAAGTTTAGTCAAGAAAAATAAATTAATGCATTGGTCAAATCTGAAGATATATTCTATACTTTTAGCTCATCACCTCTCTGCCAAAAGATGGGAAACATCCTTCATCATCATTCTTATAGAATCATGATCAATCACTGTATTGTTCAGAACAGATTGAAAGTTGTTTTCTTTGACAATGTTTAAGTTATGGTAGAACTATTCTCACTGTTCTGGTTTTATTAGTCATAGCTTCCTATAAATTCCTTCATATTTATCCACCCTTTCTTATGTTATGGTAACATGTATTACATTACCTCCACATGCTACATTTTGTTCAGTCATTCACTGATGGGTGCCCACTTTCTTTCTGGTTCTTTGCTGCAGCAATGAAGTGCTACTATAAATATTTTTGCATGCATGGGTCTTTTTCCCACCCCATTTCCCTTACTCAGTAAACTCTGGTGGCTCCTTGTCACCTCCAGGATTGAGTATATAATCCTGGTTGTGGCATTCAACCCTTCACAACCTGCCCCACCCCCTACCTTCACCCTACTCCTCAGTAACACTGGATGAATATCAGGTCACTGGATGCAGATGACTCAGGGGAAGAAAGTGAGGTTGGTGACCTTGCACAGCCCTCCCTCACTCAAATCAAAGTCAAGTGCAAGTCATGTCATCATCTTGATGTCATAGTCCTCTTTGAGAACATACAAACACAAAACAAAACAAAAACAGTGACACTGACCTTGTTATTTCTCAAACAAGACGCTACAGTTTCCAACTTGAGGTACTTTTACTGGCTGCCTGCTATGCCTAGAATTCTCTCCTTCCTCAACAACACCTCCTGGCTTCCTTCAAATCTCAGCTAAAACCCAAGAAGCCATTCCAGATCTCCCATAACTCTAGTGCTTTTGCTCTTTTATTTCCAATTTATCCTGTCTGTATTTTGTTTGTAAATAGTTGTTTGCATGTTGTCTCCCCCCAAAGACTGGGAACTCTTTGAAGGTGGGGACTGTTTTTGTCTTGTTTTTGAATTCCAGCCCTTAGTACAACGTCAGGCTCATAGTAGGTGTTCAGTAAATGTTTACTGAATGACTTGACTGACCTTTGATCCCTTTGGGCCATAGGCCTAATAATGATATAATTTGGTCAAATGTTTAGTGAATTTTAGTTGCAAACTGCTTTCCAGAATGGTTGGACAAATTCACAGTGTATTATTTTTCTCCCATCATCCCTCCAACAACTAATTTTCCTTTTTTGTCATCTTTTCCAATCTGAGGGGTTTGAGGCAGAAAATTAGAGTTATTTTAATCTGATTAATGACATGAACATTTTTTCCACACAGTTGTAGATACCATAAACTTCTTTTGAAAACTGCCCATCATTTGTCTATTGGTAAATGACTTTCTCTTATATTTGTATCGGCACATATTTTACGATCATCTCTATATCTTGCTTGGTCAAGAACTCGCCCCTATCAATGTCTATAGAAATGATCTCCTTTTCTCATCCTCTAATTTATTTATGATAAGACCTCTTACATCTAAACTATGTCTCCACTTGGAGCATATTTGTGAGATGTGCACTACTTTTAATGACCACAAATTTCTTGCAACAAAGGAAATCATGGTGTTTGGCCAAAGCGAGAGGGAAAACACCAAGTGTACCCCAATATCTGTAGCAACACTTTTTGTTGTAGCAAAGAACTGGAAACAGAATGACTACCAGTAGATTTAGGAACATTTGAACAAATTATGGTATGGATGTAGCAGAATATTATTGCTCCATAAGAAATGATGACTGAGGAATTCAGAGAAATTTGAGAAGACTTATATGAACTGGTACAGATTTAAATCAACAGAATCAGGAGAATAATTTACATTATGATCAAAATAATGTAAAGGAAACAACTTTGAAAGATTTTAGAACAATGGTCAGTCATTCCTACCTCTTGGAAGAGAAGTGATGAACTAGAGGTGAAGAATAAGATATATTTTCAGACAAGGTCAATTCATTGGTGTGGGGCAGCTAGGGGGTTCAGTGGAGAGAGCACCAGTGCAGGAGTCAGGAGGACCTGAGTTCAAATCTCACCTCAGACACTTGACACTCACTAGCTGTGTGACCTTGGGCAAGTCACTTAACCCCAATTGCCTCATCCTGGGTCATCTGCAGTCATCCTGATGAATATCTGGTTACTGGATTCAGATGGCTCTAGAGGAGAAGTGAGGTTGGTGACCTGCACAGCCCTCCCTCCTGCAAAGCAAAGTCAAGTGCAAGTCATGTCATCATTTCTCTGATGGCATGGTCTTCTTCAGCAGTGAAGGATGAACGCACACACGCATTGGTGTGCTTTGCTAGAAAAATATGTATTTGTTATAAGGGAGGGCTTCTTTTTGGGGAGGGGGTAAATTGGATATCCTCTCCTCTATTCCCCCCTAAACAAGAAAAGAGCACCAGTAAACAAAGATACACAGACAAAAAAAGTTTAGACAGGGGCATAGATGGAGTGACTTTGTTACTAACTTGTTAAAGATATTTAAAAATTTAAAACATTTATGTAACCAAGTTCATGTTTTCATATACAATCCTCTTTTATTCTTTGTATAATAAAACTTTTGCTTATGGATGTTCACAATGAAAAAATTCTAAAAACCCTAATTCCTTATGAATTGACATTGTGGTTCATCCTATAGGCAATGGAAAGGCAAATAATGAGCATAATTAGTTTGCAAAATGTAGTTTCTAATTTTTATTGATATGTTGTTTTTAATACTACTTTTATTTTCTATTATATTCATTCTCTTTCCCTTTTAACAATGAATTTAAAAAAAGAAAGGGAAGTAGGAAAGGAAAGCAAGTCCACAAAACTAATTAATACCATTATTGAGGTTGATAGTGTACCAGACGTTTCATTTCTATAGTCTCTGAAAAGAAGGAACGGAAATTAGACTGTCTAGCAAATGAATTTTCTTCTTTATGGAACTGCCAGGAGGCCAGCGTCACTGGACTGAAAAGTATGTGTCTGGGAGTAAGGTGTAAGAAGACAAGAAAGGTAGGAGAGGGCTTGGGGTTATGAAGGGTTTTGAATGCCAAACAAAGCATGTTTGTATTTGCCACTAGAGTTTACTGAGGGGTTGGGAGAGTGCCATGAGTGGACTGACGTTTTAGGAAAATCATCTTAATGTTTGAGTGGAGGATGGATTAGTGTGGAGAGAGTCGAGGCAGGCAGACTCATCAGCAGGCTATTGCGGTAATCAAGGCATGAGGTAACAAGGGCCTTCACGTTAGTGCTGGCACTGTCAGAGGGGAGGAGGGATATTGGGAAGGTCTTGTAAAGGTGAAATCAGCAAGCCTTGGCAACAGCTTGGATATGGGAGTAGGGGTGAGAGATAGTGAGGAATCCAGGATGACTTCCAGGTTGAATCTGAGGGAGGATGGTGCTGCTCTCTACAGGTGCTGGCCCTGCCTGGATTCAGGAAGATCAATCTTCCTGAGTTCAAATCTAGCCCCCAGACACTAACCAGTTGTGTGACCCTAGGCAAGTCATTTAACCCTATTTGCCTCAGTTTCCTTATCTGTCAAATGAGCTAGAAATGGCAAACTACTCCACTATCTTTGCCAATAAAAGTCCAAATGGGGTCACAAAGAATTAAGACATGACTGAAGTGACTGAATCACAAAAACAATATCGCCATGAAATCTTCACAAATTAGAGGAAGGGCTGCAAAGATGGAGGCATCTTGGAAGCAGGGAGGTTGTTGCTGTGAAGGCAGAAGATGCCAGAGTCAGGAATGGATCCAGGAGAGATGTAATCTAGAATTGTCAACTCAAAAGTCATCTATCCCAGTTCCATCATTATGTGGATAGAGAAACTGAGGCTTATGGAATTAAGACTTTCCTGAGACTGTACTGCTGGTAAATAGCAGAACTAGAATTCAACCCCAGATTCTGATAAAGAAGTGACAGACACAAGCACAGAAGCATACAATGAAAGAAAACATCCTCTTTTCAAACAAATATCCCTTGAACAAACTTGGGTTATGGGTCACTCAAAATTTAGTGTAAATTAGTTGTCAGTGTTTTTCCTCTTAAGTTTTGTGGGATCTCTGGAGGCACTTCCAAGCACAGAACACAGGGTTGTTCAGCCTGGAGTTGGGGGCAAGGGGAGAACAATGTGGATCAAATAAAGGGTGCAAGTTCAGGTCCTAAAGACTTCACCCTTCCTTTCAGAGTGAATCAGATACCCCAGATCTCTTACTACATCTTCCTATCCAATTTCAGGCCCATCTTAGTGAGCACTTTGAGAGTGAACAGAGCCTTGGATTTGGCCTGATTTGAGCACTTTTTATTATTTATTAAGTATCTAAGTATTTATTATTTGTATAGAATTTCTGAAGCACCTACTATGTGCCAATCACTGCAAAGTGTTGGGGATACAAAGGCAAAAGACAGTCTATGCTTTCAAGGAGGTCAGAGTTTGATGGGAGAAGAAAACACGCAAATAACTACGTACACATATATAGGCACATATATATGCATATGCACTTATGATAGATTTGAAATACTCTCAAGGGGGAAAGCACTAGCATTAAGGGACGTCAGGAAAGGTTTCATGTAAAATGGGGGACTTTAGCTGAGACGTGAAGGAAGCCAGGAGGCAAAGATGAATATTGTGAGAATGACAAGCACGGGGGACAGGGAGTCAGAATGGTAGAAAATGGAGTCTCGTTTGAGGAACTGCAAGGCTAGGTAGGGTTACAGATAATCGAATATGTGGAGAGTAAGGTGTAGCTAGATTAGAAAGGTAGGAAGGGCCAGGGCTTTAAAAGCCAAACAGGATTTTATATTTGATCTTGAAGGCAATATTTGGCCACAGCCATGCTGAGTCCCATCCATCTGTGTGACCAAATTTTCATCTCTCTGGACCTTAGTTTATCTACAACAGCACAAAGATACTCATCTCTAAGGTTCCTTCCAGTTCTCTATGTTCTGCTCCAGTCATTACCCTCTGTTCTCATCCTAGTATCTCCTAATATGTTTATGTATTCCTTAAAATCTAAATCCTTTTACAGGAAGCCTTCCCTGTTTATTTTGTAGTTTGCGTGCATATATTTGTAAGTTGTCTCTTTTCTTGGATTATGAGAGTGAGGGCAGGGTGGTTTTTGGCCTTTCTGTATCTAGCACTTCGCATGGTGTCTAGCATGCAGCAGGCACGTTGCTTGTTCCTATTCCTTTACATCCTCCTTTGTGTAATAACCTGCTTAAGCTCAGATTCCAGTCTCTTAAGATTTGAACTTGACTGGTAAGGATCACCCTTAAGGGTGTGTGGGATAGTGCTTGTCTCCCCAAATATTTTATGCTGGCATCAGGTTGAAATGAGCACCAAAGCAGACTAATGGCCAAAACATCACAAAAAGGGGGGAGGTGACAAGAGGGAGGCTGACGTCCTTATCTAGTTATATGTCTAACCCTTGTGTCAGAGACTCCATTCCTATATGAAAGACCCAACTACATTTTGGGGAAAATTTTCCCTTTTAATTGGTTTTCTGCCCCTAGACTTGTCGGTTTGAGGCCATCAGTATCTTACCCCTTCTTCCTCTCTGGCACCCCATTCCCATGATAGTCAAGAACTCCCTTTACAAGTACACAGGCTCACAAAGCTCAAAACATGAAGAGATTTATTTTGGGGTTCATGGAAACCAGTAGGGCTTATCTACTCATAGAAAAGAGTAATATGCGTAAATGAACAAGCCTCCTCTCAGAGGCCTGAACAAACTTAGTTGCTTACAGCAATGCCCTGAGCAGGGCTCTAGGAAGGGACATCTGGGGTGGCTCCTGTGTGAGGTCAAGCTGTTGTGGTCTTTTTAGCATTCTTGTGAGCTGTAGCTGTTTTCCTGTAGCTCTCCCTGGTTTCCGGTAGGCAGCAGTCCATCACAGGCCTTCCCACCGTTGTCTATTGCTCTGAAGATATATCTCTTCCTCCGGGAGATGGTACTGGTTCTCTTTACCAAAGAACCAGCAGCTCATGATTAGTTCAGTTTCTCTTGACTGCGCCAGTTCACAGCTCAAAACACACCTCCAGAGCAAAGGGCCTCCATTTTTTAAGTTACAGTTATGACAGCTTTTCTCGATAACTTAGGAAAATCAGAAATTTCTAAGCAAAGTCAGAGGAAAATTGAAGTTTTTTTGGGGGGAAGTCACTGCAAAACAGGTAAGTAGATGAACTATTGTTTTACTGCAATGGAAAGAGTGATGAACTTGGAGTCAAATAACTTCTCTGAATCCTGGGTCAGCTTCCTTACAACCTATATGACCCTAGACAAGTCCATTCTATAAATGAGGTCATTGGACTGGATAATCTGAGGCCCCTTCAGCTTCTAAATCTATGAACCCACGCAGCTCTGATGTCAAGTGGTATAAAACTGCTTCCCAACTAGAATTCTACATCACTAGAAATGAATTGAAATTACTTAAGTCCAGTCCTGGCTGGGAGAAATAATGCTGGACATGGCATCAAAGGTCAGTCCAAATTCCATCCCTAGTACTACCTGTGATCCTGTGTGTCAGGAGACTTAATTCCATCCCCTCCCCCCTTAATTTTTTTCTTTTGATGACTTATGACTTCCAAGATTCCACCCAATTCTAAATCTGAAATCGTGATTTTTATAAATGAAACTGCCTTTTCTGAAGCTTTTTTAGTTTCCATAGTCCCAGGTCTCCCAAGGGGTATGTAGAACTACCTTTTGTTTCATTTTTGGTATTTACATGTCCAACATCCAGTACAATGCCTGGCACATAGCAGGCTCCCTTAGTAAAACCCTGTTGACTGATTCCTATCAGTTCTTCTACAAATTTCTCCCCATTTTCATGACAGTTCTGCCAGCACTTGGGCAGCACACGTCACTGATCTAGACTCAGAAGAGGCCCTCCATTTTCAATTGCCTTATCGTCTCAAACAACCTGGCATTTGGAAAGCAGTTATCCAACTCCTTCAATCTTAGTTTCTTGCCCTATCTGCGTCCTGTGATGACGCATACCTCCTCCCCTCAGTAAGTGCTGGGGCAAAATAAAAAGGACAGGGGTCCATGTCCTTAAAGACTTAGTTTCTAATTCTGCTGGCACTGCTTAGCTGTGAGACATCAGGCAAATCAAGTCTGGCACTGAGAACTGGATTTGGGGCCCGGGGGCTGCCACTTCCTACCTTTGTGACTTCATATGTCTAGGCCTTGTCTTCTGTGTACGGTTTGGACTACAAGAACTTGGGGAAGTTGCAAGTTGAAATATTTGATCCCAGGAAGCTTTTTTCTTATCTGCCAAATGGAGGCAGACACACAGGGATACCTTGAACAATATGAAAATGCTTTCCAAGCTATTTTAAAAAGGTGGTTTTGGGGGGGAGGGGAGCTAGGTAACTTTCATTTACTAAGACCAGTGGCATCACAAGTTTTTATTTCTCAATTAATACTTGGCATAACAGATGTGTCCTGTGGATTTCAGCAAGAGAACTGAGAACACCCTTTGAGGGAATGAACATACCATGAAAAGAGGTGACATTTCACTCCCATCTAGTGGTGAACACCTTCACTGCCAGCCCTAAATACAAATGCAAATCTCAAATGGTTTCCCTCTATCCTGCTTCTAAAGGTGGTAGGCAAAGTGCAAAAATTTGGATTTAATGGACTATGTATTTTACTTGCAGCTAGCCTCTTCTAGCCATTATTTGTCAACTTTAAAATATCAATTTCTTAGATAATGCCATAGTAACTATTCTCTCAAGCACCTTAAGGGTTGTCTTCATCACTATCTAGAATCTCCACTTTTCTGCCTCTGAGCCTTTTTGCTTGCTGTCAGAGATGGTAGAAATAGTACATTTTGTGTAGGCTGGATAGTCTCACTGAATTCCAATACTGAGCCTGAATCACTGGTCCGGCCTGAGCAGAGCCTAGTCTAGAACATCTTGGCCTGGAAGAGATTGCCTTTTCCACCCCTCCAACTGAAATTCTGTCTTTCAAGTCCCAGGGCAATTAGAGCTCACTCAAATCCCTCATTTTTACATCTACAACTTGCCTTCAAAGTGTCTCAGATAAAAAAAGTTTAAACCAATGCTAACTTTTGCACCTGTGCTCCTTACACCACTGTCTCTAGCTTAAAGAGTAACACAAGGGTATTTGGAAATCAACAAAAACAGGCTTTCAATGACCTGCTCAGAAGATGACGAGTGTCAGTCACTTAGAGCCAACTTCTACTGCAATTCTCTGGATTTCCTGACAAGCTTCCTTCCCAGTGCCCCTATTGGACTATACATATCATACTGTTCTCTCAGTAAACACTCTAAGCTTTTATTTCTTACATCCTAATGCAATTTTCTTAGTGTATTCCTCAGTATCCTTTCCATTTTGTAATTCTGAGTACCTGGATTCCTACAACACTGCTGCCACCCTCTCCCGCACTGGATGGCCTTTCTCCCAATGCCCTCCACATCAGGGACATACTCCACAGGATGCTGCTGCTCTTTTACTGACAATTCTAACTGCTTAATCCTATCACTTTTGGGGTGGGAATAGAAGGGCTTCACTACAACCTCCAATAGCCCTACCTATCTTGGTTCTTTGAGTTCATCATAGCCTGTGCTCTGGCCTCACTTTCCACCTTAGAAAGATTAAGTTCTACACAAGCTTTGCCTCTCCCTAATGCCCAGCAAAATGCTCTGGATACAAGTGCTTTTATATTTGGTGGTGTGTTTTCTTTATTTCTATTGGCATCTTTATTTTCTCTAATTGAAAAAAAAAAGACCTAATACAGTCTCACCCCCTAACTAATACAGGTATGAAGATAAAAGTGGTAGATACTCAGGGAAGTAGTTTGGAAGAAATAAGCCTTATGTGCACATATAGGTATATCCAGATTTGTCTGTAAAATGAACACCATAAATGCAGATTTAGAAACATCTTAAAATCTTCATAACCAAATAACCAAGTATCTATTACATGCAAAGCATTAAGATTACTTAGTACTTGAATACTACTTGTTTTCTAGTTGGACAAAACCTTGGATTTCGTTTAATCAAGCCCAAACTGCTAAAGGTAGCCTGCTGGTCAGACTCACACTGTTCCTTCACACTCGAAGGGGATGTAAGACAGCGCTGATTCTAGTAAAAAGGAATCATGCCCTGACTGGATATACTTAAGAGCTGGACACACCTACCACTTTTTTTTTTTTTCCTATTTCTAACAACAGCTACTACTTGATATGTGGTTTTGTACCCAAACTTTATAAACCATTCAAATTATGTCCAATGTTAACCACTGTCCATTTTTCTAATGGATTTTCCCAGAAATGACCATTAGGTTGCTTCATGTTCCATGATTCACAATATTGTTCTTTACTGTTTCAAATCTTGACTCTTGGCTAGCTCTCAAAAATGCTTGTTGATACATTATACAACTTTAAAACTAACAGGAGTGACCGAGATACCAGGCAAGTTCTCCTACTGATAAGCTGCTTCTTTCCTCTCCCAATTGACCTTACCTGGCATGCTGCCTAATTTTAAAAATGATCAAGACTGAGCTATTATCACCATTGTGATCAAATTTATTTCAATATTTCAATTAAATGGTTCCATTTTTTTTTTCTCTCTAAAGTACCAAACAAAAGAAACGATCAGGAAAAGGCACAAAATGTACGAGTTCAAGTGTTTTCCCCCTTTCTTGGTGTACTTACTTAGAACCATTGGTGAAATGATTTTCTAATTTTACTTCTACTTATGGGCAACTTAAGTATCACTCAAAAACTTTTAATTTAGAAGAAAGCTACCAAGTCTGTCAAACAGAATAAACCAAACAAGGTAATTTTATTTAAGATTTATAACCTACCTCCTTCCCAAAAAGTAGTAAGGAGGCTAAAGCCAAACAAGTTAAGTTCTTAAAACACATTAAGTATTTCAAACTTGTCAGTCAAAACGTTTAAGAATCAGAGGATAACAAATTATTGGAGTTAACTGGTACAAATATTCTCCCTTTACCCAAGACTGTTATTGAGCTGACAGTACCATCTTAAAGATGACTTCCTTTAGGAAAGTTCTCTGACGGTCTATCACATAATTTAATACATTTGCATGGAGGTTTCATGAAACATTAGACAACTGGATAAAAAGTAGTTGGCCAAAAGAGTAGAATTTGTATGAAAGTCAATTTAAAAAATGCTTACCACACACATTCATTTGATACAATACTTCAAGAATTGAATGTCAAAATGAGTGTTCCCTCCATTAATGAAATTCAGAATTGCACTACAATTTGTTATATGTCCTTTGAGAATTTTTCCAACACCCTGCAGACAACATGGTGATATGCCTCTTTGAAATTAGTTAGGCTGGTGCTTAGATAACAGTTGTGCAGTATGTCCCAGCAGCCTTACTGAATGTCTTGGTAGGATCTATTGGAGCTTGGGCTCTTCTGGTATAGCCAGGACACTCTCTGCTATCCACCTACTGACTTGTGCGGGAGACCACTTCTCTTCCCCCCTTCCCTACTCAGTTTCCAGAGGCACTCACTGACTCTGGCATGGCTGGGCTCACGCAGATTTTCGAGAATGGGGGGGTGGGGGTGGGGGGGGGTTGGGTACATGCCATCAGGTGGTCTTTCCCTGAGTGTTGCAGGCCTCTGCCACACTTCTTAACACATCTTGGGATCTTAAGAGACAACTTGTGTAAACATGTAACCTCACTCAAATCTTTTCAAGAAGCTGGTAGGAAAACTGGTATCAAAATTAGTCCCATATAATAGAGTGATGATTTTGAGATGTAATGAAAATGTCAAGGTGAAAATAGAGTTTTAACCAATTAGTCAGATGAAACAGAAGAAGATGAGCAGTAGAAGTTTTTGATCTTTCTGGCATGGATGCTGAACTGCCTTCATGATGATGAGCATGCCAGGAAATTTTCATGAATTTCATTATGTAAGATTCACAAAATAAACTGGTTCTTGGCATTGCAAAGCCTGAGAATACACACTAGAAAGATGTCCCATGGTTTAGTTCTCACTAAACAGAATAAATGATTTGGGTAGAAAGACTCCGCTCCCCCTCCTTCCTTGCTGTGCTGAGGCGTGCATGACAACAGCACCCGTCTGTTTCAAGGCTCTGTTAAAACTCACCACTAGGAAATATTTTTAAGGTTCTTTACTTCTACAAGGATAACACATTCTAACCTAAGATTCATTAAGTTGCTGCACACTTTGGTTAAAAAAAAACAAAAACAAAACAAACCACACCTATAAGTATGTCAATATACCAATCAAAGGCATGTCATCACAATACTGTGGCTGCTAAAATGAGCCATGGCTTCACAATATCCCAAGAAATTAAACAGAATGCATCCCACCCAATTATATACTCCAACGATTTCAAGTGAATCTATAACATATGTTTTATAAAACTATTATCCTGATTGCCCACAGAGGGCCTAGTACATCGCTAGTATCCAACACATGTTAAAGAAGGTGGTATTCGCTTCAGTGGTTTAATATAAGCCATTAATGCCGTCATTAAGGAAGTACCTTATATCTCATAATTAGAAAACCATTTTTCATTCAATTAAAACTCAGAAGCACTGCTGTCTTTGATTTCCTTGACTGGAAACGAAGTAATAATTAAACGCATCGCACAATGTAAACATCACCAAAGATTCTTTGTAAAAAGTCATTTAATGTCCTATGGCAGAGAGGCAGGTTCTGTTGCCCTAAAGACTGGACTGAATTTCTCCCTCAAAAATCCCTTAAACTTCAAAGACAAAAATCATTGGTGAATTATTTTTACGACCATTTCCACAACTAATTTCTCAGGGATTTGAAGGAGGTCTGCGGTACTGCTACTCCCCATTAGTGCTATCTATTCATTGATTCTGAAGGCAGCTTTTGGGTTAAGAAGGCATACACATTACAGTGGAAGTCCAGAAAGAGAGATCATAATCAAAACGTACAGATTTTATCATATACCTTTATAAACACCTCATCTGGGGTACGTGGACCACAGAATTTTGAACAAGGCAAGTGGAGCCAAATCAACTCCAAAAACTATGGATCCCACGGACTATACCCTAAAAAGCATTTAAAGAATATTTCCAGTCATTGTATTTGTACACGGTTCCCTCCTGGAAAACCTTTTATTTCTTAAGCTCAAATGCGACTAGTTAGAGGCCAAAAAAACCAGGATTATACATTGGCAATACTGAAATTAAAAAAAATACATTTTAGTAAAACCTTGTTATAAATGAAAAGGTTTCCCAAACTGTACTTCCAGGGAGAGTAGAAATCTTCCTCAACTTCCACGTCACTCACTGAAGTAAAATTTTTATAGAAAATTTTATTCAACATACAACATTTTCCAGCAAAAAGGCAATATACAGGAAGAGTTGTTGTACACTGCTGCTACAGAAACAAAAAAAAAAATACTGGAAAAGAATGAAAAATAAATGTGATTTGCTGATTCTATTTTTACTGCACTCAAAACTAGACACGCTGGCATTAGCTCCAAAATAAAAGGAAACAGTCTGGGACTGAAATAAAACTACACACAATGAATATCAACATCAGTGAAATTCACTTGCAGACTCACCCAACAAAATTAACCTCCAAGTGTTAAATTGTACATGTTCATTCATTAAATATACAATTTCATGTTCTTTTTTTTATTTTTTCTTTTCCTATTTTTTGGTTTTTTGTTTTGCTTTTTTTGTTTTTGTTTTTTCTTTTTTTTTTTTTTTTTTTACAAAGTCAACAGCTTACTGAACACTAGTGCGCATGCCCTCTGTGCTAAAAGGCTATTTTCCTTGTTTCTTCCCTCTGTTCCCATTTCAATGAAACTATATTTATAACCCTTTCAATCTGCTTTTGCCAACTTCGGATGTCATTAAATTTGCCAATAGGCAGCATAGTAAACCTTAATTGTATTTAACAGTGTTTTTAATTTATTAAAAAGACCCAAAAATGTCTTTTAGGGTTTTATTCAGTGCACCCACTCTGCAAATGGGCAGCAAAGTAGTGGCTGAACTAAATAAATCAAAACTAGTTTATTAAAAACATCCTATGCAACTGGAGGAGACATAAATCCCGAATAAGTGCCAACAATATACACAATGAAGTAGAGATTTCTATTTATTGATGTTGTGAGTTCTCTTTCTTTTGCATTTACAAATGCACAAAAGGTCATTTAAAGTATAACTGAAGGAAATAAATCAGTTGTGAGTCTAAACATAAGACTTACTCGCTGCAGGGTTGGTGAAGGAAACCATACCAGGAAGGGCAGCCAGTCAGCTTACGCCATCTATAAACATACTACAGACAAATTTTTCGCCAATATCAATTGTCCTACTAAACTCTTTCCCCCATTATGCTGACAATTGCCTTGTATTATGTTTACCATAAAATAACTCTCATTGGCATCCAAGCTTTATAAAAACACCTTCATTTTGCTCAAAAAGGGCAGTCAATAGATACAGAGAAGCCAAACTGGACAGCCTCAACAAAATAAAATTAACATCAGCAGCAAATCCTCTTGCTGAAGACTTCAGATATAGTGCACGTGTACCAAAGTTCTACCGTTGTTAAAAAGGTGCACACACACACGTATTGTCCCTTGCCTTGAACAAACTGGTTAAGTAAGTCAGTTATGAATTTTAATAGCCTTTTCAAGGTAAGTGTAGCGACTTCTCTTTGGGGCTTTATTGAAATGGTCAAGCCCCAGCCAAGGTCTGGGATGAGACATGTTACCTAGGAGGAAAAAAGAAAAGGAAAATAAAACAACTTTTAGAACTGTTAGTCTACACTTGAACAGAATGGTGAGAGTTGCCATGGCTTTTAAGTCCAAAGGATAGTGTGTGCATATGTACGTACATGCCCATACTCTCCCTCCCCCCCCCCCCCCCCTTCTCGGTATATACAAGTTCTAATTCAACTGTTTCTTATTGGTCAATGTTGCAGTGAATAATGCTAGGCACATACTTAAAGGTTGTGATGTTAACCACATTCTTCTCCCTTTCTTTTGGACATTGATACACAGGGCAGTCTAAGGAAAAATGGCTCACCATTTACTTGGCTAGTGGCACACTAAAATAAGGTATTTCTTAGAAACTTCATTTAAGTAGTAGTAAATTTAAAAGGTTTATTTTTACTGCCTAAGTTGCTTTGACTTGCAGCTGATAAAGAATAATGGTCTAAAACTAAATGTCAAGGCACTCACCCGGCTGAGCCTCAAAATCTTTCAAATTGACTTCATATTCATCTTCATTTATGTACTGGTGTCGACCCATCATTACAATGGCAAACTTAAACTTAAAAATAAAAAAAGCACAAAAAAAATAAAACAAAAATCTTTTCAAGTCTGAATAGAGGCAAAATGTGACACTGCTGGGGAGATTAATTTTATCAGTAGAACCAGTCATCTCAGAGCAGTCTACAGGAGCTCCTCATGTACAGAGATGTAAAATATCCATCGGTAACAATGAAAACAAACCATGAGAGGTACAGTGTTATTTTTGTGGGGGTAACTAACGTAAGGATAAATACGTGGGAAGACAGAGCTGCGAAGCTGGTGAGATAGGGGCCTGGGGGCATGGCTCCTGACAGTGACAGACTGGGGATGGATAATCTCTCCCATCTTAGACTATGGCTTATCAACACACACATTTTATCAGGGAACCCCTCGTTCACACTAAAAGGAACACCAGTGTTAAAGGAAAAGTGTGATTAGTTGTGCTAAAGAAAGCAGCATTTACATTATTATTGAGAAGCAAACCTTTATATTACCTTTGTTTAACAATTGTATATCACTTACAGGTCTATACAAAAATGATTTACCTCCTCCAGCAGGTCTAAGGCAAAGTCTTACCTTCTCAAACTCTTTTTCCTGGATATCTAGCATTGCCTGAATTCGTTTCATCACTTCTCTGAAATGTTCACCCTATGAAGGATTAAAGAAATATTTAATCAGTGATATTTAAAAAATAGAAAATTCCAGTTGAAACTTTAAAATAACTCTTTCCAAATGAGCCACATACATGATATCTATTTAAAAATCTAAAAGCAAAATAACTGGCAATTCACATCAAACAAAAATACATGAAAAATACAGAGCCTCAGATCTGGTGTCCCGAGAAAATTCAAAATGACATAAGCAGGTTGAAGCCCTCACTAAATCCACAGAGTAGGAAGAAAATGACACAAACTGCCCCCACTTGTTTTTAAATTGACCAACAGTTACGCAATTTTTTAAAACAAAAGCAAATCAGTAAATAAATGTATTACAAATGACTAGCTTGGTAATCAGTTTTATAAAATGACTCACCTGGTGTATCCTGAGCAAAAACGGTATGCCAAAAGTCCCAAAGACCTCTTTGTGGAAATGCGCCACCGTGATGAGCATCTCGTTGTCTTTGTCTATATCTACCTGGTCCAAGGGTATTTCCTGTGGTCAAATTAAATATTCTGATCATGAGCAGTTCTGATAAACAATTCAGAGACAGAAATAGGTAGACTTACAATTAATACACAGACACTAATAAATCCCAAGTTTTTTTGTTCTTAAGTAAGTTATTTCTAAGCTGCATTAGTTTTTTTAAAAGGATATATTGACAACCAAAATTAAAATGATTTAACATGAAAGCATCATTCTAATATAATATATTTATTAACTATGACTTCAGAGAAACTAGAGAATGCTTGTATGAAACAATGCAGTGAAGTGAGCAGAACACAACTCTGAAAGCCCTAAAAATTGTGATCAGTCTCCCATGCCTGAAATACTCTAATCTACATTTCTTGGCTTCTTAAAAGTATCAGCTTAAAACCAATCCTCTGGAAGAATTCTTTCTTGATTCCTCTTACAGTGCTTTCCTTCTACTGATTACCTACAATTTATCCTGTATACAGTTTATTTTCCCACGAAGACTGTGAGCTCCTTGAGAGCAGGGGCTTTCTTGTATCCCCAACAAATCAGAACAAAGTACATAATAAGCACTTAAAAATTTATTCAACAAGTGACTGAGTCCATTACCCTTCTGTCAGGCAGGATATGAGTAACATGAAGAAGCTATGAAGTTAGTACCTAATGAAGGCTTTCTCCTGGAAGTAACCAGAAGAACCAGAATCATGGCAAGGGATAGAGACCTCTGAAACATTTTTGCCAAAACAAAAACTTGCTAGTCTTCTATTTGCTGAACCCTCTAGAATCCACTCTGCATAAATCAGTGAGCTATCATGTTCCATTGAAAGTTTTAACATTTAAAAAGTATTTTAAAGGAAAAGACTTAGGAGCCAGTTGTACAATCTAATTAATAACTGCCAGTTCTATACAAAATTTAACTTTTTTCATGAACAGCTAAACAGCCAACTTTCTTACAAAGGAACAAGATTATCTTTCATAATTTCTTTCAGTTCTAAATCTTATGATTTACTAACCTCTATTCGAAACGTTCGACTTGTTGCAGGTGATAAACATTCTAACAATTCATCTTCCTGATGGACACCAATAATTTTGTAGCTTACAATTTCTAGCAGCCTTAAAAATAGGAAATGAGTAGAAACAATTAAAGGAAAAAATTATTTTACAAAAATGACTTGCTTGGATTAAATTGTACAACTTTCTGAACTTTTCTATTCTAAATTTGCCCATGTGGATTCATTTTATGAGATACATCACTTAATCACGTTAACAATTTTTTTGTAATGTCAAAGGAGGTTTTTCCTTCTTAAAGGTGAAGGGAGGTGGGGAGAGGAAAAATAGATGCTAACTGGAAAAAAATTACAAGAAATTAATGTATGAGAGGAAAATGGGATGATGAAATGAACACTAAAACTTTAAAACTATATATGGACAAATAACTCATTTAAAAAAAATTACACCTGAATTGAAAGGCTTCCCCCATATTTTAAGAACAAATGGTCATTAACACTGAAACTATATATTAGAACACTACTATTAAAACAAATCTTAGAAGTCAGACAATTATTTATCATCTTAACTGATGATTTAGGCTGAATATGACCCCTTATAAATGGCCTAAACAGTCTTTTCTTAGCAAGTGTAATAAATAAGATTTGATGATTTCCAAATAAATTTAATGTTTCAAGGGTTTTTCATTCATTCAGTTGCCTCTACCTCTCTCTGCCTTACTGATTTTGGCTACAGTAATTAACACTAACTAAATGTTGGGCAAAGATAGAAGAGGGGAATTAAATTCAAATTCTAAATAATTTAATTGTTTGTTGATAAACTAAACTTGTTGCTAAAAAAGATTTGTTGCTTTCATTTGTAACTAGCACACTATAGAGAATGACCCTCCCTCCTTTGCCTTCATACTTCCTAACTCATGCTATACTGGTCCTTTAAGGGGGGAGAAGTATCACACATTCTCACACCTGGTCATACCCTTCACATCCTGTGGCTCATCAGCCAAACTCCCATTTCCATACCTCAACCCACTTAATTCTTCATTCCCAGCCCCATCTACTCTCCTAACCAAAGGTTCAACCTAATTTCACCCAACCTTCCATTGCGCCCTCTGCCTATTCCATAGGCAACAAATTTCCCCTCTTTCATCTTGTATCTTTTCCTTCCCACATTTTCTCCCTACTAGTTCTTACTAAAACCTAGCTTCCCTCTGATGACAGCCTCTCCTTTCTGGTACTGGCTTGATATGGCTTCATTCATTCTCCACATCGCATCAGTCAAGGAAGAAGCTGAAATACTTCTTGTGACCCCTTTGCCACCTGCAAGTTCTTCCCATACTTCCATCACTGAGTAATTTCTCTTCATTTGAAGTTCATGCTATACACATCTACTACCCAATCAAAACCTTAGAACCTGTTGTCTCTGCACACTCAGGTCATTCCCCTTCCTCCCTCGGTGACTTCAATACACGGTTCACAATTTTTCCGTTCTCTCCAACTCTGCCCTCATGCTAGGGGACTTCCAACATACATATTGACTCTGCCACCCCAACCTGGCAGTTCCTTAACCTACCCTACTCATCTCCAAGGACCTTCCACCCAACCTCAGCTCCATACAAAGACGGTCATACCCTTGATCTTATAATCACCTATAAAGGTACAACCACCATTTCCCAGAACTCTCAATTACCATTTTCTGACCATAATCTATTGGCTGGCAGCTTTCTGTCTGCCTACTCTTTGTCCTTACTATGTAACCTCTAATCCCTTGACCCCAAATTCTCCAAGGCTCTCTACTCTGTACTAGGAACTCTTTCCTCTTCTCACCACACTGATTACTTGGTGAACCAATTAAGTTCTGCACTGTCTTCATCTCTTCAATTCCCATCCTCCTTATCATTAGCCAAGCTTCAACCTTGGATCATTCCCACTATCTGCTACCTGTGTGCCTGCTCCAGAATACAGGCATAAAACACAGCGATTCTGACTAGGTCCATGACAGGTTGTTATACAATCTCAGTGGGGCCTTCCACTGTAGCTAGGTGATCCTATTCCCCATATCAACTCCCTATTCCACTCTTTAAAACCTTTCTTATCTTCTTCAGCTCCTGGGGCTCCATCTCTCCCCACTGTCTCAGGTGAACTTTGCCTCCTAATTTACAGAAAAACCTGAGGCCACTTGCTGTGAACATCCTCCACCCTTCTTCCTCATGTTCTATCATCAGACGTATCTTGTCAAATTTCTCCTTGATGAAGTGGCCTCACTGCTTACCAAGGCTAACCTCTACTTGTTCCAGAGATCCCATTTCAACAGACTGGCCCCTTTGTAACCCCCAATCGTCTAGTTTTTCATTTTCAGTTTCCTCTATCCTGAAAAAACCTTCCTTGATCCTTGACTCCCCCTTCCCACGAATCCTCATCTTAAATGTCTCCTAAAGAAGGCCATCTACAATAGAGAGAAGAAATGTGCCTCCATTTCCTTTCATTCCCTTCTCCATTCCTTACAATCTGACTTCTGATCTTCTCATCCCACCAAAGCTGCTCTCAAAATGACTCATCATCTCTTGGTCTTTTGTAAACCCTCATGCTCTTTTACCTCTTGGTAGCCTTTGACACTGCTGATCACTCTCCTCTCTAGGTTCTTATTCTCTGGGTTCTCCTCCTATTTGACCCCTTCTGTCTTTGGCTGAATCTTCCTTTTGGAGAGAGGGATCTTTTTGCACCCCCAGTGGTGAATATGGTGCCTCCTTAATGTTTAGATGAATATAACTGAACAGCAAGACTTTGTATTGTCTTACTTTTTGCACTTTCCATCACTACTTTCTGGAAATGTTTACTTACCTAAGTTTCCCTGATGCTTTCTCACAAAGTTCTACAGCCTTTTTACATTCTTCTAACAGGTCCCGGACACACCCATGTTTGTCTGGATATAGTGTTATTTCCTAAATAGCAAAATAATTAAACACATACTGTTTAGGAAAATGGCTTTTTCATCCAAGTCTCCTAATGTCTCACCTTCATGTGGAAATGGCCAAGTTCTCAAGGGTGATGCAAAAAGAAAGCGAGCTGTGGCAGATCATATGCAAGGTGGAAAATCCTGGAGTAGAGGTGTGGCCTAAAATTTCCAACCTAACTACAGAAACTCATCTGTAGATGATCCTCCCCTTCCTCTTTCCCAGAAATTCAAGACACTGGCTATTTAGATGTATGAGCCTTTATAATCTACAGACAGTAATAAACATTTTACAAAAGCATTTCTTTCACAGCAATCTTGTGAGGTACACCGTACGTATCTCTTAGAAAGCAGTAAACAAGAGGTGTGACTATCTAGAATCAAAGACTATCTGAGTGAGGACCCTACATCAACAAAAAAGAATTTTCCCAGTATAAGGTTCCTACAATAATCATCTAATGGGGCCTGACACAAGGCATGGAAAAAACACTCCAAAGGGCTAATGAGTAGCT
This sequence comes from Notamacropus eugenii, assembly GCF_028372415.1. Lineage (NCBI taxonomy): Eukaryota > Metazoa > Chordata > Mammalia > Diprotodontia > Macropodidae > Notamacropus > Notamacropus eugenii. The sequence continues at coordinate 87,534,306 of NC_092872.1, forward strand.
TTATTTCTAAGTGTCACCTTCAGAAATGTCTGACATAATGATGTCCTGAAAATGTCTGTGGAGAATAAAAGTTCTTATTCTAAACAGAAAGTTTTACAATGCTTCAATGAGCAATAATAAACACACTTTTCACATTTTCCTAAGGTGTATATGGTAAGATAAAAATCTTTCACCTCAAGTTGTCTTCTATTTACCATTTATTTCTCATCTGCATATCCAACTGAAATACTTCTAGTAAAATTCAAATGACAAACGCTGCTATTTTAAAACAAGAGAAGATGTGCAACATATTAAACCAATCTGAGACTACAAACGTGGCAGAATAATTTAAAATCTCTTAGTATAAGAGCGTGCAATGTGCAATTTCCATAAACCTTCAGGCCAACTCAGAAGCCAAGTTCCACAGGGAAGTTTAAGTGGAAAGATACAGAAAACTTGTCACATATCTAACGGTTTGCTCATCAATGATTCCAACTACATAAATATGGTTTCTTCAGATAATAAATGATACATTTTCAAGTTTACTACAACTGTATTTACTTTGAAATAGGCTCATAAAATGCTACAACTGTAACGTGACTAGCAAACCAGGGCAGTGTGGAGCTTGTTTTTATTCCAGATACTGTGACAGCCAGTATCAATTCTGCGTCTAATCTTGAGGCCCAGGCAGAAGGAGAATATTCACCAAATTCTCCACAATTACAAGTAAAAAGGAACCCATACACCTTATTCTTTGTATACATACTGTGAAAATGGTAGTATTGTCTAGAGGGATTTGTTCCTGAATGTGAGAAACTATTTTCTCAGTGCACAGGAAAAGATCAAGTACAGATTTTTTTTTGGGCGGGGAGGGGAGAATTATACTTGGAAAAAGTGTATAATACCTTAGTAGTAACATGAATAAAAAAATTTTTTTAACCTAGAAAACATCTTCAGGAGGATTTTTACCTGCTATGGCCAATGTTCTATCAAATATTTTTTAAATCCTGAGCCCTCCAGAAAAAGATTAAAATATGTCACTTGCTAAAATACATTGGGCTTTTTTTTTTTCCATTGAAAGCTTGAAAGGGAAAGTGGAAAATATATATGTGAGTATTTTCATTTTGAATCATACCAAACTTTGTTAGAGGCAGTAAGATGGCTCAATGAATAGAGAATTGGGCCTCGAGTCAGGAAGACCTGAATTTAAATCTTAACCTCTGTTTGCCTGTGAGGCAAGCAATTAAGGTGGCTCAGTGGTTAGAGTGTGGGGCTCTAAACTCATTTGGGGTTTCAGTCATGTATGTCTCTTTGTGATCCCATATGGGGATTTTCTTGGCAAAGATCCTGGAGTAATTAGTCATTTCTTTCTCTAGCTCATCTTACAGATGAGGAAACAGGGTGAAGTGACTTGCCCAGGGTCACACAGCTAGTAAATGTCTGAGGGCAGATTTGAACTCAGGGAGACCTAAATTCAAATCCAGCCTGAAACACTTAAAGGAGCTGTGTGACCCTTGGCAAGTGCCTTAATCTGGCCTGGGGTCTTAAATGATTTGACTTTACTGAACAACAACCAAACTTTGCTGAGGAAGCTTACAATTAGCTCATAGTATACATTTTACTTTGCTTACCTCTTCCCTAAATTGACTGTTCAGCCAAATACATTTAAAACTCCTCCGATTTTCAAAATCTGTTATTTTCATTTTCAGCTAGGAAAAACAAACATAGTTTAAACATATACACACGTGCACTTTCCTCCCGCCCTTTCTGTGATGATTGCCACTTCACTTAGAAATGATTTGGCTTCCTACCTGCTGGTAGTAAAGTTTCTTGGGTTGTCTGGGTTTAAAGAACTGCAGGAGATCTCTTAAAGTACCTTCATAATTATGTCTAAGAGGATTACCTGGGCCATCCCTATAACTATACAAGAAAAGAGTATATAAATATAATTTGTTTATTTATACCTAGAGTCTAAACATCTGGCTGCACACAGAGAAACAAGTCACTGTCCTTTCAACCCTAGGTATGGAACTCAGGATCAAGCACTTGGAAGTGAGGGTAGAATGGCCTAGACCGACAGATTATGAGGTTATCTTTTTTTCCCTTAAATAATCATAGGTGAAAAAAATCTTGCATCATGGCAAACAAACACTACTACCAAACTTAATATTTACATATGAACGTATGCTGAAGTTTCTCTTTAAAAGTTTAATATTCTGAAATCATAAAACTGAGACTGCAAATAAAATAAGCATCCTTAAAAATTATACTTTGACTTACTCCTTTACATTTCAGGCTAATTGCCTGAAAAAGCTCTTTTCTTCCCATTCAACCAGTTTCACATGATCACCATCTTCCAGCTAACACACACTCTGCAACCAGTCACCCTTCAGTTTTTCAAATCAGTGACTGCAAAATATTAAAATACAAAACCTCCTACTCTTTCCTTGGGCCAACCCACCACAGTAACAGGAAGCAATGGAATGCCAACTGGAGGAGGAGTTGCTTGGTATGGGGAAATTGGAAAAAAAAAAAAAAGGCTCTCACTTATTTTTAAAAAGGTTTCACTATATCAGAGAAAGCGCATGGAAATGTCAGGCTGAATAACACAGATTTCTATAAATACATCTTACCCTTGGGACTTGAAAAACTGTAGGAGCATTGGATCTGTATTTAGCCTCTGTGCAACTGTCTTTGCAACCTAAGAAAAGGAAATGGTGATGATGACAAAGTAGGACCCAAACTAGATCAAAATAGAAAACTTAAATATAATTATAAGCTATCAACACATTCCCAGTTCTCTTGGTAAATACTGAAAAGCACAGGGATATGGACAGAATATGACCCAGCAAAGAGTGTTCTTAGCTTTGTCAGGGGTTCATCAAGATGGGAGATGATCTATGCTATTTAGAAGAATGTGAAGACCAAGAAAAAACCCTCAACGTATTGAAATAACGCTGGTTCATCCAAGAAGAAATTTTTATCCCAATATTTTAGTTTACACCAAAGGAGTCCAATACCTGCATATTGAATATTTACTTTTAATACTGCTCAGTTTCCCCAATCACCGTTATCAGTAATTCAATCCTAACATACTAAGACTGCAGAAAAATGAGGAAAATAATTTACACACAATTCACTGGAATTTATGTTCCAGAGAAGTGTCTAAGAAGGACAACAGTTTTAAAATGGAGTACGTTTTAATTGGTATATGTAAGAATGCTCCCAATCCATTTTCTACTATCTAGTGGTAAAACGACAAAGCTAGGTTGGTAGAAACAAATCTGATTTTTTGAAATCACCTGCACCCCAACAGCCAAGATTAATTTTTACACATTTTGTGATGGCACAACACACACACACACACACAACATACATAACATACACCCTGTCCGCTCCCCTGCCACCGTGCTAAACTTCCTCTTGTCAAGGGTGAGTTTTGGGTTAAAAAAGTATGAAGAGTGTGGTAAGTATAAGTAACAAAAGCGTATACTTTGTCGGGGATAATGGGAAGGGGAACAAGGCATCCATCTCATTTCTTTGGAAACATTCCAAATCATTAAGAAAGGAAAAGAGTGGAAAGTAAAAAAGTACACCATGTCATGTAAAGTGTATTTATGTGTTTTGGTGTGACCTACAATGATAAATGATCCAAGTTTGAAACTGAGAGTCCAAACAATTTCCTGCAGACTATTTACTAGAGAAGTTCTTTTAAGTAGACTGAAGGAAAAACACTTTTTTCTATAGCTTGAGAAACAAAAATTGCAATTTGCAACACATACCTGAAAATAATTCATCCTATTTGACAAAGTAACAACAAACCCAGGATCATTAGGAATAGTTTTGTCACAGAAAATGACATCCACTCGGTGATACAGGTCTCTGAAATACTCCTTTGCAGTTGGTAGTTCACTGTTATCATTTTCTGGGTCATCTCTGGAAACAAAAACCTAAGTTATTGGCTACATAAAAATACATGATAAAAGAAATTTTAATACAAATTGCATCAATATTTTTAAGAGATGTTTTCAATGAACAAATTAATATGATGGAAACTTCTACAATAAAAAATCTACATCATTATTGACATTTTAATGTTGTTTTGTGGCTTAGAAGACTACAAAAGCTGGTATTTTAAAATGGTCTGGGGCAAGATAAATCCACCTCTGAGGCACACTAATAGGTTTATTAGCCTCACAACATGCTAGTTTCTGAATGACACTTAGAAAGTTTATTTGCATAATCTTGAAAATAAGACTGGTTCCAATCTGCTATGCCAAATCTGGTTGTTCTCAGGGGATCAAGGAAGGCAATGACTTAGTATTAGGCCATATTTAAGACACAATTCATTGTAACTACTATGTCCATGACAAAGTATAGAAATACTGATTGTAAATCCCAATATAACCTTGCCATTAACATAGCACACAGACTACAAAAGAAAATTCTCCACCTGACATCTACAATTCAGCTTTAATCTGTTTGGTAAAATGTTAGGTAAGGTTAATTTGAAAAAAAAATCAGATAGCTAGAGAAATATTAGAATTCCTCACTTAATACTTGTAGGATTACAGACGATCACTAGAAAGGACCTTGAAGGCCTTCGGGTGGTATGTGCTCATTTGAGAGAGGAGGCCCAGGAAGGAGAAGTGCCTTTCCCAAGGCTACGACGCAGCAGAGCCAGGACCTCACTGGGTTCACGGACTGCTCTTTCCAAAGTTAATTGTGTCTGGTTTTAAGTTTATTTAAATTTAGATAAAAGGCATAAGGTCAGATTTTAATTTCATATGACAAGTTCCTACTATTCAATAAGAAAAAGTTTAACAATCAGTTCAACTTGATCATAATTAAACCCTTTAAAAATACATACCTCTGAAACACTATGATGTCACCATCCATTAGTTCATCGAGTGCTTTATCAAGAGACACATCATAATCCTGAATTCTCTCTGTTAAATTCGGTTTAACTTCCTATAATAAAAGATAATATAAAAACAAAAACAAAGCATCTTCTATTTTTTTAAGACTGAAGAAAGCCGCAATCCAACCATGCATGGCATTCACCTTTGGCAGTAAAGAATCTTCTCAAACGTACACTTAAGATGTGCAGTATAAGGACTCTTAACAACATGCTCAATCACAAACTAGCCGTAACGTCAGTGTGATGCCGTATTTATCTTCTTTACATCACAATCTGGCTATGATGCAAGTCTGAGATTGTCACTACTTTACACAATTTAACACCGACCGTACTGAACAAATGAAACTCAGAACTACCGTTAAACAGAGCATAGAATGTTACTGTAGAAAAGGTAAACAATCCAAACCTCATAGAGGATAAGGTTAGTTTCTTGGGAAAATCCTGCTCTTTCACACATAACTGGGAGCAAGTCACCTAACAAAGAAAAGGAAATATGCATAACATGTCATACTGCAATGTAATGAAATTTTAAGAACCAAAATTCTAGATTGCAAGAGAAAAGCTTACGCAAAGACTTACGAATTTTACAGGATATAGGTGTATAGATATGTCCACAGTAATTCAAACTTCGTGTTTTTGGATCATACATCTTCAGGAACAACATTACATCATCTGCAAATTGATAAGCAGATTTTTGCATAAAGACCTAACACATACACACATATTCCATATTAAACACTAAAAACATTAAGTTCAAAAATAAGTTTATTGTTTCACATTTAAATTTGATTAGCATTATTAAGAAGCTAAAAAACATCTGCAGTTTATTATGATATAATGACACTGGAGTAAAAGTGTTGAAAGAACATTAGTCTAGAATCAAACACAGTTATTCTTTGAGCCGTGTGGCCTGGGGCAGTCAATGTGGTAACAGACAAACCTCACAAAGGCAGGGAGGGGCCCTAAGGTCTCTAAGCCAACACAGCGCAGGCTTTAGCAGGTGCTACAAAAAAGACTAGGCCTGATGTTCTGTAAGACAGTGGGGCCACTTAAATATTTGTATAATGTGTCTTGGGAACTCATCAATGTAAATATTCCCTCTGTCTTCTCAAACTAAGCCATTCCTGTCCATGTTATCCTGTGAATCTACAATTACTTTACACTGAAATAACAAACACGATCACTACAGAGAAGCATGACCAGATGTACATGGACTGAGGAGTGAACGAGGAGGGTCCAAAACATACACAACCATCACAACTATGTAAATGGAAAGAACAACCTTCCTGCCCCCACAAGGAAGGGAACGTTGCACAGTTATAAAGACAGGAGACCCACAAAGGTAATTGAATATATTTTCAATGTATTGATCAGTTATGCTGATTTTTTCACTTCGTTGGCAAGAAATATTATTTATCATATAGCCGAACAAATTAAAGAATTCAGTGTGACTCCTTCTGCCTCTCCAGAGTTTTTACAGCCCTTCACGTGGGATCCAGTTAGAAAGGTCTACTCCTAGTCTGTCAAACATGATTCTCCATCTCCCATCTCCGCCTTTACGCTGGCTTTCTCCTCCTCTACCCCACCTCACCCCTTACCTCTGCTTCTTAATTTGCCTGGATTCCTTTTAAGACTCTGCTAAAATCCTACGTTCTGCAACATGCCTTTCCTGATATCTCCCTGCCTCTCAGCTGCTAATTAATGCCTTCCACTGTTAAATTACCTCCATCTACTCTCTATCTTGCAAGTACCAAGTTATTATTATATGTCTACCCCATTAAAATACACACTTCTTGTGGAGAGGTAAATTTTGGCTTTGGGATTTGCCTTTCTTTCTCCGGGTCTTACTTAACATACTGCCTTGTACAAAGTGTCTAACAAATAAATGCTTATGAACTAAGCTACGTTAGCAGGTATTAAAGTAGGAAATTTGGTTTGGAAGATCTTGTCAAGTCCATCATAGGCCTCCATAGGACCATTTTTACTTTTCTATGTCACAGACTGTCACGGACAAAGAATATATCACTTGAAGACCATCTACTGTCAAAGACCATATATGGCATCTACGTCATCTATAACTAGCCTAGCTATATCATACTGATAATAAGTTTATCACTAGAAGTATGGTCTCTTACTAAGCATGTGCTAGATGATGAATGCCTCTTTGACTTGAATTCTGATTTTATGTATTCTAAACTATGTTCAACAATATACAAAAAACTAAAATACCAACGCATCCTAAACATGTATGATACAAAGAGGGACTTTAAACACATATGTCCTTGGTTCACTTTAATATATTGTGTTGTAAGAATAAAGTCTCATCTCTGAGTTCATAGAAGCAGCTCCAATTTCCTCTTTTCTGCTTAATCACACGGGTCACATAGCCCCAGAACAGTCAGTCCCTTTCTTTCCCTAAATACTATTTACAAGTGTTTACAGAAACTAAAGGAAAACAGATCAGGGAGCACAACGGCCCTGATAGCACTCACGATCTTTATCAAACTTTGGTAACGTCGCCCCACTAGCAGCCATTTCAGGATCTACTGTTTCAAGGAATATCGTCCACGGATTCTCATTGTCACTGAGCTCAATCATCTGTTTGGAAGAAACACAGAGACAGACACTGAAGGTGCACTCCTAAAATGAAGATGTGATCCCATGTTCTAGAGCTCCCCCTGCTGGACAACAGAAGAGGCACAGATAAAAACACAGATAAGACTTACGGTTTTGTTGCCATCGGCTTCATTATCTAGCATCGCAGGTCTCTTCGTTCCGTTGCTTCTTGCCTGCATGGGCCACAATCGGATCTGATCCTGTGGAAATCCCTAAACAGACAAAACATGAAATGCTGATAAAGAAGGTATCATAAGGGACAGAACACTGGACTTGGGACTTGAAAAGATCTGGGTTCAAAATCTAATTGAGATTTTGAGATTCTGAGCAGATAACTTAAAATCCTTAATTTTAGATGCCTCACAGGTTTTCTATGAGGCCCAAATGGGACACTATAAATGAAAGAATCATGTGACGCTGAATAGTACAAAAATAAAGCTCACCCTAAAGGCAGGAAGACCTGGGCTCAAAGGCTGCCTGCACAGTGCTGTGTGACCACTACCAAATCGCATAAAATGCTTGGTGCCTGAAAGCAACTCTAAGACTCAAGTCACTGAGGATGCTACTATCTACGTAGGTCAAAGAATTGTCCACATTGAGCGTTTTGATGAAATCAAAGGTCCTCCTATGATCTTCCCACGAAAAGTAGAATCCCATCACTACCAGCTATTATTATAATCATCGGCTAGCGAAATATCCCAATATGTTATAGGGAAGAGATGCACAGGCCCTTACTGTGGTCTGCTACCAAGTATTCTCTTGATTCTCTGAAAAATCTATTCCCACTGCAGTCTTGTTTCCCATTCCCTTCCCACCAGGAAACAGTTCTTGACTACTCACTTTATGAATTATCAAAGTGTCTTCTGAGCACCAACACACAAGGGGCAACGTGACATTCAATAATCAATGCTGTACCTTGCTAAGAGCGCTAGTCAGGAAGTGTGATTATCAGAAAAACAAAGACCTCTAATCTCAAGAAGGCTGCGGCAGTGAGCAGTTTGCTCAGACAATACAGGCCAGCCCTTCCTCAGATGTTGCCTGCTAGATTTCCCTATGGCTACAATCGCCATCCTTATTTCTGATTTTCCAAACTAAAAATACCTACCTATCTTTGGCTATCCCTTCCCTCTATATACTTTGTCCTCCATTAGAACACAAGCTCCTGACATAGTGGTTTACAGGTATCTTCCTCTTTTAATTAACTGGTCTCTCAGGAAGAGAAACACAGGGTAAATGTAGGTGATAGAAAAACAAAAGATAGCAATAAAAATCTTTATTGAAAAAAGAAAGTAAGCTCTTCCAAGACAGTGAATTGCTTTCCTTTGGTATTTATACCTCCAACCTTTGGAACAATGCTTGCAATATACTAAACAATTTCATTTATTCATTCATTCTTGGCAACCCTACCTTTCGTGTATTTTTCAGCAATGTTGACAGGAAAATATTTCTAACATTTAAATGACAAGGGTAACAGGGAACTAACAAAGGTTTTGCCGGTTTACCTCATGACCTCCATACAAAAATTCATGCCCATAAGATATAAACTGAAAACAATTTTCTCATTAAAAGTTCAGTTAAGAAGAATTTCCCCAATAAATGGATCCAATGAACTAGGATACCAAAACTGAACGTTACAAGAATCATTCAACAAAACAAACTTACCATTGTTTGAGAAAGATTCTGGACAAACTCAGCTAAGGAGGAGTTTTTTAATACTTTGAAGACCGTGTATTTTACTTTTTCTTCATCATACATATCATTGCCTTGGTGCCCACAAAACTGGTCCTCGGTCACTATCTGGAAATACGCATTGATGTGGGAAAATGATGAGAAAGAGGAAATCTATCAAACAACCTTAAGGAATAAAATCAGTCTGATGATTTACAGCTAAGCTAGTTCAAGGAGAAAATGGTAGGAAAAAAAGACTAAATACAAATAACCATGATAAAAAGTTACTATAAATGACAAAGAATTTTATTATAAATCATTTACCCACAAAAATTGCAAATTCTAGCTCAAAGAACATCAACTCCTTTAAGTAATAAAGAAAAGTGACGTTTTTTCTCTGAGAGACAGGATATCACATAATTTCACATTTGCATAACATATTCATATATACATATAGAAGATATACTATGAAAATCAAATGAGAAGCAATATAAAGCACTAGATGAATGCCACCTATGCTCCCTATAGTGTAAATTTAGTTTAAAAATTTGATTTGCTCCCTCGAGTAGAACATAAACATTGAGTGCACTGTCTGCTTCCTTTTTCAATGTCCCGAACCAGCTTCTTCTCCTTTCCTAGCCTGCTATAAAACATGAATGGCTAACAGTCCTGTGCGCATAAAGACAAAGGTACTAAGATAAAGGATTGGCAGACCCAAGAGCTGACTTCTGTGGAAAAAAATGAGGCTCAGGATATCCCGGACATTTCAACCCAGGAGTCCAATTTGGAGCACAAAGTGCACAAAAGGTGGAGATGATGGTTTGACATGAAAGAACAGTTAGAAATCCTGTCAACAAAACCAGCCTGAGGGCCAGGAGGAGCAGGGAGAGAAGTAATTGGTGGAAAAAAAGAAAAGCCAGAATTAACCGCTCATTCCTTCAACACAGGGGAAGGGAGAAAAGGACTTATGAAGGAAAAATAAACAGGAAGACACTATGATCTTCCAGGTGGATATTTATCTAAGTAGTACACATAATTTGTATGGGCATGAATCATTAACCACCTGTCTTGCTCAACAAGTTTTTCATTAGTGAATGTCGTGATCTTCTTTTGTATTTTCTATAGTTCTTAATCTCATGCTAGACAGACAAAAATGTTATAAAATAGTATGAAAAGCAAGGAAAATGGCTCCAAATATTATTTGCAGCTACGCCGAATTATTTTTTCTCATTTGTCACTTATTACTCCTAAAGTCTGAAAGTTATAGGAATTCATGTTTTATCCCCAAGCTTTATACCTGTGTCTCATCTAACAGTCAAATAAGGACTTTGTGCCCTCCTTGGTTTGGAAGCTGACCTGCACTTGCATATAGAGGTGGGCTTCCTGCCGCTCCTTCCTCTTTTGGGCCTCTATTCGTTTTTCTTCTTGTAAGCGCTCTACCAATTGTTGAGGAATATCATGATCAGTGACAGCCTGCAAAACTTCACCTGTGGAAAGAACTCGGATTGAGTTGATAATGTCTAAGTGATTCAATTTTACTCCTCTGAAGTTACTATGCTAATCTGATTAATAACTTTTCAAATTTATTATGTAGATTGCTCTGTTGGCTGAAAAATTACTCTTTGTGCCATGAACTCATCCCAAAATAAAAGATGAGAAAAGATTTTTCAGCCACATTCCTGATTTGACTAACCTTCCCCGTGAACTCAAGATAGTTTTGTATCTTGATATTCTGACAAAATAATTGGGCTTTTCCCATTCTCCTTTAAGAGTGCATTGATTATTACAAAACCATGAAAGAATCTTTTAAAAGGTACTTTCAAAACTTAAAAAAAACTTGTCTCTCCTCCCTCCCTCAATAGAGAATAGTTTATTATAAATCATTTAAGGCAGTTGCTGATAGCATACAAAAGAAATCTATGCAACTTCATAATATGATCTGCGTAGACTGCTTTAACTAAATCTTCCCTCCAGCCTTTCTTTATTAAAAAGGATGCTGAGTAGAGAATAATAGATATATTCTGAAATTAAGATGGTGGGAAAATAATTTTAAATGATTAAGGAAGAGAAGTATACAATAAAAATCAAAAATTATATACTTACTCAGTTTGGATTCCCTGATATAAACTAACATGTATGCATTCGTACAATGCCGAACAGATAAGTCATCATCGTGCCCTCCATAATTATGTTCAATTGCTTCTTCCTTTGTACACCTTGACACAACATCGTCATCAAATTTACACCACTACAAACAAAATGGACACTGATTAAACAAAATATACACCAACCACATGACACATAAATTAAAACATTAAAATAATGAACTCAGTAAGTGAAAGGATTGTCAGGTTCTTTGTATCGGCCTGCCCAGTGCCTAGTATAATCCTGGTACAAAGTCAGGGGCAGCTAGGCAGAGCAGAGAAGATATACTTTTGGACCTGGACTCAGAAATTTGGTTTCTTTCACTTATTAGTCCTGTGATGCTGGGCAAATCACTTAATCTATTTGCCTCATTTTCCCCAACTCGGAACCTAGCACAGTGCCTGACACAATAATTCTTTTTAATAACCTTTTCTATCTTTAATAAATGTGATATAACATGGAGTCACTGGTTCTTTATGAAGTTTTGACGTATTATCAAAAAATTCTTATTTCATGATTTTTTTGGGGGCAACAATTCTGTTCTACTGATTGCTATATCAACATACATGAAAACCACAATTCCTGCCTCCTGAATCATATTAACTCCAGATGGGGTACTGGGTTCTTCTAAGCCACTTTTCTTCTAGAAGTTTTACTATACAAATGCCCACAACATGATGTAAAGTAAAGAGCAGCGGACCAGGTGTTTGAAGAGTGAGATCTATACCGTGTGACCTTGGCAAAGCCACTTAAATTCAATTCTCTAAAGCCTCAGCTCCTTCATCTATCAAGAGGAATCCAATTTGCCGTACCTATGCTAGGCAGAGTGAAGACCAAAAGAGAAACTGTATATTAAAAGTGTCTTGAAATTAGACATGTTAAATACTGTCATCACTTTAACAGAATTCCCCACACAGAGGCGCTTCCCCAATGATGTTTCGAATATGCTTTCTCTACAAATAGTGTTCTAATAAGATAGCTACAGGGAAATCTCACCAGACCAAAATATTGCTAAATGCTTTAAAAGAGATGGCTATAAAAATTTAAGGCCGCGATAAATTTTAAAACAGGCAATCTTTAATTTAACATAAGAATGAAATAATTACAGGTATATTAAGAATTATTAAGTTTATTTTTAAAAGGGGTGACTTATTGAATGTTAATAACTTTAGCTACTTACTTTGCCATCCCCTCTAGGGTTTAGGTAAACCACATAATGTCCACCATGATTATCTCCACTATGCACTAGGACTGCATGAAGAATATAATTTGCAGGATCCTTGGGATCTGTTTTTTGTAAAAACTCATCAAGTGGCAACTGTTCAGGAAACTCAAACCTATTATGAGAGAAAAATAGAAAAAGCTTTAATAGATGTATAAAGGATTTCAGAAAGTTGTGCTCATCCCTAGTTAAAAAACAATTCTTAATTAGCCATGTTAATGGAAGGAAGTCATGACATGGTTAACACAAAGACAGATGACATAAGAATAATTGATACTGGGCACTGGATGGTAATTTTTCTACTTACTGTGCACAGAGGTGTTGCTGATTTTCTGGAAACTGAAAAATTTTCAAACAAAATAATTCCATCTTGTTCTTCCTGCTCCACAGTCCATGCTAGGAATGGATTGCAATACCTCTCAGATTGTGTGGCCACAGAGCAGACTAAAGCAACACTATGCCCTTTCTGAAACCCAATTGGTTTTGTGTCTTTTCTTGGGGAAAGGATTCGAGATCAATGCAATGAATCAGTGTGTGACATGTCTGGGAAAACCTTTACACTGAATTTCAGGTACCAGAGGTGATAATGTTATACTGAACAGCCATTCCCCACTTTTAGAATGCTCCTCCAGGGCTAATTTAGGTAGGGCTTAGGAGTACAAAACCTCTCCTGAACCCCTCCTTCATGCCCCTAGCCAAAAATCATTATTCCGTTTAAAAAATATATCAGACCACTTTTTGTCTCTTTCCTTTGGCCTTCATAGCTGAGGCAGGTGGACACCTATCCCTGTGGATCTTGGGAAGGATTCAGACTAAACAAAGTAGCAAGGAAAGGGAAAGCTATGTTAAAAGAGATCTTCCTTGAAGATTATTAAATGACCCACTAGCACTGAGATTTCTACAGAACTCTTTCTCATATTGAATATAACACCATGGCTCTATGGGATTACAGTTTGAGAAATGGTGTACCATGCTTTAGTTAACACTGATAAGAGCCAGAAGTAATGGAAAAAATATAAATGAAAATGCAGCTTTTGAGAACCCTTCTCAGAATCCCTTTACTAGGTCTGAGTCATTTCAGGCATTTAAAATTTGATTGACCAAGAAATCATTTATTGACAACTATTGATAAAAACATCAAGTGATGTACCTGTATAACTTTTAATTAAGCCACATCTGTGTCACTGTTTAGATATTAAACATAAAAGAAAGGAACAACAAAGATACCCAGTTCTCAATTTTTTTAAGTCATCAACAGTCAACCAACTTAGAAGCAGAATGAAGTTTTTGAAGTAAAATATATTACAAGTCTAAATTTTTTTAATCCTCACGCTAAATATTCATACACGACCCTATCTTTCCTCTTTGCTGATATTAAAAAACACACTTAATGGTTACATAATCATTTAAATAAACAGCAGAAGAGCACGATCTCGCAGGGCACATGCGTATGTTTACATTTGTAGCTTTTCCCTCAAATCCTAACAAAATGCATTATTTCTAATAAGCCTGGGCAGAAGCTGCACAACTTTGAACTATGTTATTTTCAATATCTATCAACCAATCAATATTTTTAAGGAATATAAACTATAGTCTGCAAGAACTGAGAAACTTACATAAGACTATTTTTGTAATATGGTTGAGAATTTCTAATACACTATAATAGATACAATGTATTGAGGAATGACAAATTTAGAAAAAAGTAAAAAAAAAATTTCTTTTAATAGCATTGGAGGGAGATCAAAATAGCTAAAGATGCAGTGAAAACATTTCCTGGACTGTGAACATTGGGGCAGTGAAGTTTATCTTGAATTTCAGGTGTTAGTGCAACATTTACATAGAAATGTAATGTAAACTAGCTAGAGCTATAGGTTAAGCAACATATATGTATATCAAAGAGTTTCTTAAACCTCTAAAGAATGGGAACAATTATATATGAAAACTTTCATATGTAATGATCTGAAAAATCATCTATATATTACCTATCATTTATCTTGATGTTTTGGTCCGTCTGCGGGTCATACATAAATCTCATGAGTTGTAGATGTAACACTGGGGGCAATGTGAGGAATTTCACACCTTTTTCAGCTTCCTGAACAATGAAAAAGAAATACAAGTTAGCTATTATTATCTCAGTAACCAAAGCATAAGCATTTAAATTAGACATTTGCTTTTTATTATGACAGCTGTCTAGTCTCATTTTTAAAAATACGTAATAACAATCAATTATTTTACAAGACAACCGCAAAACCATCAAATTAGGCATATGTTTAAATTCTGCTCCACATAAAGATCTGGATCTGGGATGATCTGAGGATGCCAAAAAGTGACAATGCTAATTAAAGGAATTCTACCAACATTATAATTTGACTGGAAATGAATTTAAAAATTAAGGTAGATGCCAGAAATATACCACTATTAATGAGCTAAGAGACACTGTTACAAAATTCCCGAGTACCTGCAAGCCATGTTCTCCAGCGTCATATTTGTTGTCACCATCGAGCTGTTCTACTGCCACATAATCTATGAAGGACTCAAATACTAAGAAAAGATATAAAATATTTTTACCAAAACGTGGTTATTCCAAGTATTGTACTCAACTTTTAAAGAATTTTAAAGGATTCAAGAATCAACAAAATTCAAGAGTAACAGTAAATATGAATAGTAAAATTTTAATAAAATCATAAGCAACATGCTTTTT
Source organism: Notamacropus eugenii (assembly GCF_028372415.1). Lineage (NCBI taxonomy): Eukaryota > Metazoa > Chordata > Mammalia > Diprotodontia > Macropodidae > Notamacropus > Notamacropus eugenii. Next base: position 87,549,558 of record NC_092872.1, read on the forward strand.
ACTTGGCACCCTCTTCATTAAATTGTAACTAACTATACCATTATAAACATCAACACTGGAGAAAAGATGATAAAACATAAATACATCTAACCAAATGTAAAATATCACTGGGGACCTAATCCAACAATGATGTATGTGTAACTTACTATTTTTTTTCCCCTTTATACTTAGCTGGATATCATAATAATCTTCTCTCCGATCAGATCGATAGTCCACATCTTTGCACTGAATATAGGACTGCAAACCAAACAAAACAAAATCCAACATATTAGCTTTATATGTAGCTTTACTATAAGTAATTGGCAACCATTTAAATATTTTTTTCAAAATAGTGTTAGTCGTATTTTACATACCACCATCTTGCCTCTAAATAATTTCGGTATGGTGCCTTCTACACATGTTCCTTTCATTTTATTCTCCACATTATCAAGCAACTGAAACAGAATTTTTAAACTTCTTAAATTTTAACAATTATATAGCTCATATTGTCATATTATCCTACCATATCATAATCATATCAAACTGTATATAAGAGTTGAAAGGACCTGAGAAAGTAAGTAATCAAAACTGCCTCATTTTACAGAGAAGAAAACCGTGGCTCAGGTTAAAAAAAATCACATAAAACCAGCAGAACCTGGGATTGAACTCAGATCTCCTGAGCCCAATCCAGTGTTCTTTATTCTTTAGTTTTCTAGATCCTTCTACCATAAAACAAGCTGATCACAACATGTGCAAAGACGATGACGTCTTGAGAGGTGAAGCAGCTGCAGAGCAGTCCTCAGAAAAGAGAGCAGATTGACTTTGAAGTCCAATGACGTTGAAAGGTTTTGAAATAAGGAGACATAGAACCTGATTGTGGCTACTATGGAGGCTAACATAGCGAGGCTACAGGAATAATGGTGGCTACGATGTCATTAGTAAGAGAACAAAAGGAAAAATTAGCACCAAATATTTAGCTAAGATGCTCATTATTCTAAAATAGTCATAATAATGACAACATTTCCTTGAGGGGCACAGTTACAGACTTCTGTGAGTGGGCAAAGTTTTTCACTGTCAAACTACAAGTGGACTTCTGTTAAAAATTCTAAAAATAGAAATGGGTAATTGAATCCTGTGTAGGACAGTGGACAAACGACTGGCACAAATTCTCCTTAACATGGTTTCCTCTATTAGGCTCAAGGTCTCCCCTCACATACTTAGTAACTTGGTAGACAAACCATAGAAATGCCTCCAAGGGCAACGTCCTGCCCTGAATCTCATTGTGTTGCTCTTCTAATATCCTAACCCCAAATTCTTTTCAAAGAAACCAGACACTCGACCCTATGGTAGCCAAAAGTGTCTTATCCTCCAACCATTGAGCCCACCTCAAAAAGACGTGGCTACACATCAAGGAAAAGTCGACCAGATTTTAGCTTTCTGAAGCTATTCAAAACTTTCTCTTGAAAGAATCTAAATCTTGCAATGCAGCCTTAGTTTATATATAAACTATTTCAGCTGCATTAGTAGGTGATTTATCCCTCTTGAGACTTCCCAGTCTTTAGAAGATGCTGATTTAAAGTATGGATTGCTATGTATGCATGTTGGTTCAGCAGTCCAAAGTAAATGTTATAAGCAGCAAAATCAACTTACTTCTTAGCTTACATATCAATAGGAAGGAGCAAAATTATAAACCAAATTACTTTTTCTTGAACTTATTCCCTTTGGTGGAAGAAATGCATTTAAACAATATACTGACTAACTCAAACACTTTAAATTCAAAGGTTTGGGCAGAGGAAAAGGGAACACCTGGAATTCTATCCAGATATGTATTGTTTCAGAAAAATGTGATTAAAATTGAATTTAATTTTGCAAGGTACTAACCAGTTAATAATTTCGTCTATCTGGTTATATTATGCCTGTATGTATATGTTATCATAAACTTTGATTGAATAAAATAAGTTCACTTTGAAAAAAAAAAAAAGAAAAATTAGCACTGAACTGGGGTGTAACAATCTTCCAAAAGGGGGGGGGGAGGGGCGGGAGCTTCACAGAGAATAGAATATGTCCTGCAAACTGCTAATCCAACTTTGTAGACTGGTATTTTTGGATTAACATGCTTTACTTTTAGGGAAAAGCTCCAGACTTTAATAAACAGATCTGTCTCCAAACTTTTAAACTTTATTGTGCTTTTTTCCTTTAATTTCCAAGTAACTTCTTGTGGAAATATTCCAACCTGGTGTTGAAGAGGGAGGTTCACATATAGATTAAATTATGAAGGGAGAAGCCAAGTATCATGGTACATAAAAAGATTAAATGTTGTAAAGTTGTGTTGAATCCAAAGTGATTCCTATCAAGCACATGTAATTCAATCTAATCTGCTCCCTATACCATATACACATTCTCATTATTAACAGACTAAATTTGCATTAATTTTACTTTTTTTAAGCAGCTAACTACAAAACACATTTTCCTTTGTACAAAGGGAGGAGCATAGCCATTAGTCATAGAAGAGACCTTGCAGAACCGCAGAATTTTACAGCTGGGAAGGGATATTAGATCTCATGTACTAGACTTACATACTCATTTTACAGAGATTAACAAAATTTATATCTAAGTTTAGCCAATTTGACCCAATGCCATTCCTTACTGAACAACAATTACATATACACCTGGACTTGACTTCTTATTAAGCAATAAAATGTACTTTACTCTTTTTTTAACCTATTTTACATAATCAGGGTAAAAATACTGCAGGAAACTTACCACTCGACATAGTTCTTGGACATCATGTTGCATGAAGCTGTCTAAAGTTTCCCATCTTTCAAAAGATAAAAATAAAATTTCTATTTTATGGAAATGTAGACTTAAGAGCTGGAAAGGCACTAGTCCAACCCCAGTATTTTAACAATGAAGAAATCTGGGCCAATGGAGACAAAATGGCTTGCTCAAGGAAGTGCAAGTGAGTGAAGAAGCAGAAGCAGAACTCTTATACAAAGACTCCAAACCTATGTCTCGATTTCTACCAGATTAAATCTTAACAAACTGTAAGGATAATTCAAGAAAAATTTGGAGAAGTTAAAGACTCAATTTATGTAAAACTGACTGATATTTAAGCTTAAAAGATGACTAAGTTGGAATGCTTAAATGCAGAATATTTCCAGGGATAAAATTGAAAGATCATTATTCTAATGTCCAAATTTGAAAATATCATAATTGAGATCCCTGAGGTCTGAAAGAAATTTAGAGCCTATACATCTATAAAATATTCTCTATGTACAGAGTCTATCCAAAGTCAAATATTATCTCTATGATCTTGGAGCATGAAAAAAAATTTCAAAAGAGTCATGATGAAACTGAAACTGCCTTTGAAACTGTGAATGAAGTCCTTTCTGAGGATCTGACTGTCTATAGGAATATTTTTAGAGCAAATAAAATTTTTGGGGGGCGGGGGGAAGGAGCGAGAGAAACTAAGACATACGACAATAACAGTAGGGGAGAGAAAAGATGTAGGTAATTCCCCAAAATAGAAATATTCCGAACACAGAAACAGAATCTATCCATGAACAACTCACCTGAAACTTGCCTGAGATTTTTAGAGGTGAATCATGTAAAAATGATAAGCAATATCTGAACCCAGAATCTTCCTGACTCTAAGGCCAACCACCTTCTATCCACTATTCCATAATCTCTATTTCTTAGTGAAGTCTGAGCAATTACAAATAAATGATTTCAAGGCTCAAGATTCTAAGTTCTTCACTGTTAATTCAATGAAGAATGATGTATATATGAAATAAGACATTTAAAATACAAACATCAAAAAACCAGCAGAGAAATCTGGAAAAATACATGAGAAAAAAAAAGGGTTCAAAAATAATTAAGGCATTTGCACTACCTTGTTAATAGATACACTTAAAAATTTTTAAATGTTTTTTTCTTTGTGAAATTGAAATTTCTTGATCACTAAATTCAGAAAAAAAACACTGAGTTCCAGGTGTCAATTTTGTGAGCTGTTAATTTGACAAGATTTGGCAATTAAATTATTATAAAGGTGAAGAAGAGTAAGGAATCAGTGGGAATGCTGATATTCTGAACCTGTGAGTAAATGGAAGGAGGGTAAATTAAGAGCTATCTTAGGCACTTAGGATTTTTTTGAGAAGCATATTCTTTAACCTAGATGCACTACAATAAAAGCCTATTTTTATAGACTGTGTCAGGACATGGAATGTGTTGCTAATTAGCTGATGTGTCAACAAAAATATTCAACAAAAAGAATCCTAATTCTAAATGAACTTGTAGGCTTTTACTATTTATAGTATATTTTAAAAGTTATCTTTAATAAAATAAAAAAACAGCCTGTTTCTTCTGAATTTTGTATTAACATGCTTAATGATCCGTGTATGTACTATTGTTTTGAATCCTTTTTTCACTCTGTAGCAAATTACATAAAATTTCAACAAATTCAAGTAATACTTACTAAGCACTTACTATTTATAAGGCACTGTGCCAAGTGGTTGGAATCCAGGGAGAGAAATTATACAGCCCTGTTCCCTTGGAGTTAATATTTTTACAAGAAGGATGCAACATTTACACAAATAAGTTAAAGTATATAAAAAATAAATCAGCAAGAGGGATGTGAAAAGCTTTTATCTAAGCAGTGGGACCCGACAAGTGCTTTGAACAAAGGAAGGATTCTATGAGTGAAAGTGACGAAGGTGGGCACTGCAGACACAGGGGACAAGACATTCAAAGGCACAGCACATCTGATAGCTAATGGTCTTTTAACAATGGCATATTTCAAGAATCCATACACTGTGGCATGCTGCAATACGCTATCCATGGTGCTAGATTACTTTCAACTTTTGACACTAAAACGTGTAGACATTAATTCTTCCTTCGACCCTGGGTCAACAACAACCCTATGTGAGGGTCATCATCTCAGAGACTGAGTATTTTTGTAGCTCTGACTGGTCCCTATTGCTTTCAAAAAGACTGTACTAATTTAAAATTTTGCCATCAGTCTGTTTCTCCAGTCCTGTTGGCACCGAATTTTGTATGTTAAGTGGTAGCATCTAGATTTTTTTTCCATTTCAGTTATTATTGGAATGACATAGTTATTATTTGTAAATCCACTTTTACCACTTAATTTAATGGGAATAAAATGTGTACAGATTCCTTATTGAATACAAATGCCAAACTTGTATCAAAATTGTTGATGGTGAAATTTTCATATTTTTTCACTTTTAAATAGGACGACTTTCTGTTGTGCACATATAAAACTAGCATATTTTTTCTGAAATTTTTTTCATTTTGTTTAAGATTTTCAGTATTTAAAAATTCAGATCGCTGAGGATTCACAGTAAGTTTGCATTAAATGGTGTCAAGTTTCTCTTCTATTATGTTTGTGATAGCTTAGAAGATATGTGAGAGCAGACCTGATGAAATGAGGCTAATTCCTTTAATCTCTTCCAACACACATTTTGAAAATAAACATGGAATATAATAAACAAAGAAACAGCTGCTTGAACCCTAGGCACATTACCCTATTTTGATTCATTTCTATGCCTCACTATTCCATTGAGGAGGAAAACCAGTGTGGGTCAGGCTTCTAAACTGGAAAGTGATCAATGTATCATCATTTACAGGCTTAAATCAATTTTAGAGAAAATTTCCAGTTGTGAGTGCAAGAATTAGATTTCTTCCTACTTACCCAAATGACTTCGTGAGCTTTTTTGTTCCTACTGGTTTGTCACTGTGTTGTAGTTCATAGAAAACTCTTTGTAATGCTAAAGGAACACTTTTGGATGAGTCATCACCTTCTGTTGGCATCATGTATACAGCCTAAAAAGAATCGTTAATTGAAAGTTATAACATACATTACTTTTGCACTTGTTCTTGCTATGAGAAATTTTCTGTCTTAAATATAAATATATATTTTCTTCATTTACCTGTAATTGAGGCTTCTCAAAAAAGTTATATGGGTTAACCTAAGGTTTTAAAAGATAAAACCCTAAGGCTCACCTTGATAAAAGCAAATTTCACATCTTAAAACGATATAACCTAATTCACTTTCAGATCACGACAAAGCAAACTTGGTTGGCTCCTACTATTATAAGGTAATTAGCAGGTAAACAACCGTATATCAACATGAGAACATTTGAATCCAGAACATGTTGGAATCTACTCCAACTATTAATAGCTAAGGCTGCACAGCAAAATGAATTTAGTAATGACAAACACCACTAATAAGAGTTTACTTATGTGCTTATTAATACACTTTTACATTAAGACAGGAGAATTTCTTCCTCCAACTTAAACTTTTAAATAAAATGTTTAAACACATTAATATGAAATATAAAAGGTTGATGAACATAGTTTATTTCTAAAATAGAAATCTGAGAGAGATCAATTAGCTGTATTTTAAGCATCTGTGTGATTAATAAGAACAATGAGTGAATAAAAGTCAATTTTATGTTAAAAATGTAAAAAAATTAGTCTACTAAAAAGGATTTTCCTGAGTATTCTTCTAAGTGAAAAGGAACAAGACAAAAGAAAATAGAAGGAGAAATAGGATACACTTTTACCTTGCGTAGTTGATTTGTGAAAAATAAAGTTTGTAACAAACTGTTCATGTAACAAGTTGCTCCCTGGTTCTTTAAACCAACATATCCCGTATGCTTCTTGGAATCCCACCTAAAAACAGTTTAAAGTTAAGGGTAAATTGTACAAGCTACGTATGTATGTACCTGTGTATGTACATATGTAGGTATGTGTTTTAACTATTTACTCTATATTAACTGTCACAAAACTCACAAAAGCTACCTACTGCATAGGATGATGGTAAGAAGACTGATTTGTCCATGTTAAAATGATAGAAGCCCAAGTAATTATAAGCCATGAAATTTACTGTTGAACCACGTAACAGAGCGCTGTATTAATGAAATCAAGGACAAAGGTTTACAGTGAGCTGGCTGGCTTTGGCACTTCATAATTAAGACAAAATCCTATTGTAACAAATCCAACAGCAAAGTGTACCAGAGATCTGGCTTCATTATCATGAATATCTGAGTTAAGTCCTGCCTCTAACACGTACAATACTGGAGAAACAGTCTAACCAAAACCTCCCCTTGATAAAATTTTACAGTTGCTGATCTGCATTGGTAGGGGTGGATGTACAATCTACAGATACCACATTCTCTAATACTGAAGAAATGAAATTAAAACAGAATTGAGTGCTAAAAGTGAAGAAGAGTGTTTTGAATACAGAATCAAAGCAGACAGCTTCCTGTCACAAAGGAACAGAATCCATGAACAGAGGACAGGTATGGAAGGTCAATCAAAAGAAAGACTGGTTTAAAAATAAAATGCATCACTAAACTTATTTTTTTCCTTTAAAAGTCAACTAAAGATGACTTTGAGGAAATAAAAAGTAATTTTTACTTGACAGCCAGAACTAAAGATTCTTATGTAATTTCCTTTTTCCATTAAGATGACGCAAATATGACGGGGTATTAAAATGTTAATAATTCAGTACTTTGCATTATTATGAGGCAGAGAAACCAAACAGGTTTATTTTAAAGAAATTTAATTTAAAGAAAGGATTCTTGAACTTTTTGTATCATGAAACCTTTTGGCAGCTTGGCGAACCAATGAACTTCCTTCTCAAGATGATAATACAAACTATGTAATATGATAAAGGAAACCAATTGCATTGAAAGTTATTGAAACATTTAAAAACAAAAGTTCGCAGACTTCAGTTTAAAACTGTTTTTCAAAGCTCTCCTGGGATGCGGATGAGCACCCTTGGCCTGTGAATGCAGGGAAACAGGATGTCTTTGCATGCTCAACAGGGCTACAGAGTAGGTATGTGTTTGAGCGACTGAAGATTTTCAAACTAACTGGTGATTATTGTTTGCCATACTATCATTTTGGGTTAACCAAACAGTTTTCATTTGTGGGGCAATTAAATCATATAAGGGTTGGAGAAAAGATTTAAACACTGCCTGGTCAGGTTTTTTTTTTAATTTAAATTTTTGTTGTTAGTTTTTTATGGTATAAAAATCAGTTATCTTCATAAGCCTTCTTTGGTAATTACTTAGCTTGAAATATGAAAATAAGGAGCTCAGAGAAAAGCTCTCCTCATTATACTCATAAACTAATAATAACTTTCCAAATAACTACCAAAAGTGGTAGGTAATATGCTTAATTTGATTCATGATCTCATAAATATGGGCAATCTCTATAATGCATATGAACAGATTCACATCTTCATATTCTGTAGGAGTAATGTCCTACAAAAAGGAGGCATTATGCTGTAGAAATTATGCTAAGCTTGAAGTCTGCTGAGCCTTGAATTTAATCTCACCTTTAATATTTAATAGCTGTGTAACCATGGGAAAGTATCACATCCATTTCTAGTTTTACTTTTCTCAACTAAGACTACTTGACAAGGCAATAAGGATCTTGGTGACCAAATTAAAGTACTTGTAAAATAACTATGCAAACTTTAGAGCCCTATATACATCGTTCCTCCTATCATTGTGCAAGTTCTCCTATATATCTTCCATGGAGGATTTACTGAACACACTGACGTCCATCTAGGTCATTTAACAATGATTTAACACTCTCAGCATAGTAATTAGTCTATCTGCTTTGCTAGATGGACAACCCAATCAAACATTTCTTGAAAACCTTCTGTACTACTTCCTTTATGTATGTCACTGTTGGTAATATTCCACAATCTACTAACATGAATCTTTCTTCTGTCTTTTGGGCCACAAACCACTTCTGATTCTTTTAAAGAACTAGGTAATTTCCCAAATGTAATCCAGCCTATCTTTCTCCTATCTAATTATGGGCAGTGTCTTCCCAAGATAAATGTATTAATGGACTGTCCATCCAACTGCATGCCATAGTCAGAGGATAGACAGAGGCAGTCTTCATTCATGTAAATTTTCCTTTGAGTGATTTATTATCTTATTGAGGAAATATTCTACGACTCCATAGTCTCAGTACAATGTCATCCATAAATAAAAAGGATTAGGAGAATCTCATCATCAAAAGGCTATGCCTGTTCCATTTTGATGCTGGATAGGATACCTATCAGCCAAGCATATAGACCTGTTGTTTTAAATTTCATTTGATACTGATAATTACAAGAACACTGAAAAACTTATTGCTCTCATATCTACTGGGGGATTTTCTATGATTTTAACATATGTGTGAGACACATGCCACTGGAAGAAAGCCTTTGGGGGCATGTTTTGCTGTTATGGGCTTGTATGTGTAAAAGAGGAAAGATAGAGGAAAGACTTATCTATGCTTTAACTTTAAGAACATGGTCTACTATTATATATCATGCTATATATAAGATTTACTTATTTTTTGGTAGATCTGTGTTTAAGTTAAAAATACTTATGAGTACAAATTGCAATTCACTCATGCTTTCTCATTCTGTATAACTTATCGTATATGGGAGCCTATTTATTTACATAAGGTTCTCAATATGATTCATATTGAGATCAATATGAATCAATCAGTACATATGATTCTCAAATCAGTAAATAAATGGCTATCTTCCTTTGAAGCTAAAATGTGGTGTGGAACTCTGAGGTAGAATTCCTGAAGGTTATGCATACACGGAAGATACAATATAGGAACAATACCAAAATAAAAAGTCATCAAGTATAGACTTTGCAATGGACTTTAAGTCTGTCATACAAGCAATGGGCTAGCTAAATCTGGAGGACAGCCTTAATGCCAAATTAATGTTATAGATACTAATTTTTCAGTCACTCTAACGCGAAAAGATGTTCTGTTGAGTCTCAAAAGGATCTACACACCAATGAAGCCAACAACCCCTACAACTAGGGTAGTAAAGAGCATTAGAAACATGGCTTCTGCTCAATGTGCTGATGACATTGACTAAAAGATATTTTCTTGAAGACAAAACTAAAAAGAAAAACTTACGCAACTCCATGGGGAGCATCTGCCTGTACATAGACTTCAAAAGTAACCTTGTCATCTTCTATAAATCCTTTTTCAGGATCAGTAACTTCCTACAAAATAGAAAAAAGATTGTTGAATCTGTAAAAGGCACAACCAGCTCATATTTACTCAATTCTATTGTTAAAATTTATTTATGGCAAGAATAGGAGATATGAAGTATATAAATTCTTTCCAAAAGGACAATAGCAATACTACTGACACGTAAGATTCTTGTAAGTAAGCATTGTTTAATACCTGTTTGACCAGTTAGTAGCACCCTCCACCCCCATCACACCTTTGTGAAGCTTCTCAGCACTCCTGCTTTTGGTTTTAATTTTTGTAACATTTCAATGTGCAGTGCACCAAGCAAGGCATAAAAGACCTGCTAGATTTTGAAAGAATCCAGGAATATATACACACTACCAACAATTTAATTTAGTTCCTTAAAATGTTTAGTTTAGAAACAGTGATAACAATACAAAAGGTTCAAGTATCTATAGTACTATAAACTGCAAGTGCTAATAATGATGAATGAGTCATAATTTCAGCTGTTTTTTCCCCCCTGTTGTGGATATTAGCTACTCTTTTGTCTTTCCCTACAGTACAACTGGGCACAACTTTATTTAAAAGTTCCCTTGGTAAACTGGCAAAACATGCAATATCGGTAAGCAATTTTTGCCCACATACTTAACATTGATGCTGAAATCCAGAGTAATTTTATGAACAGGAATCATACAGCATTTAGTGAAATAAGCAATATAAAATCCAACTGTAATATATGCTAAGCACATTGTTAACTTACGCTCCATGCCATGAAATTGGAAAATCCCCAATCATTTTCTTTATGAAAGAATAAGTGACTGATACGGCGGCTGAATGATTTTTCATCATCTTTGTAATTTATTATCTTCAGCACAGCTTGTGCATGACAAGACCATGACCTGTTTTTAAAAAGCATATGAATATATGAAAGGCTCAGTTGATAAACTAATATATTTAAGACACCAACAAAGTGCCTTAAGACCTTACTTAGTATATTTAACAAACAAATTAATCAATTTTAAAAACTGGTTAAAAGGCAGCAAAAGCTTTAAGTTCTATTCTTTAAATTTTCTTTAGTGAGAAACTGGTTGTACCAAAAAAGTTACAATTTAAGTGTTATGAATCAGAATTTACAAAATATTAAATATTTTTTCATAAAAGAACAGTATCTGCTATGCCTGTTGTTGCTTTTTTTAAAAACTGAACCTGTGATTTCATTGGTGTAGGAGTTCCTGGTGAGAAAACCCTCAAACCAATGCAAATCAGCAACTATTTTGCCAACTTAGAAAGCTGCTTGGGGCACTGAGGTTGAGAACTTTCCTGAGGTAACAAAACCAGAATATGTCAGAAGGGAAACTTGAATCCAATGGGGCACTCTTTTACAACATCATTTTGACTCTCTAAAAATTACTCCTTTAGGAAAAAATTTACAAGTTCATTTACAACAGCGTAAATATTAGTTGTTGTTCTTTAAACAACATGAGGAAGGAAATAATGTTTTCAAATGGCAATGACCAAAATATTCTAATAAAGATACTGATTTTAGGTGTTTGTGTAGCTAAATATCAAAGGGCTGAAGTCAGTTAGCAAACTTTACTCTTGCATTTTCCCTTGTTATTGAGTAATAAAAAGGAATGAGGAGGAATAGGGGTAAATAGGATCAATAATTACAATGAACATGTAGATTACATGCTTCAGGTTTGCAAAGGAAACAGAATAGTGGAAACCTTTATGACTACTAAAATGCTGACCAATCCATGCTCACTCAGCTGATATGACAGAATTCGAAAATGGAATTCAGGTCCTTGGGAGTGGCTTTCTGACTCCAAGTTTTACAAAACAATTCCTTTTTATTAAGGGGATTTGTTCTGTGAAGTTTTGGGGCCCCATGTGAAAATCTAGAGGGTCACATGTCAGGACACAGGTTTTCCACTCCTGGACTAGATCTCTAAGGCCCCTTTTTGCTCTAAGTCCTATGATCTTCTGTAAGGAATCATATAACTTTTAGATATGCTATTTTATAAGCTCACAATATGTGAACCATAGATTTTATTTTCAACACAAAAGGGGATGGGGAAGACACACAAACATCAAAGGCCACACAAAGACTCCGTAGTATGTGCTATAAAAGGCCCAGGTTTGGCAATGAGAAGAAATAAGTTCTAGCCCCAGGTCCATCACTTAACTAGTTGGATGACCTTAACGCAAGTTGTTTAATCTCTCTGGATTTTTCTTGCTCATAAACAAGAAATTTCATCAAGATGATTTCTGAAGTACCTTTCAGCTTTTCTTTGAATCTACCTTCTTAAAAATGTAGATATTTTTATTTTTTAAAAAAATCAGCATAAAAGACAAGCCAGCAATTGTCAAATCATGAAGTCGTTTCCTCTCAGAAGATAAAGTGAATATAATAATGCTAATGATATCTAGCAACCTAACTATAGACCTATGACAGAATGACCCTAACTTCCCGGGCTAGCAGGGGCTAGAAATAGTAGGACTATAGCAACTGTCTCTATGAGAGGCATTTTATTGGGTTATGAACTGAGGATATAATATAATTAGGGTTCAACTTCATAAGAATACAAAAATATAGTAACTGGAAGGAGTAAAAAGAAATTACTTTAACATTTTCCAAAGGGAAAAAAATGTCCCTGTTATTAAATGTATCAAATTTGTTTAATGAAAATTTAACATTGCTATTTGTGGGTTTATATTGTCATCATATGAAGTATCTTACGTGGAGTCAGATTCAGCATTGCATTGGAGAAAGAATCCTACACTTTTTTGGTGTGGTCTGTCTGGATAAAATCGGGGCATCACCATGATCTTCCATGGAAGATTCCGTACAAAACATGGAGGACTAAGAACTGATTCACTCAGCCTGCTGAAACGTTCAACTGTAAACTGAAAGGTTGCTTCTGAACGCCAGCTGGTATCTGTAAGAAAAATGACCAGGAAATCAGAACATATATGAATATTAAAAGCTGAAAATATTCCTCAACCATACAGATGTAATTCCAGACAATAAAATGCCAGAAATACAAAACCATCCTAATTGCTGGAAATCCACGGGCCAATCCTTTAATGATTAACATGAAGCACCACGATCGTGAGCATCAATCAAGTCCCAACCATTATAAAATAGATTAGTAAATGTGTACTCTAAACATATTAGAAAATGTGTATTCATGAAACCTGAAAATGAAAACAAGTGAGAGTGGAAATTGAAGGGATGACAGAAAATATCTGTATGTTTTCCAGTGAGTAACCAACTTCAAGAATTAATTGCTCCTTATTGAATTCAATCACCCAAATGGTTGAGAATATCTATTCAGTGAAATGGGAAAAAATACTAAATTTCTACTGTTTCTTAATTCACTGGCAGTCCAGAGGAGCCAGGGGTAGAACAAGAAAAAAAGACAATCTTGAAAATTATAATTGAAAATATTTCTAAAAGCAAAATCAAAGATTTTGAAAATGGGACCCTTATGTAAAGGCCCAGGAAGCTGGAGGAAAAGCTAAGATGGACACATCAACTGTTTTCTGGTTTGTAAGGGGATGCAAAAGATGTACTACAGAATGAGTGCTTGTCTTCCAGCTAGTTAAAAAGATTAATCACCTTTAGGTAAAGAAGTACAAGTTTTTGGGTTTGTTTGTTTTTTTTTTTTAAATAACCAGCAACAGCAACATACAGCCAAGCAACTGACATTACTGTACATGAAGGAAAGAAAAAAACTGACTTTAGAGTTAAAGGTACTACTGGTTTTTTTTTGCACGTGTGTACACACATATTTTTGGCATTCAGGATTCCACTTCTTTCACATTTGGTTAAGAAGTACTAAACTTGAAAATTCCTGACCAGGTTGCTAGATGAAGGCACATACACAACACTGCCAGAATTATTCTGGAAAAAACATAAAGGTTTTTTTTTGTTTGTTTGATTCTGGATATATAATTCATCTTTCTAAATAAAAAATTTGTTGTATCATAAAATCTAAAAGTGCCCTCTGATTTTCTCTTGTGCCTACGATAATTCATTTTAAAAAATTTATCTAAAGTCAAGTCTTTTCTTTTCTTTTGCATTAGACTGTTAGAAGATGGTAGAAATGTAGGATTTCTTGGGGAATGTCTTTTAGTGCTCCCTTAAAGAAAGCCTTGGCCTTAAGGACTGAATTTTAAAAATTCTAGCACTGTTATATATAGCACTGTTATCTCAAACATATTCAAGTATTTTCTCATTAAGAGTTAAAGTCAATGTTTCATACACAGGACAAAGAGTCTCTGATTCTGATTTCAAGTTAGCATCTATTATTTGCGTCATGAGTTAATTTTTTTATTTAGGCAATCACCAAAAAAAGTAAAATATACAATTATCTTGCATTTTTGCATAGGTAAAATGTTTTCTCATTTAATTTTTTCCTTAGGGATATTCTAATTTGTGTGCACAGGGGTAGAAAATAGCCTACTATATCATAGCACCTATTGGCACACCCTTATTATTATTATTCCAGATGGCATTGAAATATTTCAATAACAATTTGGACAAATATCTTAATAGAATCACTACTGAGTATGCTAAAAATGGATCTGCGTCTGTTTAGTTTCAAATCAACTTTGATGGTCAAGACGAGACACAGTAAAAAATAAACTTTGTAAAAATCTCACTCAACCTACTTTAAAATTAGAATGTATTACTTTCCTCAGGTACAGCAACTAAAATCTCTGAAATGCAAAACGAAACCTATGGAACAGTACAGGCAGAGAAGCACCTAGACTGAAATATTTTAGCTCTTCGTGTCTAGTATCCCAGAGTCAGGCAATGATACAATATAGCAACTTATGAACTGTTAGAAGAAGTGCTCAGGGTGGACCATAAGGAAATCAACTGGGAGCATAAGTGATTTCCCAATAACTGGCTATTTTTAAAGCTATAGAAGCTTAAAGTTTGCTAGCACTTGAATTTGACCTTGAGAAAACATGTCCATCAGTTCTCGCAAAGGGTAGTGAATATTCTTTGCCATAAATAAACATAACTACTAAAAGGACACCTAATTTTGTAATAACATTTCTTTCCCCTCAAAAGTTATTCAAGAAAAGTTGAGAAGGAAAGATATTTCTTCTTGGAATTTTTCCCTGGACAGATACAAACGATTTCCAAAAAAGCGCAACTATTAAGTTGGAACAAGTCTTAGCACACCTATTGTTTTTTTAGAGATAAAAAGCCTGCTATAAGGGTGAGAACTATTCACGTTAATAGGAATCATCCACAAAGCGCTGGCACTGTCACCATACATGACAACAGAATGTTACTCATAGGACTTTGCAAAACTGATACAATGGTAAATTAATCATAGAGGTAAATGCTAATCAGAGCTAAGGAACATTCTCATATCTGCTCTTAAACATTATCCACAGCTCTTATAACTTAGAACTGAAATTCAATGTACCCCCCCCTTCAGAAAGAGTAGCATTCAAATTTAAGTTCACAACAGAAATAACAATATACTGTTTCTATTGCTTTGTACATACTAGGTGCTCTATAAATATGGCTGAATAATGAACTTGTTTTCTAGGCATGGTTACGATTTTCAATAGGAAATAGTAGCACTATCCCCAAATTATCATTATTTATCTTACTGATTAAGTACTGATTGAGTTTGTGTTTTAAACAGTGTATTTTTAAAAATTATAAGCTATGGAAAGGGGCATTTAATACCTATTGCTAAAAAGCATAAAATTATTTAAACAGCAGATTCAAGTCAAAGCATGCTTCTAACGTCTATGTTCTATTTTCACAACTCAGCCTACAATGTAGCACTTTGATGGTGCCACACAAATTGTATGATTGTTTAAACCTCTACTAATGAGTCTTTTCACATCCAAATGTTCCTTAGTTGGTTGGTTGGTTGGTTGTTGTCCTTCAATCTCTAAGAGGACCAATATGACATCATTATGTTAGAGTCGAGTTACAATGTGTCCAACTGCTTCATCACAGCTCAGAAAGCTCTACCACAGGTCAGGCACAAATAGTGCCCAACATTTGGGGTGAATTCTCTAAATTTGTGCATCTCACGTTCCTTTTGGGAGAAATTCTCCTAAACATAACTTGCCAGAAATAAAGACTCTAGTGGATAAAATATATTTTTGTCACTCAAAAATATTTATGATTACAGACCTATGATACAATTTAAAAATGAAATGGTGAAGATTAAGATTTGTGGTAGAATCTGCTGCCCCAATTACTCCTTCAGCACAGTCTGCATAGATGAAATATGGAAAAGCTAAAAATGTTAGATTACTACCTACATTCATGTATGATTTTAATCGTCTTTACTGAAGGATTAACTCCAATAGTTTTCAACTTAAATAAAAAATCATACTGACCATAGGACATTGCAAAATAAAGGCAGCACCTCTAAAATGAGATCTTAATAGAAATAAAAATTAATTTTATTTTGTGTATATATATATATATACACACATATATACATACATATACATAAATATACACATACATATAAATATATATGAATATATATTTTTTAAAAGAGCTTTTTAACTTTATTTTAACTAAATATGCATGTTTCAGCCACCCACAAAAAATAGAACCCTAAGCAAATTAAACAGAACCCAGTAAAGTGAGTAAATTTAAAAAGGTAAACAAATGGGGACATTAGTCTATTTTGTGCCCTTAGATCCAAAATGTATCTGGGTAAAAAAAATCTTTTCAATAATATATCTGAAAGAGGATTTATTTGTCTTGAGACCTCAAGGGATCTCATTACATCTCCTAAGGTGGATAGCTGTTTATTTCTTAATTTAATCAAACCTTGATTTTCCTCCTTGCAACTTCTTGTTCTACTCTCTTAATTCTTTCAAAATGATCTTCATATGGCATCTGATCTTAACTGTACTAGCTGCCCCATCTGGATACTCTCCCAAACTATCCTAAATGCAGCATGACAATAACTGAACACAATACAATTAAGTTCTGACCAGAGAAGAATACTGGAGAATGGGTTATTTTCACCTTATTCCTAGAAACAATTCTATCTATAATTGAATAGTCAATTCACTGACCTCCAAGTTTGGAAAAACCTTTCATCTTTTTCATCTAATTGTGCCACCTGTCTAATAATTATGAAACTCAAGTATAGGACTTTATTGCTAAATTTTATCTGGTGTCCCACATATATACCACTTTTAAAAAATGCATGTTAAACACTATCTCACTTGATTCCCACAACAGCCTTAGTATAATAGTAAAATTGTCTGCTCAAGGGCAGCTCCTTGATCAGTTTTAAATCAAAAACCCCAGAGTACCTATAATCTAACACACATCCTACATCCATGTATTTTTCCTATACCTGACACTGAGCTCCATAGTCTTAGCAGTTGTGCGTAATGTCTATACAGTATTCTAATAAGAGAAAGAGGAACAAGAGTGTCCCATCACTACATCAAGCATAAAGGGGGTATCCCAGGATCTATTCCCACGCTCATTTCCCCTACCAGCTATAGCCACAGCCTGAGGAATGAAGAAGGGAAAGAAGAATAAGTCAAAGAATAAGAAGTCTGTCTCACTTTGGAGCACCTGGGTCCTAAGGTTGTTTATAAAAACCCTGAGAGTGAGTCTTCTTTTCCAACTGCTTTTGTATAGACAGAAGCCTTTGTGGCTCTAAGAATAAGACTTACCAAACATATTCAGGTTTCAAGAAAAAAAAAAGCATATATTTGGACCAAAATATTAACTCCTTAGATAATAAAAGGCTAAACATCTTACTTAAATTTCAGAGACTCTCACTGATGTTTTTGCCTAAAAGTATACATTTATACCTGTACTATAGCATGTAAATAGTCTACCTTTCCTTTTCCTTTTTAACTATCAAATGAAAGGATTGTTTTCCTGTGTCAAATAGTGAGATCTTTTTTATCAGATTACTGCCATATGCAATCCAATAAGCCTTTTTTTAACACATTATGATCATGTGTAACACATGTACCCAATATAAATCCAAAATAACCAGGGAAGGAAATTTCAGATTTCTATCACTTTTGTAAATCATCTTCACCTATGGGAACCAGATGGATAATTATTATGTAATTGACATTGAATTTTTAAAAATTGAAAAGCATGTAATTTTATTTGCACACTCATTTGAAGTTTACAATAATTCATCAAGAATGCAGCCTATCTCACACTTGGACTATTCCAACAACCTGGTTGCCAAGTTTCTTTCCTAATCCAAATCTAGCCTCCATTCAGCTATCAAAGTGATCTTCCTGAAGGACAGGTCACCCTGTCATCCTCCTATTAAACTCAAAATGGTACCATATTACCTATAGGATAAAACAGTATGCTGCCTGCCCCCATTCCTGGAATTACCTCCCTCTGCCTCCTGGAATCTTTCATTCACGTCTCAGATAAAAAAACACCCTACCTTCTGCTAAAAGCTTTTCCTGATTCCTATTAATGCTATGTTCCTTTCTCCAATTTATCTGGTATATATCTTATTTGTGCACAGTGGTTAGCATGTTGCCTCCCCATTAGATTGTGAGCTCCTTGTGGGTAGGATATGTTTTTTGCCTCTTCACATCCCCAGAGCTTTTCATAGTAACTACCACATTGTAGGCACTTAAGAAATGCTTACTGACTTGACTATGTCCATTTCCTCCCTACTATTTAAGCATTTATATAGTTCTTTAAGGTTTACAAAATCATTTTATCCTCACAGTCAACCCTGGAAGTATATGCTGTTATTACTGCCATCCTCTAGATAAGGAAGCTGAGGTAGAAAAGTTATCTATAGTACCATCTACTTCTTGTTGCTTCCAAAACAAATGCTCACTTTTTTCTCCACTAATTTTATGAAAATCTGATTAGTCTTTCTATTCCAACTCTTTTAAATAGAATCAACAAGAAAATTATTTTGGTCTGACACCAAAAACACTACAATGTGTGCACACTAACAGAATTCTTGGTACGCTATAGGTATAACTTAATTACAACCTCTTCTAAACAAAAAAGGATTTAAAAAGACGTGAGGATAACTGTAAAATATGAAGATAAAAGAATAAAGTATTTCTCTTTACTTTGCACTGGGTGGTGCAGAACCATTCTTTTTCCTCCTTACCTAAATCTTTACCTTCTCTCATTGCTACATTTAAAGTTCATTTTGTAGTGTCATTTTCTTCCTAACATAAAGCCAGGTTTGAACTACTTACAATGACCTGTTCAAAAAGACCACTGCTAAGTCCTGGTAAATGGTTCACAGAGATAATCCTTTTTCAATTTGAAATAAATTCTGTACAATTCTCTTTATCTGATACGTAATCCTACATAAGTTTGTACCCCAACCCCCTTCTAGTGATAATCTCTATTAAAAACCTTCTTAAATTTATGTTTTATACACTAAAGATAAAAGAAATAGGCTCAGCTATAAGTAACTTTTTTAAAATTTCAAAGAATCTCTTAATGTTACAACTGGAAGAGATCACCCCAAACTCCACAGCTGTCATGCTATCAAGTTATTATCTTACAATTCCTGTCTCTCATCACCTCATCTCCAAGATTCCTAACACCTAAAACCACCCATCTTAAACAGCACACAAAAAGATCTTTGATTCAAAACACTTCATTGCCAACTGAGGACGGGAGTGTCGTGTCAGCTCTGTTTTATCTCTGGCTCCTAAAGAACAGCAGTGTAATTCCTAACAATTCATTCACCTTTATCAAAATTCCATTACACACTAGAAATGCTCTTTGGATTGTCTAAGTTAGAAATAAAGGTATTCTACTAGTGTTGTTTTCTCCCTAACTCTAGCTCTATAAAACTATTAGCATACAATCACTCTAAAATACAACAAACTAGAGTGGAGTGCTCTCTCTTTGCTCCTGGCACCTATACCTTCTTAATGAACACTGGTTAATTTAGACCAGCTTCCTGGACGCCTTTTGTAAAAAGTCTTTTGGCATTTCTGGTGATTGAAAGAAAAACACCAAAAATCCAACAAAAGAACCATACCCACACAATTGTCCTTTTCTACACAGGGTTGCAAGTGCACTCCACAGGTAATAAAGCAGCGGGATTTAGACCACGCCTTTTTACCTTCCTTAGATATTGCCTCAGCCAGCTGACAGGGGATAAACCGCACTGTGAGAGAACTCTCAACTACTGCTGCAGTTTCTCATGAAGGCTGAACTTTTGGCAGGAGGTCTGAAACAGTAGTCCTTCTGGTGATGCAGCCCGTGACTGATGGTTTCTTTCAACTGCCCCGTTATTCCCCTGGGAAGGACACAACCCTCATGAGGATTGATGGACTTGTTTTTGACAGAACATGGTTTCATATTACACTGCAAGATTCCAGGGACTGCACAAAATTATTACTGGCTGGTATCTTTTTGGCTTGGTGGGGGTTTTTTTTGTCTTTTCCTTTTTTATTTTAAATTAACCGGTCACAGTTAGCCAAACTCACAAAAGTTTTGTTTTGTTTTTTATGAAAGGAGAAAAAGTGAAAGAGGAAAGTGGTATTCAAATGATATGAATTCATTACATTTGTTCTGACATTAAATTCTGCCACTGATATTACTGAACTAATTTGCTTCAAAAACTTATTGCTGTATAACCATGTATGATCTAGGAAGGAAACCTGGCCTTTCTATCTGGACATAGTGTGTAAAAATGGAGACCATCTAAAATTTTCTACCTATAAGCTTCTATGATAACAGGGAAAGTAGTGACTAAGCACCTATATGCTAAAGTGTTACAAACATAATGGAAAAACCAAGCAAGCTCAAGAGATCTAGAAACTGGCATTCTATTCGAAAAGGAGAGTAATAGTCTGTGCTTCACATTTTGAGCCCACATTCTGGCTGTTATGAGAGGATGGAAAGCTGCAGGCGTGAATATAAACTAAGCTACTATAAACCTTTGGTTTTAAATATTCCCAAACTACTAAAAGGAAAAAAGTCAACTCAAACACACTCAACATAGACTCTATAAACTATTTTGCAATTCAAACCACAACATGCCAATGCTTTTTAGGCTAGAATGCATACAAATTCCTATAAGGAACTCTAAAGAAGAGCAAATGATAAATCAGTTTCACAAATCTACTTACCATCCTCCATATCCTCCTCCGTATTATTATGTCCATCGGCCATTGCTACATTTCCATTGATGACAGGATTTTGTGTAATTCTTGGTGGATCATCTGTATCTCCAGCTTTTAAGAGGGGGGAAAAGAAACTCAATATTTTAACTATTTAAGTCTTCACTTTATAAGCAATTCAATAATGAAGTCACATTTGTATTTTTATTGGAGACCATAAATTTTCATAATAAAAATGTCATTACAAATGGTTTTAACAAATACATTTAAAAATTATTTCCTATTGATCATATGAATGTTAGCTTTACTTTAGAAAACATGAGAGTACCTTTTATATTTATCCCAAATATATACTGATTATCAACATAATTCAACAGAAAGTTGTGTCTGTGGGTAACAAAAACACCCAGTACACTAAAATAAGAATGCATTCCTAAAAATAGGAGTTCTAACCTAGAGTCTGTGAAACATCAAAAAAAAAAAAAAAGGTAACAGTATTTCAACATAATTTAATCCTTCTGTTTTCGGCATTTTAAAATATCATACTAAGAGTGGTACAATAAGTTTCACCAGATTGCAAAAGGGGTCTGTGACACACAAAAACTTAAGAACCAGTTTGAAAGGAAAATATATATCCATGTTCAGGTTTTGTGTAAACTAAATTCTTCTGGGGGATGAATGGGAATATATTCTACAGTGCAGTAACAGTTTCAAAATTTATATATATACTAATAAAAAAGTAATATTTGAACTACTGTTGAGTTAACAATGGCCATTTTTGAATATTTTATTCAACTTTGTTATATATTTACAAATGTAAAAAGCACAATGTTTTCAAGTAATCTAAAGTAAATTAAGTAATGTCAAAAGTAAATTGGCTTTTTTTCTGTAGAGATAAGAACTGTAGCTGAGATTCCCAGTGGAAAAAACATCTCTTTATAAATGCAAGTTGGCATTTTCTCTATTCTGACTTGTCTAGAGTAGTTAAGTGACTTGCTCAGGATCAGGCATAACATAACAAAGTCAATGAAAGGACTGCTTTTTCTGGCCCCAAAGTAAGCTTCCTATAATGCAGTTGTTTCCAGAGATACAATTATTATACAAACTTAGATTCAGAATAACTATAAAACATCAATGAAAAAATGGAGCAGAAAGCTAGTTAACTTATTAAACTGAACATGCCTAGAAATACTCCAAGTAGTAGTAATCCTATAACCTAATGATGTAATATATGATATCTGTAATTATCCATTTATCTCATTTGAACCTGACAATACAATGAGGCAGTTGTTAACATGTTTTTCAGTCACATCCTGCTCTCTATAACCTCATTTGGGGTTTTCTTGGCAGATACACCAGACTGGTTTATCATTTTCTTCTTCAGCTCATTTTACAGATGAAAAAGTGAAGCAAACAGGATTAAGTGACTTGCCCAGGGTCACACCATTAGTAAGTAAAGGGGGCCAGATTTCAATGCAGGAAGATGAGTCATTTTGCACTCTTCTCTGCTCCCCTTACAATGAGGCTGAGTAGGGAGAGAGTATTCCTTTCTGCATATGGAAACATTCTCAAATAGGTAAATGAATGTGTCATTAGTCAGAACACTAGGACTTGAAGATGGTTCTACCTGAACAATCTATGCTCAACTTCTTCAAAAAGTTGCCATAGTGTTTTATAGGGTTTAAAAAAAAAACAAAATAAAATACTAAGGGAATAAATACCTGTATTCTCATTTGCCAGGTGCCTTATGCCCTTAAGTACCAGAGCATCACTGTCCAATTTTACTGGACATCTAGTTCATGATTGTATCTATATATCATACAAAGTAAAGGGATGTGTGCTTTTCTTTGTATACTTTTTGTTTTCATTGGAGTTGGGGTGAAAGGAAGTAGAAATTTAGATGTCACTTTGATATCCAAAGAATATATTTTCAGATTATATGAAGTGTCATTAAAATGTGGATTAGTTAACAAATGCTTAGGTAAACAAAATAATGCAAATGAAACTGGCCATTTTCATTTGTGAATTTAAAAATGAGATGACTATTGAAGACTGAAACTTCTGTGGCAACATGTGTAATCAGGCTACACTTCATCTGAATTCAAATCAATTCCTACCTCTCACTAATGGTCTACAAATGTCAAATACTTTCTCCAACAAAAATTTCAGTTGTAAATTCAATATCCCATTATTATTTATAAATTGTAAACAAGACTTTTCAGTGAGATATATCCATTCATTATCTGTCTCTGTCATATACTTTGAAGACTATTCAAAGAGAAATGATATTCAGCACCACGGACAGCATCACTAGAAATACCAGCTTACCAGCGTCTTAGGTGACTTTCTAGAATCAAGAGAAAAAAGGTTCTGCTTTCATAATACTAATACTACACAGTTTTCCCAATTTCATGTTATAGGCTGTCTTATGTTCCATTTCCCAAGCTACAATTATTATTACACCTTTAATATAAATGAAGATATATTTAAATTAGTGTTCTATATATTGAAGAGGAAGATGCTTAAAAGTATTTGAAATGTTTCTTTTTTATTTCTAATTTAATGGTTTCCTACAACAATTATTTTAAACTGAGTAACAATGCATCCATAACAAATGATGAAATTATGTTCATATAAAATACCTTGTATTTAATAAGAATACTACTAAAATAACTTTCTTGAAATATAAAATTTTCTTCTAAGGTCCTCTAAGCAGAAGGGATCTACACCAGTTATCAGTATTTCTGAAAACTTCATTATTTCCACTTTTTAGACAAAAAAAAAAGGCATAAGAGCACTGTATTTGGAATCAGAGGACCAGCACTGAAATTCCAACTGTCTCTGGCTACTTGTGTCATTCAGTTACCAGGGTCACTTATCTAGTTTCTGCCTCAGTTTCCTTATTGACAAAATGAGGGGGTTTAATTCAGATAGCTCTCAGGTACCTTCCAGCTCTAAATCTATGATCCCATGACTAAGACAAAAGAAATGAGACCGTAAGAATTCCTTTAAAAATGTGTTTGATGGGATAGTTTTAAAATTTTTAAATTATGTTGATTCTCCTTTGCTTTATCTTTCCCTTATTTAAGTACTGAGTTCTTGAGAACTTGTGCGGTAATTGTACTTAATTGTTCTTTTAAAATTTCTTTCACCATGACTTCTATTTTTTAAAAATCTTAGGAGAGCTTTGTAAAGATCTCTATTTGGTCATCTGGACATTTTCTAAGGGCATTTCTCTGTATCTTTTGTGTTCTCAGTTTTGTTAACAGAACCTACTATGCATAGTTATAGTTTCTTTTTATTTCTTCTACTTTAGCTTTGATTTTACCTTGTTCATTTGCTATTTTGTTGAGAGGATTTTCTGCCCTTTCTCTTAATCAGTTTATCAATTCTCTTAGTCTTTGAAGAATTAACTTTTGGTTTGATCATTTCTACAGTTTTTTTGGTTTCTAATTTATTCTAATTTTCAATATCTGTTTTGTATGTTCCTTGGGTTTGCTTTTAATTTTTGAAAACTAATGTTTAGTTCATTAGTTCTCTCCTTCTCTAATAGTATATGTTAATTTTTCTACCTGAGGACCAATTTAGCTGCATCCCAGAAATTCTGGTGGTTGGTTTCATCATTATCATATTTTCACAGAATTGTTTCTATGATTTGTTCTTTTAATTTTACTGGTTCGGTCTCAATTTGGGCCTGAGACTTGTAAAGCTGATAGGAAATCTCATAGAATTATCCAAGGTTAGAGAAAGCTTTCAGGAAAAACCTAGACCCAACACATCATTCTACCAGGAAAACTGAGGTTCACAGAAGTTGAATGACTTATTTTTAGTGAGTCAATGCCAAAGCTGGCATAAGAAGTCAGATGTCATTTTCAGTTTCAGGGTGCCTCTACATGGTTTAGAACTATAGTTCCAATTTAAGAGATCAGCGAATCTCTTCACATTTAACACACAGATATTTTACAATAAAAATGACCTTTCTGGTTCCTCATTGCTGTGTAGTACTAATGTTGGATTCACAAAGACTATGAGAGTGGGCATAAACTTTCTTAAGCTGCAAGGCTTGTAGCAGAGGCCCAAAAACAGGACTAGACTGGGAGAGGCTCACTAACAAAACTCTAGCTACCAACATGGGTAGCTGATAAAACCACAAATCTCTGAAAGACTCAAGTGGATTTGAGCATTTGAGGAAAGGCAACAGGGCAGCTTTTGTAGAGCAGTGAACTTGGAAACCAGGAAAACCGAGGGTCAAATGTTGCCTCTGACAATTATTAGCCTGAGATCATTAGAAAGTCATCAAACACAGCTTTAGACAAGTTATGGATAGGTAGCAACCCAGACTGACATCTGTGCCCATGAGAGTTCTTATACTGGGCATGCTGACTACATCAGTTCTGGCCTATAAGCGTTATAAGATTCGTATGTGTAGAAGTCGGCTTCTAATTAACTGGAAAGGAGTAATAGCACTTAGCTATTAATAGAGTTTTAAGGATTTAGTGCTGGGAGATACTTGCATAGGTAAAACCAAGAATGGAAGTTTCAATCTGTTGGAGTCTCTGAAGGAATGCCAAGAGGGCCATAGGGACAGGACCTTCAGAAAATATCTCCCTATATTCACTGCCTCTACTCCTCATGCCAAGATCACTTAAGCCATTAGGATACAACTTCTGTCTCTACCACTCACAAACTGCTCTTTCCAAAGTTAATAACCACCTTAAAAAAGAAATTCAATGGGTTCAGCTTCTCCTCCCCCTCTGGGTAGCACCTGACATTCTGGACCACTTCCTGGTTTTGGTATCCTCTCCCCAACTTCCTGTGACACCTTTGGAGCACTCCTCTTTTTGCTACCTCATTATCTTCTTCCTATCTAATCACAGAACAGTTAGCATTTACAAAGCACTACCCAAAAATCTACTATTATTTAATTTTATCCTAACAATCCTAGTAGGTTAGCTTTGACCTTCTCATTCCACGTCAGTACTTCACCTCTTAAAACTTCCAAACTGATGATCCTTTCTCACAGTATAACTTGATTCAGTAAGTTTCACATGATGTAGAAGGGCTCTTCCCTACCTTTTCTTTCTCCTTAGCACATCACTCTGTTCAACTCATAGAACCACATAAATACAAAGTGATAGAGACTAACCTTTACCAAAATAATTGGGCCTCCAATTCTTTTTGACAACAGTCTTTGTAGATTATACTCTTAAAATAGTTTTATTTGCAAACAAGTATCTGTAATGTTTTGAAAGAAGAAAATGTAAATGTATTGAAAAGTACTACCACTTTCAGACTGCACCCAGGCTTTATACACAATAGATTTGAGAAAAAGCATCTTAAATTTAGATTTAATCAGAAGTTTTAGAACTGTAATTTTATTGCTATAGGCTTCTCTTATGTGTGTGTGTGTGTGTGTGTATGTGCCAGTTCATACTATATCTTCAGAAGACCATGGAAAGAGCACTGACTGGATTCAATGGATGTTGAAATTGAACCTCTGACACAACTACCTATGTGACGTGGGGTAATTCACTTAACCGCCCTTAACTTCAGTTCGCATCTGTAAAAAATGAAAGAACTGAAATAGATGTGTTGGGGCCTCTTCTAGCACTAGGTCTGATTCTTATCATCCATAGAATCTTTAATTTCATTAACCTCTCACTTCCAGGTCAGTCTGTATTTGCTAGATGCGGAAATGTCCACCATCATCTAAATCTAGCACATATAAAACTGAACCCTCTCTCTCATATCTGGATGACAGTTTTCTGTCATCAAGTTTGGCTCTTTTATTCATTGTCTCCCTTCATCTACAATCAGTAGCCTCACATGTAAAAATTAAAAAATAATGGAATTTAAAGTTAGCTAGAACCTTGGCTACCATAAAATCTTACATTCTAATTTTAACCGTGATAAATGCCCAGAGTGGTTTATCATATACAAAGTTGGTGCCAGAACCACTAGAACCTATGCCTGACTCCAGGTCCAGTGTTTTTACTTACAGCATATTCCTATAACAGCCACAGTCTTGGCCCTTATCATGAGATATCTGGGTTACTATTATCTTAAGTCTCCTGCACAGCCTATCTGCCTGAATATTCCTGCTCCAAACCACCCTAATGTCTGATGCCTGAGAACAAGGGATCAGGCAGACATGCTATCATTAGGAAGATTTTAACCCTGGTCAAACAACTGGATGGTTCCTCTCAAAACTTCTTAATCATAAAATCTTCCTAGTATTTAAAGACTCCAACTGACCTTTCCAAATACTTTTAAAAAGGAAGTATAGTGAAGTAGACTTGGCCTTGAAGTCAGGAAGATCTGGGTTCAAGCACTGTCTGTCACATAATGGCTGGTGCATTCTCAGTGCCCCCAACTCACTCTCCATCATATATAATTACAGACTCATGCTTCCTGTTTATCACACTGCACTCACTCATTCCTTGCAGTACAAAGCTAACTAATCCTCTCTTGAGAATTCTCTTCCCCAAGCCTCTCTTTCTATGTACTAGTTTAATTCAGATTCTAAATTATGTTAAAAGATCTCTTTCAGAACTATCCAAGTCCCATATTCTCCAACTAAAATATTCTCTGAACAATCCCAGTCCATGACTCTCTCCTATATATTTGTCTTGAATTTACTATTTGTGTCACATTTGGTACTTAAAGTATGTAAATGGAAGAGGGTCTCAACCCAACCAAATTTTATAATTCCTCTAGGCAGAGAGACTGGGTGTCTTCTCTATCCTACCATAGAGCTTGGAACAGTTTTGGCACATTTTAGACACTTAATATGCAGGTGGGGGAAAAAAGCCAGATCATTTAGAGAGTTTGTGATTAATTAAGCAAGGCAAAACAAAAATAATCTGAGTATTATACTACTTTGAATGTAAGACTGGTTCTTTAATCTTACTACTTGATGCATGTGACAGGAAATGAGATCTAAATGTGCATCCCAACCCTCAAAAGAAGTAAAAACCTTACATTTATAAAATTAATAATTCTAAGAAACTTAGGTCTCTCTGGTTCTACTTAGGATTGCCTCTATTAAAATATTGGGTGTACAGAAAAGTATTATGGGCTTAACAGAATACACATCACATATTACAGCATTGTTCTAATATGCCAACTCTATACAGCTTAACAATGAAAACTAAGATCCTGAAAATACCAAAAATACTCAAACCTGAAACAGACAACATAGGAACAAAATATAAAAACTTATGGTAACAAGATGAATAATTATGGTATATCCTTACTATTTTATCGGAGGATCATCACTGTCATAGCTCTAAAAGCCCCAATTTATAATATCAGTGAATTAATGAGGAAAACATGGACTGTGTTCCCAGGAAACTACAAAAGAGTTGGAAGAGGACAATATTAGTTTCCTGGCTGCAAACAAGGTATAGAATTTATATAGATATCAATAAAAAATTTAAAATAACATTAAATGCTGAGAAGGTCCAATTCATCAGAAAATACACAAATGATTTGAAGTAAATAACAGAATGAAACCAGTTACATAGTGTCTACCATAAATAATATAGCCTTATGTATTTGACTGAAATACATCCCATGTAAGAGTGGGTTATGAAGATTCAAAATGGAATAATTATCAAAAATAATTAATGTTTGGTGCTAGGTAGAATGAAAATGTTGAATTCATTATCCAGAGAAAGCAATTAATATATAGTGCGGTAATTTGCTTATCCCATCCTACGTGTGGTGGGGGAGTGAAGGGATGGGGAAGCTGCTGGTAGCCCCAATGGGTACAGCACCAGGCCTGGAGTCATTTCAGATTTAGCTCTGAGCAAGCTGTTTAACTTCTGTTTGTGTCACTTTCCTACAATGGAAAATGGAAAAGATCATCACTGAGCTCCCAAGCTTGTGAGGATCCAATAATATTCATAAAAAGTGCTCACACTGCCTGGAACATAGCTGCGTGCTATACAAGTGATCACTCCCTTCATCTGCTTCCCCTAATGGATAATTATAATATTAACCATAATTATATACCAGCTATTTGTCCTCAACCTTCATATCTTAATTGATAAGGATTTAACACTTGCATCTACAAGTATAAATTACAAGTTTTCCAGGGGGAAAAAAGGGAATCTTGCTACAAGGTATGGTATCACTATAATATGAAAAAAAATTTTGCGATTATTACTTAATACCAAAGAGAATTTATTGACAGTATAACAAAAACTTCAAAGAAAAAAATGAATATGTAAACGGTATAGGAAAGTTTACTGAACAATAACAATTAGGTTATTTCCATTATTCTGGTACATTTATTACAAAAAAATTTAGTATGTTGGCAATTGCATTCGTGTCTTATTTAATAGAAGTTATTTATATACACTCACCAGACACTCAAATTTATGCTACAGACATATAATACAACAGGTCATTAATGATACTGCTCCAAAGTCATATGAATGTGATGATAATGATATATTAAAATAATGCTACTAGCTTTACTGCCCTCTTTTATTCAGTTGCTCTTGAGATAAAGTTGGCTGGTTCTAATGGGATTAATCTGTGGGTACACTAACCCAACCAGGTATCCTACCAGAAGTTAACATTAAATTGCTGGGTTCTATAACAAGTATTGGGCAGGTAACTGGTTAAGAAAACACTATCCACAAATGAGCTGTGATGATTTAGCCAGAAAACTAATGATTAAAATAATTCACAGCAATTTGATAAACCAGAGAGCCCACTCACAGAAAATTTTATGTATACAACAAAAACCAAAATGTGATTAACTTCTGAGATTTAGAAATGTTTCATATACACAATGTTCTTTCAAAAAAGAATAATTACAAATTTGACATGTAACATAAATACATCTATGCTAATTAATAATTTAACTGGGTTCCACTTGTCAATCTTAACCTTTGTTTAGTTCAATTTTTTTGACCAAATTTTTTTGACCATGTTATGGCTGTATTAGCTCAAACTTAGCTAAAAGCAAGTCTCCTGATTTTGTTAATAGTCAGCTTTTAGATATCACAAGCATAACACTCATACCTTCAGAGTTGACAAACCAAAAGTTCATATGTAAAACCTATCATAAAATAGATATAAAATCCTACCCATAATATCAAGTCACAGACAGATGCTATTTCAGTAGAAAATGGAACAAACCAATTAAGAGTTCCAAAACAAATCCACAAGATCCAAATATAAGCAGAAAATGCTTTCAATTACTGAGAGAAAATTCTTTGGGAAAATAAATCATTTGCAATTTGAGTATATAGAGACATACACATAAGAAAAGCATAAAGTACCTTTTCAAAGAAGAGCTTTTGCTCTGGAGTAGATATAATACACACACAAAAGGCCTGTACTTGGCCAGTTTTAAGATCTGTATTTCCTCCACTATTATTGAAGATGCTCAGGCTTTCTCTTCCCACTGGCTTCCATTTGTGATGTCATAAGTACAGAACTACTAACTCATGCAAGAAGATCTGTCTATTGCTATGGAAATGATAGTATTATCACTAATTCAGCATTTGAAATATACTAGCCGATGAAGCAGGCAAAGAAAAAAATGATAATTTGTTCATTTCGTATAATTTCATAACTTTTAAGTTTGCAGACTAAAGCTTTGGGAATATATTTACACCACAAAACAAAAACACCCTGACCTTAAAAACTAGAGGAATATTGTCAATTATGTAGTGCGTTATGATTCAGAGCCTCTACTCAAAACTGTCTCAAACTTCTAAGCATTAATTTTGACTTTAATGATAAAAATGTATTTCAAACACCTTATTTCAACTTTAACTAGCTGTTAGCTTTTAAAACTTCCCCTAAAGAAAATCTGATGCCGTTATCACTAGTTCTTAATTTTCTTTTATGAACTCAGCTCACAAAACTGCTCAGCTTTCACTTGCATTTAGAATGATGCTTTTCCCCAATTTGTCAATCTCTCAGCTACTAAAAAATAAACTCTCCCCTTTGAAGTTTCCAGATCTTAGGGTTCATGCCTCCACTCTGACCTGGTAATGTTTTATAACTTGCTTACACCCGACCTCCCCAAAAGTTAAAGAAATTGATCAACCTGGTCTAGTTTATGCAACTCAGCTAGATGCCTAACATTAACTACCACATGACTAATTTCTATGAAAAGTCTGAAGCCCCCTAGATCAATTTCATTAGATTAGTAAACTCCCTTCAAAAACCCACTCTTTCCCTTTTGTTTCCTATTAAAAAGTTGGTTTTTTAAAAAAGCATTTTTAAAAGTCAAAGAACTGTAGTTTATTTAAAGCATACATGCAAAGTACTAACTGGAAATGCAATAGTAAATGTGGGAAGATCAGCATGAAGAAGGATGTCAAACCAATAGCCCTAAGAGAAATATCCCTTTATTTCATTATGAATTTTATAAGCTGGTACCCAAAAGACACAGAGAGAATAAGGAGGATCAGAACAGATTTATGATGGTGTGGGGGCTACTAGATGTAAATTCAGGCAGCATATGAGATCTACCGATTTCAAAGCCTTGAGTGTTTTCATTGCTTTTGTTGAATAAGATACAAAGGGCACAAGTTAATAACCTCACTAGCAAACAAGCAGTATAAAGCACCAACTTCCAAACTGTAAACGGCTCTTGGCACTCTAATGGTGCATGTGTGTGTTTATCTGTATGTGTGTTTCCCTCTCCTCAGCAAACACCTGACACAACTAAAGCACATAAAATAATTTATAATTATAGAAAAACTATCGGTTCAGGAACAATTAACTAAAATGATTTTTTGAGAGCTAAAACCAAAACCACCAATTCAGGAAAACTGAAGAAAGGGCAACTTATTCTTTAAAGAAATCAAGAGAGGAGGATTCTGGGAAAATGGCAGTGGGTCAGAAAATTCCAAGCTCAAGATTTTCCTCTACAAAAGAGATGAAATAGTGTCTCAGGGAGAACATAGAGTGCTAAAAATAAAAGAATAGAGAGTAGAGGTAAAACAAGGGTCCTCTTGGGGACAACTGGAGAAGATCTGAAGAAAAATTCCAGGATGAGTTTTGATCCCTGTGAAAAGTAAACACCTCCAGGTTAGGTCCTAGATCCAGTTAAATAATAAGTTGCAAACCTTGGGGTTAACTAAGTTGAGAGGCTGCCATGGCCCCAGTCAGGAACTTTTACCCCAAAGACAGTGTGGGGAGTTGGGGAAGATTGAGGGAACCTCTGCTGACAAGGCACACCAGACCCAGCTATGTCTTGGAGATGTGAAGTGGAGGGGGAGGGAGTCTCCCCACAGCCCCGCCAAGAAATCAGTGCCCATAGCAGGTGAATGCAGGAGCCGTGGGGGCATGTTTGGGGGAATGGGACACTGCTAGCTGTGGGCACTTAGAGCAGGCTGGAGGTCTTGATTTAGGTTCTAGGCCAAAAGGGAGAACTGAAGGAGAATCTGAGACCAGAGGCAACACAACACCCCCATACTCCAGAACTAGAAGTGCTTACAAAAACTAAACTATTACAAATAAAAAAAGAACACAGAAGCAAAAGAGAAAGAATCCAACCACAGAGTTACTATGGGAATAGAGAAGATAAGGGCTCATCTTCAGAGGAGGATACAGATAAAAAGAAATTCTTTTCCACCCCACAGAGTAATGTCAAATGGTCACCTGCCTAAAATGAATTAACAGAACTTCCAAGAAAAATGAGGGATTGAGGAAAAACTAAAAAAAGCAATCCAAGAAAAACAAGATTATGAAAAGAAAGTCAACCAATTAGAAAAGGAGATTCAGAATCTTCGAGAAGAAAATGAAAGAAAATGAAAATCAGAATTGGGCAAGGGAAAGTCTGAGATCAAGAATAATAATAAAACAAAACATAAAGAATGAAAAAATAGAAGAGAATGTGAAACATCTCCTAAGAAATGTTTCATCAGAAAAACAACTGATTTGGAGAACAGATCAAGAAAACATGAGAATAACTGAAGTACCTGAAAGCTATAATCAAAAAGAAAATTGTCCTGAAGCATTAGAACAAGAGGGGAAAGTAGAAATCCACCAGTCACAACATTAAAGAGATCCTATGAGGAAAACCCACAGAAATATTATAATTAAATCCCCAAATGCCCAGCTCAAAGATAAAACATTAGGAGAAATAAGAACAATTTAAATGTGGTGGTACCATAATTAGAATCACACAAGACCTAGCAGCAGTGACAAAAGAACTGGGGTTCTGGCTGAAAATATACCCAAAGCTAAGCATAATCATGAATGAAAAATTTAATGAACTGTCAGACTTTCAGGACTTTGTTTAAAAAAAAAAAAGACAAAAGCAACCAAAAAAACCCCAAACAAACCCAAAACAACCCTGAACTTAATAGAAGATTTGACATAAAAGAGCCAAGGGAAATATAAGGTACATACCAGACTAACTACAAAGGACTCAATAAGGACAAACTGTTTACTTTATGTCTAAGATTGTTATTAGTAACTGGGTACTTCATAAGAAAGGTTTCCTGTAAAAGCTGGGATGTTAGTTACAACTTAAAGGAAGCCAGCAGATGGAGATGAGGGAGAGCATTACAAGCCAGGGGGCAGCTGAAAAAAAAATGCCTACAGTAGAGGGTATCTTGCTCAAGACTGAATGAATATGTAAGACTGAAATTGAATATATATTATACATTCACATACTGAATTGAAAACATGTCTTGAATGATAGTGATATGGATAGTATATGGCAAAGAGTAAGGTATAAGACAAGAACATTCAGCAACAGGCTATCGTAATAGTACAATTGTGAGGTGATAACAGAAAGGGTTATGTTTGAGATGCTGCAAAGGTGAAAATCTTTGGCAATAAATTAGATATGAGGAGTTAGAACTGAGGCGTTGAGATCCACCTAGGCTGTAAGTCTGAGGGACTGGGAAGATAGGAACATTAGAAGAGGAGGATTTAAAGAAAAAGACATGGGTTCAAGTTCCACCTGGACTACAGTAAAAGCTTCCTAATTACTTTC